>NC_060128.1:8277800-8596581 GCF_021461395.2 Schistocerca americana | reverse complement strand
TGACGATGAAACACAGAAATTGCATCCGAATTTAATACAAATGGCACAATGCCGACTTAAGTACAAGTGGACTGACACTCTCACTTTCTATGATTTGAATCCCTCCTGTGAGTCCAGTTTTAGATTACGAAGCTTCACTTCGTGTTTTCTATATAACTTGCACCTTCTGATTGACGATGAAACACAGAAATTGCATCCGAATTTGATACAATTGCCACAATGCCGACATACGTACAAGAGGACTGACACTCTCACTTTCTATGATTTGAACCTCTCCTGTAAGTCCAGTTTTAGATTCTGATGCTTCTCTTCAGGGTTACTGTATACCTTGCACCTTCTTATTGACGATGAAACACAGAAATTGCATCCGAATTTAATACAAAAGGCAAAAATGCCGACTTAAGTACAAGAGGACTGACACTCTCACTTTCTATGATTTGAACCTCTCCTGTAAGTCCAGTTTTAGATTCCTATGCTTCACTTCAGTGTTACTGTATACCTTGCACCTTCTTATTGACGATGAAACACAGAAATTGCATCGGAATTAAATTCAAAACGCACATTGCCTACTTAAGTAAAAGAGGACAGACACTCTCACTTTCTATGATTTGAACCTCTCCTGTGAGTCCAGTTGTAGCTTCCGATGCTTCACATCAGGTTTACTGTATCCCTTGGACCTTCTTATTGACGATGAAACACAGAAATTGCATCGGAATTAAATTCAAAAGGCACAATGCCGACTTAAGTACAACAGGACTGTCACTCTATCCTTCTATGATATCAACCTCTCCTGTAGGTCCAGTTTTAGATTCCGATGCTTCACTTCAGGTTTACTGTATCCCTTGGACCTTCTTATTGGCGATGAAACACAGAGTTTGCATCCGAATTTTATACAAAAGGCACAATGCAGACGTAAGTAAAAGAGGCCTGACACTCTAACATTTCTATGATTTGAACCTTTCCCGTGAGTCCAGTTTTAGATTCCGATGCTTCACTTCAGGTATACTGTATTCCTTGGACCTTCTTATTAACGATGAAACACAGAAATTGCATCCGAATTTAATACAAATGGCACAATGTCGACTAAAGTACAAGAGGTCCGACACTCTCACTTTCTATGGTTTGTACCTCTCCTGTGAGTCCAGTTTTAGATTCCGAAGCTTCACTTCAGGTTTCCTGTATACCTTGCACCTTCTTATTGACGATGAAACACAGAAATTGTATCCGAATTTAATACAAAAGGCTCAATGCCGACTTAAGTTCAAGAGGACTGACATTCTAACTTTCTATGATTTGAACCTCTCCTGAGAGTCCAGTTTTAGATTCCGATGCTTCACTTCTGGTTTACTGTATCCCTTGGACCTCCTTATTGACGATGAAACACAGAAATTTCATCCGAATATAATACTAAAAACACAATACCGACTTAAGTACAAGAGGGGTGACACTCTAACTTTCTATGATTTGAACCTCTCCTGTGAGTCCACTTTTAGATTCCGATGTCTCACTTCAGGTGTAGTGTATCCCTTGGACCTTCTTATTGACTATGAAACACAGGAATTGCATCCGAATTTAATACAAATGGCACAATGCCGACTTAAGTACAAGAGGACTGACACTCTAACTTTCTATGATTTGAAACTCTCCTGTGAGTCCAGTTTTAAATACCGATGCTTCACTTCAGGTTTACTGTATACCGTGCACCTTCTTATTGACGATGAAACATAGAAATTGCATCGGAATTTATTACAAAAGCCACAATGCCGACGTAAGTAAAAGAGGCCTGACACTCTAACTTTCTATGATTTGATCCTCTCCTGTGAGTCCAGTTTTAGATTCCGATGCTTCACTTCAGGTATACTGTATCCCTTGGACCTTCTTATTAACGATGAAACACAGAAATTGCATCCGAATTTGATACAAATGCCACAATGCCGACATAAGTACAAGATGACTGACACACTCACAATCTATGATTTGTACCTCTCCTGTGAGTCCAGTTTTAGATTCCGATGCTTCACTTCAGGTTTCCTGTATACCTTGCACCTTCTTATTGACGATGAAACACAGAAATTGTATCCGAATTTAATACAAAAGGCACAATGCCGACATAAGTACAAGAGGACTAACATTCTAAATTTCTATGATTTGAACCTCTCCTGAGAATCCAGTTTTAGATTCCGATGCTTCACTTCTGGTTTACTGTATCCCTTGGACTTTCTTATTGTCGATAAAACACAGAAATTGCATCCGAGTTTAATACAAATGGCACAATACCGACTTAGGTACAAGAGGAGTGACACTCTAACTTTCTATGATTTGAACCTCTCCTGTGAGTCCAGTTTTAGATTCCGATGCTTCACTTCAGGTTTACTGTATATCTTTGACCTTCTTATTGACGATGAAACACAGAAATTGCATCCGAGTTTAATACAAATGGCACAATACCGACTTAAGTACAAGGAGAGTGAGACTCTAACTTTCTATGATTTGAACCTCTCCTGTGAGTCCAGTTCTAGATTCCGATGCTTCACTTCAGGTCTACTGTATATCTTGGACCTTCTTATTGACGATGAAACACAGAAATTGCATCCGAATTAAATACAAATGGCACAATGCCGAATTAAGTACAAGAGGACTGACACTCTCACTTTCTATGATATTAATCCCTCCTGTGAGTCCAGTTTTAGATTCCGAAGCTTCACTTCAGGTTTTCTGTATAACTAGCACCTTCTGATTGACGATGTAACACAGAAATTTTATCGGAATTTAATACAAAAGGCACAATGCCTACTTAAGTAAAAGAGGACAGACCCTCTAACTTTCTATGATTTGAACCTCTCCTGTGAGTCCGGTTTTAGATTCTGATGCTTCACTTCAGGTTTACTGTATCTCTTGGACCTTCTTATTGACGATGAAACACAGAAATTGCATCCGAATTTAATACAAAAGGCACAATGCCGACTTAAGTACAAGAGGACTGACACTCTCACTTTCTATGATTTGAACCTCTCCTGTAAGTCCAGTTTTAGATTTCGATGCTTCACTTCAGGGTTGCTGTATACCTTGCACCATCTTATTTACGATGAAACACAGAACTTCAATCGGAATTAAACTCAAAAGGCACAATGCCTACTTAAGTAAAAGAGGACAGACACTCTCACTTTCTATGATTTGAACCTCTCCTGTGAGTCCAGTTTTAGATTCCGATGCTTCACTTCAGGTTTACTGTATCCCTTGGACCCTCTTATTGACGATGAAACACAGAAATTGCATCGGAATTAAATTCAAAAGGCACAATGCCGACTTAAGTACAACAGGACTGAGACTATAACCTTCTATGATTTCAACCTCTCCTGTAGGTCCAGTTTTAGATTCCGATACTTCAATTCAAGTTTACTGTATCCCTTGGACCTTCTTATTGACGATGAAACACAGAGTTTGTATCCGAATTTAATACAAAAGGCACAATGCAGACGTAAGTACAAGAGGACAGACACTCTAAACTTCTATGATATGAACCTCTCCTGTGAGTCCAGTTTTAGATTCCGATGCTTCAATTCAGGTTTACTGTGTCCCTTGGACCTTTTTATTGACGATGAAATACAGAAATTGCATCCGAATTTAATACAAAAGGCACAATACCGACTTAAGTACAAGAGGAGTGACATTCTAACTTTCTATGATTTGAACCTCTCCTGTGGGTCCAGTTTTAGATTCCGATGCTTCACTTCAGTTTTAGTGTATCCCTTGGACCTTCTTAACGACTATGAAACACAGGAATTGCATCCGAATTTAATACAAATGGCACAATGCCGACTTAAGTACAAGAGGACTGACACTCTAACTTTCTATGATTTGAACCTCTCCTGTGAGTCCAGTTTTAAATACCGATGCTTCACTTCAGGTTTACTGTATACCTTGCACCTTCTTGTTGACGATGAAACATAGAAATTGCATCGGAATTTAATACAAAAGCCACAATGCCGACGTAAGTAAAAGAGGCCTGACACTCTAACTTTCTATGATTTGAACCTCTCCTGTGAGTCCAGTTTTAGATTCCGATGCTTCACTTCAGGTATACTGTATCCCTTGGACCTTCTTATTAACGATGAAACACAGAAATTGCATCCGAATTTAATACAAATAGCACAATAGCGACTTAAGTACAAGAGGACTGACACTCTCAATTTCTATGATTTGTATCTCTCCTGTGAGGCCAGTTTCAGATTCCGATGCTTCACTTCAGGTTTCCTGTATACCTTGCACCTTCTTATTGACGATGAAACACAGAAATTGTATCCGAATTTAATACAAAAGCCTCAATGCCGACTTAAGTACAAGAGGACTGACATTCTAACTTTCTATGATTTGAACCTCTCCTGTGAGTCCAGTTTTAGATTCCGATGTTTCACTTCAGGTTTAGAGTATCCCTTGGACCTTCTTATTGACTATGAAACACAGGAATTGCATCCGAATTTAATACAAATGGCACAATGCCGACTTAAGTACAAGACCCTGACACTCTAACATTCTATGATTTGAACCTCTCCTGTGAGTCCAGTTTTAGATTCCGATGCTTCACTTCAGGTATACTGTATCCCTTGGACCTTCTTATTAACGATGAAACACAGAAATTGCATCCCAATTTAATACAAATGGCACAATGTCGACTTAAGTACAAGAGGACTGACACTCTCACTTTCTATGATTTGTACCTCTCCTGGGAGTCCAGTTTTAGATTCCGATGCTTCACTTCAGGTTTCCTGTATACCTTGCACCTTCTTATTGACGATGAAACACAGAAATTGTATCCGAATTTAATAGAAAAGGCACAATGCCGACTTAAGTACAAGAAAACTGACATTCTAACTTTCTGTGATTTGAACCTCTCCTGAGAGTCCAGTTTTAGATTCCGATGCTTCACTTCTGGTTTACTGTATCCCTTGGACTTTCTTATTGTCGATGAAACACAGAAATTGCATCCGAGTTTAATACAAATGGCACAATACCGACTTAAGAACAAGAGGAGTGACACTCTAACTTTCTATGATTTGAACCTGTGAGTCCAGTTTTAGATTCCGATGCTTCACTTCAGGTTTACTGTATATCTTGGACCTTCTTATTGACGATGAAACACAGTAATTGCTTCCGAATTTAATACAAATGGCACAATGCCGACTTAAGTACAAGAGGACTGACACTCTCACTTTCTATGATTTGAATCCCACCTGTGAAAACAGTTTTAGATTCCGAAGCTTCACTTCGGGTTTTCTGTATAACTTGCACCTTCTGATTGATGATGTAACACAGAAATTGCATCGGAATTTAATACAAAAGGCACAATGCCGGCTTAAGTGAAAGAGGACAGACCCTCTAACTTTCTATGATTTGAACCTCTCCTGTGAGTCCAGTTTTAGATTCTGATGCTTCACTTCAGGTTTACTGTATCCCTTGGACCTTCTTATTGAATATGAAACACAGAAATGGCATCCGAATTTAATACAAAAGGCACAACGCCGACTTAAGTACAAGAGGACTGTCACTCTCACTTTCTATGATTTGAACGTCTCCTGTAAGTCCAGTTTTAGTTTCCGATGCTTCACTTCAGGTTTACTGTATACCTTGCACCTTCTTATTGACGATGAAACACAGAAATTGCATCGGAATTATATTCAAAAGGCACAATGCCTACTTAAGTAAAAGAGGACAGACACTCTCACTTTCTATGATTTGAACCCTCCTGTGAGTCCAGTTTTAGAGTCGGATGCTTCACTTCAGGTCTACTGTATACCTTAGACCTTCTTATTGACGATGGAACACAGAAATTGCATCGGAAGTAAATTCAAAAGGCACAATGCCGACTTAAGTACAACAGGACTGACACTCTTACCTTCTACGACTTCAGCCTCTCCTGTAGGTCCAGTTTTAGATTCCGATGCCTTACTTCAGCTTTACTGTATCCCTTGGAACTTCTTATTAACGATGAAACACAGAAATTGCATCCGAATTTGATACAAATGCCACAATGCCGACATAAGTACAAGAGGACTGACACTCTCACAAACTATGATTTGTACCTCTCCTGTGAGTCCAGTTTTAGATTCCGATGCTTCACTTTAGGTTTACTGTATCCCTTGGACCTTCTTATTGACGATGAAACACAGAAATTGCATCCGAATATAATACAAATGTCACAATGCCGACTTAAGTACAACAGGAGTGACACTCTCACTTTCTATGATTTGAACTTCTCCTGTGAGTCCAGTTTTAGATTCCGATGCCACACTTCAGGTTTACTTTACCCCTTGGACACTCTTATTGAGGATGAAACACAGAAATTGCTTCCGAATTTAATACAAATCGCACAATGCCGACTTAAGTACAAGAGGACTGACACTCTCACGTTCTATGATTCGAACCTCTCCTGTGGGGTCATTTTTAGACTCCGATGCTTCACTTCAGGTTCACCCTATCATTTGGTCCTTCTTATTGACGATAAAACACAGAAATTGCATCCGAATTTAATACAAAAGGCACAATACCGACTTAAGTACAAGAGGAGTGACACTCTAACTTTCTATGATTTGAACCTCTCCTGTGAGTCCAGTTTTAGATTCCGATGTTTCACGTCAGGTTTAGTGCATCCCTTGTACCTTCTTATTGACTATGAAACACAGGAATTGCATCCGAATTTAATACAAATGGCACAATGCCGACTTAAGTACAAGAGGACGGACACTCTAACTTTCTATGATTTGAACGTCTCCTGTGAGTCCAGTTTTAAATACCGATGCTTCACTTCAGGTTTACTGTATACCTTGCACCTACTTATTAACGATGAAACACAGAAATTGCATCCGAATTTGATACAAATGCCACAATGCCGACATAAGTACAAGAGGACTGACACTCTCACTTTCTATGATTTGTACCTCTCCCGTGAGTCCAGTTTTAGATTCCGATGCTTCACTTCAGGTTTCCTGTATACCTTGCACCCTCTTATTGACGATGAAACACAGAAATTGTATCCGAATTTAATACAAAAGCCTCAATGCCGACTTAAGTACAAGAGGACTGACATTCTAACTTTCTATGATTTGAACCTCTCCTGAGAGTCCAGTTTTAGATTCCGATGCTTCACTTCTTGTTTACTGTATCCCTTGGACTCTCTTATTGTCGATGAAACACAGAATTTGCATCCGAGTTTAATACAAATGGCACAATACCGACTTAAGTACAAGAGGAGTGACACTCTAGCTTTCTATGATTTGAACCTCTCCTGTGAGTCCAGTTTTAGATTCCGATGTTTCACTTCAGGTTTAGAGTATCCCTTGGACCTTCTTATTGACTATGAAACACAGGAATTGCATCCGAATTTAATACAAATGGCACAATGCCGACTTAAGTACAAGAGGACTGACACTCTAACTTTCTATGATTTGTACCTCTCCTGTGAGTCCAGTTTCAAATACCGATGCTTCACTTCAGGTTTACTGTATACCTTGCACCTTCTTATTGACGATGAAACATAGAAATAGCATCGGAATTTCATACAAAAGCCACAATGCCGACGTAAGTAAAAGAGGCCTGACACTCTAACATTCTATGATTTGATCCTCTCCTGTGAGTCCAGTTTTAGATTCCGATGCTTCACTTCAGGTATACTGTATCCCTTGGACCTTCTTATTAACGATGAAACACAGAAATTGCATCCGAATTTAATACAAATGGCACAATGCCGACTTAAGTACAAGAGGACTGACACTATCACTTTCTATGATTTGTACCTCTCCTGGGAGTCCAGTTTTAGATTCCGATGCTTCACTTCAGTTTTCCTGTATACCTTACACCTTCTTATTGACGATGAAACACAGAAATTGTATCCGAATTTAATACAAAAGACACAATGCCGACTTAAGTACAAGAGGACTGACATTCTAACTTTCTGTGATTTAACCTCTCCTGAGAGTCCAGTTTTAGATTCCGATGCTTCACTTCAGGTTTACTGTATATCTTGGACCTTCTTATTGACGATGAAACACAGAAATTGCATCCGAATTTAATACAAATGGCACAATGCCGACTTAAGTACAAGAGGACTGACACTCTCACTTTCTATGATTTGAATCCCTCCTGTGAATCCAGTTTTAGATTACGAAGCTTCACTTCGGGTTTTCTGTATAACTTGCACCTTCTGATTGATGATGTAACACAGAAATTGCATCGGAATTTAATACAAAAGCCACAATGCCGATTAAAGTAAAACAGGACAGACCCTCTAACTTTCTATGATTTGAACCTCTCCTGTGAGTCCAGTTTTAGATTCTGATGCTTCACTTCAGGTTTACTGTATCGCTTGGACCTTCTTATTGACTATGAAACACAGAAATTGCATCCGAATTTAATACAAAAGGCACAATGCCGACTTAAGTACAAGAGGACTGACACTCTCACTTTCTATGATTTGAACCTCTCCTGTAAGTCCAGTTATAGTTTCCGATGCTTCACTTCAGGTTTACTGTATACCTTGCACCTTCTTATTGACGATGATACACAGAAATTGCATCGGAATTAAATTCAAAAGGCACAATGCCTACTTAAGTAAAAGAGGACAGACACTCTCACTTTCTATGATTTGAACCCTCCTGTGAGTCCAGTTTTAGATTCCGATGCTTCACTTCAGGTTTACTGTATACCTTAGACCTTCTTACTGACGATGAAACACAGAAATTGCATCGGAATTAAATTCAAAAGGCACAATGCCGACATAAGTACAACAGGACTTACACTCTAACCTCTTACGATTTCAACCTCTCCTGTAGGTCCAGTTTTAGATTCCGATGCTTCACTTCAGATTTACTGTATCCCTTGGAACATCTTATTGACGATGAAACACAGAGTTTGCATCCGAATTTAATACAAAAGGCACAATGCCGACTTAAGTACAAGAGGACAGACACTCTAACTTTCTATGATTTGAACCTCTCCTGTGACTCCAGTTTTAGATTCCGATGCTTCACTTCAGGTTTACTGTGTCCCTTGGACCTTATTATTGACGATGAAACACAGAAATTGCATCCGAATTTAATACAAAAGGCACAATACCGACTTCAGTACAAGAGGAGTGACACTCTAACTTTCTATGATTTGAACCTCTCCTGTGAGTCCACTTTTAGATTCCGATGTTTCACTTCAGGTTTGGTGTATCCCTTGGACCTTCTTAACGACTATGAAACACAGGAATTGCATCCGAATTTAATACAAATGGCACAATGCCGACTTAAGTACAAGAGGACTGACACTCTAACTTTCTATGATTTGAACCTCTCCTGTGAGTCCAGTTTTAGATTCCGATGCTTCACTTCAGGTATACTGTATCCCTTGGACCTTCTTATTAACGATGAAACACAGAAATTGCATCCGAATTTAATACAAATGGCACAATGCCGACTTAAGTACAAGAGGACTGACACTCTAACTTTCTATGATTTGAACCTCTCCTGTGAGTCCAGTTTTAAATACCGATGCTTCACTTCAGGTTTACTGTATACCTTGCACCTTCTTGTTGACGATGAAACATAGAAATTGCATCGGAATTTAATACAAAAGCCACAATGCCGACGTAAGTAAAAGAGGCCTGACACTCTAACTTTCTATGATTTGAACCACTCCTGTGAGTCCAGTTTTAGATTCCGATGCTTCACTTCAGGTATACTGTATCCCTTGGACCTTCTTATTAACGATGAAACACAGAAATTGCATCTGAATTTAATACAAATGGCACAATGTCGACTTAAGTACAAGAGGACTGACACTCTCACTTTCTATGAATTGTACCACTCCTGTGAGGCCAGTTTCAGATTCCGATGCTTCACTTCAGGTTTCCTGTATTCCTTGCACCTTCTTATTGACGATGAAACACAGAAATTGTATCCGAATTTAATACAAATGGCACAATGCCGACTTAAGTACAAGAGGACTGACACTCTATTTTTCTATGATTTGTACCTCTCCTGTGAGTCCAGTTTCAAATACCGATGCTTCACTTCAGGTTTACTGTATACCTTGCACCTTCTTATTGACGATGAAACATAGAAATTGCATCGGAATTTCATACAAAAGCCACAATGCCGACGTAAGTAAAAGAGGCCTGACACTCTAACATTCTATGATTTGATCCACTCCTGTGAGTCCAGTTTTAGATTCCGATGCTTCACTTCAGGTATACTGTATCCCTTGGACCTTCTTATTAACGATGAAACACAGAAATTGCATCCGAATTTAATACAAATATCACAATGTCGACTTAAGTACAAGAGGACTGACACTCTCACTTTCTATGATTTGTACCTCTCCTGGGAGTCCAGTTTTAGATTCCGATGCTTCACTTCAGTTTTCCTGTATACCTTACACCTTCTTATTGACGATGAAACACAGAAATTGTATCCGAATTTAATACAAAAGACACAATGCTGACTTAAGTACAAGAGGACTGACATTCTAACTTTCCGTGATTTAACCTCTCCTGAGAGTCCAGTTTTAGATTCCGATGCTTCACTTCTGGTTTACTGTATCCCTTGGACTTTCTTATTGTCGATGAAACACAGAAATTGCATCCGAGTTTAATACAAATGGCACAATACCGACTTAAGAACAAGAGGAGTGACACTCTAACTTTCTATGATTTGAACCTGTGAGTCCAGTTTTAGATTCCGATGCTTCACTTCAGGTTTACTGTATATCTTGCACCTTCTTATTGACGATGAAACACAGAAATTGCATCCGAATTTAATACAAATGGCACAATGCCGACTTAAGTACAAGAGGACTGACACTCTCACTTTCTATGATTTGAATCCCTCCTGTGAATCCAGTTTTAGATTCCGAAGCTTCACTTCGGGTTTTCTGTATAACTTGCACCTTCTGATTGATGATGTAACACAGAAATTGCATCGGAATTTAATACAAAAGGCACAATGCCGATTAAAGTAAAACAGGACAGACCCTGTAACTTTCTATGATTTGAACCTCTCCTGTGAGTCCAGTTTTAGATTCTGATGCTTCACTTCAGGTTTACTGTATCCCTTGGACCTTCTTATTGACTATGAAACACAGAAATTGCATCCGAATTTAATACAGAAGGCACAATGCCGACTTAAGTACAAGAGGACTGACACTCTCACTTTCTATGATTTGAACCTCTCCTGTAAGTCCAGTTATAGTTTCCGATGCTTCACTTCAGGTTTACTGTATACCTTGCACCTTCTTATTGACGATGAAACACAGAAATTGCATCGGAATTAAATTCAAAAGGCACAGTGCCTACTTAAGTAAAAGAGGACAGACACTCTCACTTTCTATGATTTGAACCCTCCTGTGAGTCCAGTTTTAGATTCCGATGCTTCACTTCAGGTTTACTGTATACCTTAGACCTTCTTACTGACGATGAAACACAGAAATTGCATCGGAATTAAATTCAAAAGGCACAATGCCGACATAAGTACAACAGGACTGACACTCTAACCTCTTACGATTTCAACCTCTCCTGTAGGTCCAGTTTTAGATTCCGATGCTTCACTTCAGATTTACTGTATCCCTTGGAACTTCTTATTGACGATGAAACACAGAGTTTGCATCCGAATTTAATACAAAAGGCACAATGCCGACGTAAGTACAAGAGGACAGACACTCTAACTTTCTATGATTTGAACCTCTCCTGTGACTCCAGTTTTAGATTCCGATGCTTCACTTCATGTTTACTGTGTCCCTTGGACCTTATTATTGACGATGAAACACAGAAATTGCATCCGAATTTAATACAAAAGGCACAATACCGACTTAAGTACAAGAGGAGTTACACTCTAACTTTCTATGATTTGAACCTCTCCTGTGAGTCCACTTTTAGATTCCGATGTTTCACTTCAGGTTTGGTGTATCCCTTGGACTTTCTTAACGACTATGAAACACAGGAATTGCATCCGAATTTAATACAAATGGCACAATGCCGACTTAAGTACAAGAGGACTGACACTCTAACTTTCTATGATTTGAACCTCTCCTGTGAGTCCAGTTTTAGATTCCGATGCTTCACTTCAGGGATACTGTATCCCTTGGACCTTCTTATTAACGATGAAACACAGAAATTGCATCCGAATTTAATACAAATGGCACAATGTCGACTTAAGTACAAGAGGACTGACACTCTCACTTTCTATGATTTGTACCTCTCCTGTGAGGCCAGTTTCAGATTCCGATGCTTCACTTCAGGTTTCCTGTATACCTTGCACCTTCTTATTGACGATGAAACACAGAGTTTGTATCCGAATTTAATACAAAAGGCACAATGCAGACGTAAGTACAAGAGGACAGACACTCTAACTTTCTATGATTTGAACCTCTCCTGTGACTCCAGTTTTAGATTCCGATGCTTCACTTCAGGTTTACTGTGTCCCTTGGACCTTTTTATTGACGATGAAATACAGAAATTGCATCCGAATTTAATACAAAAGGCACAATACCGACTTATGTACAAGAGGAGTGACACTCTAACTTTCTATGATTTGAACCTCTCCTGTGGGTCCAGTTTTAGATTCCGATGCTTCACTTCAGTTTTAGTGTATCCCTTGGACCTTCTTAACGACTATGAAACACAGGAATTGCATCCGAATTTAATACAAATGGCACAATGCCGACTTAAGTACAAGAGGACTGACACTCTAACTTTCTATGATTTGTACCTCTCCTGTGAGTCCAGTTTTAAATACCGATGCTTCACTTCAGGTTTACTGTATACCTTGCACCTTCTTATTGACCATGAAACATAGAAATTGCATCGGAATTTAATACAAAAGCCACAATGCCGACGTAAGTAAAAGAGGCCTGACACTCTAACATTCTATGATTTGAACCTCTCCTGTGAGTCCAGTTTTAGATTCCGATGCTTCACTTCAGGTATACTGTATCCCTTGGACCTTCTTATTGACGATGAAACACAGAAATTGCATCCGAATTTAATACAAATGGCACAATGTCGACTTAAGTACAAGAGGACTGACACTCTCACTTTCTATGATTTGTACCTCTCCTGGGAGTCCAGTTTTAGATTCTGATGCTTCACTTCAGGTTTCCTGTATACCTTGCACCTTCTTATTGACGATGAAACACAGAAATTGTATCCGAATTTAATACAAAAGGCACAATGCCGACTTATGTACAAGAGGACTGACATTCTAACTTTCAGTGATTTGAACCTCCCCTGAGAGTCCAGTTTTAGATTCCGATGCTTCACTTCTGGTTTACTGTATCCCTTGGACTTTCTTATTGTCGATGAAACACAGAAATTGCATCCGAGTTTAATACAAATTTCACAATACCGACTAAAGAACAAGAGGAGTGACACTCCAACTTTCTATGATTTGAACCTGTGAGTCCAGTTTTAGATTCCGATGCTTCACTTCAGGTTTACTGTATATCTTGGACCTTCTTATTGACGATGAAACACAGCAATTGCTTCCGAATTTAATACAAATGGCACAATGCCGACTTAAGTACAAGAGGACTGACACTCTCACTTTCTATGATTTGAATCACTCCTGTGAGTCCAGTTTTAGATTCCGAAGCTTCACTTCGGGTTTTCTGTATAACTTGCACCTTCTGATTGATGATGTAACACAGAAATTGCATCGGAATTTAATACAAAAGGCACAATGCCGACTTAAGTAAAAGAGGACAGACCCTCTAACTTTCTATGATTTGAACCTCTCCTGTGACTCCAGTTTTAGATTCTGATGCTTCACTTCAGGTTTACTGTATCCATTGGACCTTCTTATTGACTATGAAACACAGAAATTGCATCCGAATTTAATACAAAAGGCACAACGCCGACTTAAGTACAAGAGGACTGACACTCTCACTTTCAATGATTTGAACCTCTTCTGTAAGTCCAGTTTTAGTTTCCGATGCTTCACTTCAGGTTTACAGTATACCTTGCACCTTCTTATTGACGATGAAACACAGAAATTGCATCGGAATTAAATTCAAAAGGCACAATGCCGACTTAAGTACAACAGGACTGACACTCTAACCTTCTACGACTTCAACCTCTCCTGTAGGTCCAGTTTCAGATTCCGATGCTTCACTTCAGCTTTACTGTATCCCTTGGAACTTCTTATTGACGATGAAACACAGAGCTTGCATCCGAATTTAATACAAAAGGCACAATGCCGACGTAAGTACAAGAGGACAGACACTCTAACTTTCTATGATTTGAATCTCTCCTGTGAGTCCAGTTTTAGATTCCGATGCTTCACTTCAGGTTTACTGTGTCCCTTGGACCTTATTATTGACGATGAAACACAGAAATTGCAACCGAATTTAATACAAAAGCCACAATGCCGACGTAAGTAAAAGAGGCACGACACTCTAACTTTCTATGATTTGAACCTCGCCTGTGAGTCCAGTTTTAGATTCCGATGCTTCACTTCAGGTATACTGTATCCCTTGGACCTTCTTATTAACGATGAAACACAGAAATTGCATCCGAATTTAATACAAATGGCACAATGTCGACTTAAGTACAAGAGGACTGACACTCTCACTTTCTATGATTTGTACCTCTCCTGTGAGGCCAGTTTCAGATTCCGATGCTTCACTTCAGGTTTCCTGTATACCTTGCACCTTCTTATTGACGATGAAACACAGAAATTGTATCCGAATTTAATACAAAAGCCTCAATGCCGACTTAAGTACAAGAGGACTGACATTCTAACTTTCTATGATTTGAAACTCTCCTGAGAGTCCAGTTTTAGATTCCGATGCTTCACTTCTTGTTTACTGTATCCCTTGGACTCTCTTATTGTCGATGAAACACAGAAATTGCATCCGAGTTTAATACAAATGGCACAATACCGACTTAAGTACAAGAGGAGTGACACTCTAGCTTTCTATGATTTGAACCTCTCCTGTGAGTCCAGTTTTAGATTCCGATGTCTCACTTCAGGTTTAGAGTATCCCTTAGACCTTCTTATTGACTATGAAACACAGGAATTGCATCCGAATTTAATACAAATGGCACAATGCCGACTTAAGTACAAGAGGACTGACACTCTAACTTTCTATGATTTGTACCTCTCCTGTGAGTCCAGTTTTAAATACCGATGCTTCACTTCAGGTTTACTGTATACCTTGCACCTTCTTATTGACGATGAAACATAGAAATTGCATCGGAATTTAATACAAAAGCCACAATGCCGACGTAAGTAAAAGAGGCCTGACACTCTAACATTCTATGATTTGATCCTCTCCTGTGAGTCCAGTTTTAGATTCCGATGCTTCACTTCAGGTATACTGTATCCCTTGGACCTTCTTATTAACTATGAAACACAGAAATTGCATCCGAATTTAATGCAAATGGCACAATGTCGACTTAAGTACAAGAGGACTGATACTCTCACTTTCTATGATTTGTACCTCTCCTGGGAGTCCAGTTTTAGATTCCGATGCTTCACTTCAGGTTTCCTGTATACCTTACACCTTCTTATTGACGATGAAACACAGAAATTGTATCCGAATTTAATACAAAAGGCACAATGCCGACTTAAGTAAAAGAGGACTGACATTCTAACTTTCTGTGATTTGAACCTCTCCTGAGAGTCCAGTTTTAGGTTCCGATGCTTCACTTCTGGTTTACTGTGTCCCTTGGACTTTCTTATTCTCGATGAAACACAGAAATTGCATCCGAGTTTAATACAAATGGCACAATGCCGACTTAAGTACAAGAGGACTGACACTCTAACTTTGTATGATTTGAACCTCTCCTGTGAGTCCAGTTTTAGATTCCGATGTTTCACTTCAGGTTTGGTGTATCCCTTGGACCTTCTTAACGACTATGAAACACAGGAATTGCATCCGAATTTAATACAAATGGCACAATGCCGACTTAAGTACAAGAGGACTGACACTCTAACTTTCTATGATTTGAACCTCTCCTGTGAGTCCAGTTTTAGATTCCGATGCTTCACTTCAGGTATACTGTATCCCTTGGACCTTCTTATTAACGATGAAACACAGAAATTGCATCCGATTTTAATACAAATGGCACAATGTCAACTTAAGTACAAGAGGACTGACACTCTCACTTTCTATGATTTGTACCTCTCCTGTGAGGCCAGTTTCAGATTCCGATGCTTCACTTCAGGTTTCCTGTATACCTTGCACCTTCTTATTGACGATGAAACACAGAGTTTGTATCCGAATTTAATACAAAAGGCACAATGCAGACGTAAGTACAAGAGGACAGACACTCTAACTTTCTATGATTTGAACCTCTCCTGTGAGTCCAGTTTTAGATTCCGATGCTTCACTTCAGGTTTACTGTGTCCCTTGGACCTTTTTATTGACGATGAAATACAGAAATTGCATCCGAATTTAATACAAAAGGCACAATACCGACTTAAGTACAAGAGGAGTGACACTCTAACTTTCTATGATTTGAACCCATCCTGTGGGTCCAGTTTTAGATTCCGATGCTTCACTTCAGTTTTAGTGTATCCCTTGGACCTTCTTAACGACTATGAAACACAGGAATTGCATCCGAATTTAATACAAATGGCACAATGCCGACTTAAGTACAAGAGGACTGACACTCTAACTTTCTATGATTTGAACCTCTCCTGTGAGTCCAGTTTAAAATACCGATGCTTCACTTCAGTTTTACTGTATACCTTGCACCTTCTTGTTGACGATGAAACATAGAAATTGCATCGGAATTTAATACAAAAGCCACAATGCCGACGTAAGTAAAAGAGGCCTGACACTCTAACTTTCTATGATTTGAACCTCTCCTGTGTGTCCAGTTTTAGATTCCGATGCTTCACTTCAGGTATACTGTATCCCTTGGACCTTCTTATTAACGATGAAACACAGAAATTGCATCCGAATTTAATACAAATGGCACAATGTCGACTTAAGTACAAGAGGACTGACACTCTCACTTTCTATGATTTGTACCTCTCCTGTGTGGCCAGTTTCAGATTCCGATGCTTCACTTCAGGTTTCCTGTATACCTTGCACCTTCTTATTGACGATGAAACACAGAAATTGTATCCGAATTCAATACAAAATCCTCAACGCCGACTTAAGTACAAGAGGACTGACACTCTCACTTTCAATGATTTGAACCTCTCCTGTAAGTCCAGTTTTAGTTTCCGATGCTTCACTTCAGGTTTACTGTATACCTTGCACCTTCTCATTGACGATGAAACACAGAAATTGCATCGGAATTAAATTCAAAAGGCACAATGCCTACTTAAGTAAAAGAGGACAGACACTCTCACTTTCTATGATTTTAACCCTCCTGTGAGTCCAGTTTTAGAGTCCGATGCTTCACTTCAGGTTTACTGTATACCTTAGACCTTCTTATTGACGATGAAACACAGAAATTGCATCGGAATCACTCTAACTTTCTATGATTTGAACCTCTCCTGTGAGTCCAGTTTTAGATTCCGATGCTTCACTTCAGGTTTACTGTGTCCCTTGGACCTTATTATTGACGATGAAACACAGAAATTGCATCCGAATTTAATACAAAAGCCACAATGCCGACGTAAGTAAAAGAGGCCCGACACTCTAACTTTCTATGATTTGAACCTCTCCTGTGAGTCCAGTTTTAGATTCCGATGCTACACTTCAGGTATACTGTATCCCTTGGACCTTCTTATTAACGATGAAACACAGAAATTGCATCCGAATTTAATACAAATAGAACAATGGCGACTTAAGTACAGGAGGACTGACACTCTCACTTTCTATGATTCATACCTCTCCTGTGAGGCCAGTTTCAGATTCCGATGCTTCACTTCAGGTTTCCTGTATACCTTGCACCTTCTTATTGACGATGAAACACAGAAATTGTATCCGAATTTAATACAAAAGCCTCAATGCCGACTTAAGTACAAGAGGACTGACATTCTAACTTTCTATGATTTGAACCTCTCCTGAGAGTCCAGTTTTACATTCCGATGCTTCACTACTTGTTTACTGTATCCCTTGGACTCTCTTATTGTCGATGAAACACAGAAATTGCATCCGAGTTTAATACAAATGGCACAATACCGACTGAAGTACAAGAGGAATGACACTCTAGCTTTCTATGATTTGAACCTCTCCTGTGAGTCCAGTTTTAGATTCCGATGTTTCACTTCAGGTTTAGAGTATCCCTTGGACCTTCTTATTGACTATGAAACACAGGAATTGCATCCGAGTTTAATACAAATGGCACAATGCCGACTTAAGTACAAGAGGACTGACACTCTAACTTTCTATGATTTGTACCTCTCCTGTGAGTCCAGTTTTAAATACCGATGCTTCACTTCAGGTGTACTGTATACCTTGCACCTTCTTATTGACGATGAAACATAGAAATTGCATCGGAATTTAATACAAACGCCACAATGCCGACGTAAGTAAAAGAGGCCTGACACTCTAACATTCTATGATTTGATCCTCTCCTGTGAGTCCAGTTTTAGATTCCGATGCTTCACTTCAGGTATACTGTATCCCTTGGACCTTCTTATTGACGATGAAACACAGAAATTGCATCCGAATTTAATACAAATGGCACAATGCCGACTTAAGTACAAGAGGAGTGACACTCTAACTTTCTATGATTTGAACCTCTCCTGAGAGTCCAGTTTTAGATTCCGATGCTTCACTTCTGGTTTACTGTGTCCCTTGGACCTTATTATTGACGATGAAACACAGAAATTGCATCCGAATTTAATACAAAAGGCACAATACCGACTTAAGTACAAGAGGAGTGACACTCTAACTTTCCATGATTTGAACCTCTCCTGTGAGTCCAGTTTTAGATTCCGATGTTTCACTTCAGGTTTGGTGTATCCCTTGGACCTTCTTAACGACTATGAAACACAGGAATTGCATCCGAATTTAATACAAATGGCACAATTCCGACTTCAGTACAAGAGGACTGACACTCTCACTTTCTATGATTTGTACCTCTCCTGGGAGTCCAGTTTTAGATTCCGATGCTTCACTTCAGGTTTCCTGTATACCTTACACCTTCTTATTGACGATGAAACACAGAAATTGTATCCGAATTTAATACAAAAGGCACAATGCCGACTTAAGTACAAGAGGACTGACCTTCTAAATTTCTGTGATTTGAACCTCTCCTGAGAGTCCAGTTTAAGATTCCGATGCTTCACTTCTGGTTTACTGTATCCCTTGGACTTTCTTATTGTCGATGAAACACAGAAATTGCATCCGAGTTTAATACAAATGGCACAATACCGACTTAAGTACAAGAGGAGTGACACTCTAACTTTCTATGATTTGAACCCATCCTGTGGGTCCAGTTTTAGATTCCGATGCTTCACTTCAGTTTTAGTGTATCCCTTGGACCTACTTAACGACTATGAAACACAGGAATTGCATCCGAATTTAATACAAATGGCACAATGCCGACTTAAGTACAAGAGGACTGACACTCTAACTTTCTATGATTTGAACCTCTCCTGTGAGTCCAGTTTAAAATACCGATGCTTCACTTCAGTTTTACTGTATACCTTGCACCTTCTTGTTGACGATGAAACATAGAAATTGCATCGGAATTTAATACAAAAGCCACAATGCCGACGTAAGTAAAAGAGGCCTGACACTCTAACTTTCTATGATTTGAACCTCTCCTGTGTGTCCAGTTTTAGATTCCGATGCTTCACTTCAGGTATACTGTATCCCTTGGACCTTCTTATTAACGATGAAACACAGAAATTGCATCCGAATTTAATACAAATGGCACAATGTCGACTTAAGTACAAGAGGACTGACACTCTCACTTTCTATGATTTGTACCTCTCCTGTGTGGCCAGTTTCAGATTCCGATGCTTCACTTCAGGTTTCCTGTATACCTTGCACCTTCTTATTGACGATGAAACACAGAAATTGTATCCGAATTCAATACAAAATCCTCAACGCCGACTTAAGTACAAGAGGACTGACACTCTCACTTTCAATGATTTGAACCTCTCCTGTAAGTCCAGTTTTAGTTTCCGATGCTTCACTTCAGGTTTACTGTATACCTTGCACCTTCTTATTGACGATGAAACACAGAAATTGCATCGGAATTAAATTCAAAAGGCACAATGCCCACTTAAGTAAAAGAGGACAGACACTCTCACTTTCTATGATTTGAACCCTCCTGTGAGTCCAGTTTTAGAGTCCGATGCTTCACTTCAGGTTTACTGTATACCTTAGACCTTCTTATTGACGATGAAACACAGAAATTGCATCGGAATCACTCTAACTTTCTATGATTTGAACCTCTCCTGTGAGTCCAGTTTTAGATTCCGATGCTTCACTTCAGGTTTACTGTGTCCCTTGGACCTTATTATTGACGATGAAACACAGAAATTGCATCCGAATTTAATACAAAAGCCACAATGCCGACGTAAGTAAAAGAGGCCCGACACTCTAACTTTCTATGATTTGAACCTCTCCTGTGAGTCCAGTTTTAGATTCCGATGCTACACTTCAGGTATACTGTATCCCTTGGACCTTCTTATTAACGATGAAACACAGAAATTGCATCCGAATTTAATACAAATAGAACAATGGCGACTTAAGTACAGGAGGACTGACAATCTCACTTTCTATGATTTGTACCTCTCCTGTGAGGCCAGTTTCAGATTCCGATGCTTCACTTCAGGTTTCCTGTATACCTTGCACCTTCTTATTGACGATGAAACACAGAAATTGTATCCGAATTTAATACAAAAGCCTCAATGCCGACTTAAGTACAAGAGGACTGACATTCTAACTTTCTATGATTTGAACCTCTCCTGAGAGTCCAGTTTTACATTCCGATGCTTCACTACTTGTTTACTGTATCCCTTGGACTCTCTTATTGTCGATGAAACACAGAAATTGCATCCGAGTTTAATACAAATGGCACAATACCGACTGAAGTACAAGAGGAATGACACTCTAGCTTTCTATGATTTGAACCTCTCCTGTGAGTCCAGTTTTAGATTCCGATGTTTCACTTCAGGTTTAGAGTATCCCTTGGACCTTCTTATTGACTATGAAACACAGGAATTGCATCCGAGTTTAATACAAATGGCACAATGCCGACTTAAGTACAAGAGGACTGACACTCTAACTTTCTATGATTTGTACCTCTCCTGTGAGTCCAGTTTTAAATACCGATGCTTCACTTCAGGTGTACTGTATACCTTGCACCTTCTTATTGACGATGAAACATAGAAATTGCATCGGAATTTAATACAAACGCCACAATGCCGACGTAAGTAAAAGAGGCCTGACACTCTAACATTCTATGATTTGATCCTCTCCTGTGAGTCCAGTTTTAGATTCCGATGCTTCACTTCAGGTATACTGTATCCCTTGGACCTTCTTATTGACGATGAAACACAGAAATTGCATCCGAATTTAATACAAATGGCACAATGCCGACTTAAGTACAAGAGGAGTGACACTCTAACTTTCTATGATTTGAACCTCTCCTGAGAGTCCAGTTTTAGATTCCGATGCTTCACTTCTGGTTTACTGTGTCCCTTGGACCTTATTATTGACGATGAAACACAGAAATTGCATCCGAATTTAATACAAAAGGCACAATACCGACTTAAGTACAAGAGGAGTGACACTCTAACTTTCCATGATTTGAACCTCTCCTGTGAGTCCAGTTTTAGATTCCGATGTTTCACTTCAGGTTTGGTGTATCCCTTGGACCTTCTTAACGACTATGAAACACAGGAATTGCATCCGAATTTAATACAAATGGCACAATGCCGACTTCAGTACAAGAGGACTGACACTCTCACTTTCTATGATTTGTACCTCTCCTGGGAGTCCAGTTTTAGATTCCGATGCTTCACTTCAGGTTTCCTGTATACCTTACACCTTCTTATTGACGATGAAACACAGAAATTGTATCCGAATTTAATACAAAAGGCACAATGCCGACTTAAGTACAAGAGGACTGACCTTCTAAATTTCTGTGATTTGAACCTCTCCTGAGAGTCCAGTATAAGATTCCGATGCTTCACTTCTGGTTTACTGTATCCCTTGGACTTTCTTATTGTCGATGAAACACAGAAATTGCATCCGAGTTTAATACAAATGGCACAATACCGACTTAAGAACAAGAGGAGTGACTCTCTAACTTTCTATGATTTGAACCTGTGAGTCCAGTTTTAGATTCCGATGCTTCACTTCAGGTTTACTGTATATCTTGGACCTTCTTATTGACGATGAAACACAGAAATTGCATCCGAATTTAATACAAATGGCACAATGCCGACTTAAGTACAAGAGGAGTGACACTCTAAGTTTCTATGATATGAACCACTCCTGAGAGTCCAGTTTTAGATTCCGATGCTTCACTTCTGGTTTACTGTGTCCCTTGGACCTTATTATTGACGATGAAACACAGAAATTGCATCCGAATTTAATACAAAAGGCACAATACCGACTTAAGTACAAGAGGAGTGACACTCTAACTTTCTATGATTTGAACCTCTCCTGTGAGACCAGTTTTAGATTCCGATGCTTCACTTCAGGTTTACTGTGTCCCTTGGACCTTTTTATTGACGATGAAACACAGAAATTGCATCGGAATTAAATTCAAAAGGCACAATGCCGACTTAAGTACAACAGGACTGACACTCTAACCTTCTACGACTTCAACCTCTCCTGTAGGTCCAGTTTCAGATTCCGATGCTTCACTTCAGCTTTACTGTATCCCTTGGAACTTCTTATTGACGATGAAACACAGAGCTTGCATCCGAATTTAATACAAAAGGCACAATGCCGACGTAAGTACAAGAGGACAGACACTCTAACTTTCTATGATTTGAACCTCTCCTGTGAGTCCAGTTTTAGATTCCGATGCTTCACTTCAGGTTTACTGTGTCCCTTGGACCTTATTATTGACGATGAAACACAGAAATTGCAACCGAATTTAATACCAAAGCCACAATGCCGACGTAAGTAAAAGAGGCCCGACACTCTAACTTTCTATGATTTGAACCTCTCCTGTGAGTCCAGTTTTAGATTCCGATGCTTCACTTCTGGTATACTGTATCCCTTGGACCTTCTTATTAACGATGAAACACAGAAATTGCATCCGAATTTAATACAAATGGCACAATGTCGACTTAAGTACAAGAGGACTGACACTCACTTTCTATGATTTGTACCTCTCCTGTGAGGCCAG
This sequence comes from Schistocerca americana, assembly GCF_021461395.2. Lineage (NCBI taxonomy): Eukaryota > Metazoa > Arthropoda > Insecta > Orthoptera > Acrididae > Schistocerca > Schistocerca americana. Next base: position 8,573,324 of record NC_060128.1, on the reverse strand, counting down.
TTTCAGATTCCAATGCTTCACTTCAGGTTTCCTGTATACCTTGCACCTTCTTATTGACGATGAAACACAGAAATTGTATCCGAATTTAATACAAAAGCCTCAATGCCGACTTAAGTACAAGAGGACTGACATTCTAACTTTCTATGATTTGAACCTCTCCTGAGAGTCCAGTTTTAGATTCCGATGCTTCACTTCTTGTTTACTGTATCCCTTGGACTCTCTTATTGTCGATGAAGCACAGAAATTGCATCCGAGTTTAATACAAATGGCACAATACCGACTTAAGTACAAGAGGAGTGACACTCTAGCTTTCTATGATTTGAACCTCTCCTGTGAGTCCAGTTTTAGATTCCGATGTCTCACTTCAGGTTTAGAGTATCCCTTAGACCTTCTTATTGACTATGAAACACAGGAATTGCATCCGAATTTAATACAAATGGCACAATGCCGACTTAAGTACAAGAGGACTGACACTCTAACTTTCTATGATTTGTACCTCTCGTGTGAGTCCAGTTTTAAATACCGATGCTTCACTTCAGGTTTACTGTATACCTTGCACCTTCTTATTGACGATGAAACATAGAAATTGCATCGGAATTTAATACAAAAGCCACAATGCCGACGTAAGTAAAAGAGGCCTGACACTCTAACTTTCTATGATTTGAACCTCTCCTGTGAGTCCAGTCTTAGATTCCGATGCTTCACTTCAGGTATACTGTATCCCTTGGACCTTCTTATTAACGATGAAACACAGAAATTGCATCCGAATTTAATACAAATGGCACAATGTCGACTTAAGTACAAGAGGACAGACACTCTAACTTTCTATGATTTGAACCTCTCCTGTGAGTCCAGTTTTAGATTCCGATGCTTCACTTCAGGTTTACTGTGTCCCTTGGACCTTTTTATTGACGATGAAACACAGAAATTGCATCGGAATTAAATTCAAAAGGCACAATGCCGACTTAAGTACAACAGGACTGACACTCTAACCTTCTACGACTTCAACCTCTCCTGTAGGTCCAGTTTCAGATTCCGATGCTTCACTTCAGCTTTACTGTATCCCTTGGAACTTCTTATTGACGATGAAACACAGAGCTTGCATCCGAATTTAATACAAAAGGCACAATGCCGACGTAAGTACAAGAGGACAGACACTCTAACTTTCTATGATTTGAACCTCTCCTGTGAGTCCAGTTTTAGATTCCGATGCTTCACTTCAGGTTTACTGTGTCCCTTGGACCTTATTATTGACGATGAAACACAGAAATTGCAACCGAATTTAATACCAAAGCCACAATGCCGACGTAAGTAAAAGAGGCCCGACACTCTAACTTTCTATGATTTGAACCTCTCCTGTGAGTCCAGTTTTAGATTCCGATGCTTCACTTCAGGTATACTGTATCCCTTGGACCTTCTTATTAACGATGAAACACAGAAATTGCATCCGAATTTAATACAAATGGCACAATGTCGACTTAAGTACAAGAGGACTGACACTCACTTTCTATGATTTGTACCTCTCCTGTGAGGCCAGTTTCAGATTCCGATGCTTCACTTCAGGTTTCCTGTATACCTTGCACCTTCTTATTGACGATGAAACACAGAAATTGTATCCGAATTTAATACAAAAGCCTCAATGCCGACTTAAGTACAAGAGGACTGACATTCTAACTTTCTATGATTTGAACCTCTCCTGAGAGTCCAGTTTTAGATTCCGATGCTTCACTTCTTGTTTACTGTATCCCTTGGACTCTCTTATTGTCGATGAAACACAGAAATTGCATCCGAGTTTAATACAAATGGCACAATACCGACTTAAGTACAAGAGGAGTGACACTCTAGCTTTCTATGATTTGAACCTCTCCTGTGAGTCCAGTTTTAGATTCCGATGTCTCACTTCAGGTTTAGAGTATCCCTTAGACCTTCTTATTGACTATGAAACACAGGAATTGCATCCGAATTTAATACAAATGGCACAATGCCGACTTAAGTACAAGAGGACTGACACTCTAACTTTCTATGATTTGTACCTCTCCTGTGAGTCCAGTTTTAAATACCGATGCTTCACTTCAGGTTTACTGTATACCTTGCACCTTCTTATTGACGATGAAACATAGAAATTGCATCGGAATTTAATACAAAAGCCACAATGCCGACGTAAGTAAAAGAGGCCTGACACTCTAACATTCTATGATTTGATCCTCTCCTGTGAGTCCAGTTTTAGATTCCGATGCTTCACTTCAGGTATACTGTATCCCTTGGACCTTCTTATTAACTATGAAACACAGAAATTGCGTCCGAACTTAATACAAATGGCACAATGTCGACTTAAGTACAATAGGACTGACACTCTCACTTTCTATGATTTGTACCTCTCCTGGGAGTCCAGTTTTAGATTCCGATGCTTCACTTCAGGTTTCCTGTATACCTTACACCTTCTTATTGACGATGAAACACAGGAATTGTATCCGAATTTAATACAAAAGGCACAATGCCGACTTAAGTAAAAGAGGACTGACATTCTAACTTTCTGTGATTTGAACCTCTCCTGAGAGTCCAGTTTTAGGTTCCGATGCTTCACTTCTGGTTTACTGTGTCCCTTGGACTTTCTTATTCTCGATGAAACACAGAAATTGCATCCGAGTTTAATACAAATGGCACAATACCGACTTAAGAACAAGAGGAGTGACACTCTAACTTTCTATGATTTGAACTTGTGAGTCCAGTTTTAGATTCCGATGCTTCACTTCAGGTTTACTGTATATCTTGGACCTTCTTATTGACGATGAAACACAGAAATTGCATCCGAATTTAATACAAATGGCACAATGCCGACTTAAGTACAAGAGGAGTGACACTCTAACTTTCTATGATTTGAACCTCTCCTGAGAGTCCAGTTTTAGATTCCGATGCTTCACTTCTGGTTTACTGTGTCCCTTGGACCTTATTATTGACGATGAAACACAGAAATTGCATCCGAATTTAATACAAAAGGCACAATACCGACTTAAGTACAAGAGGAGTGACACTCTAACTTTGTATGATTTGAACCTCTCCTGTGAGTCCAGTTTTAGATTCCGATGTTTCACTTCAGGTTTGGTGTATCCCTTGGACCTTCTTAACGACTATGAAACACAGGAGTTGCATCCGAATTTAATACAAATGGCACAATGCCGACTTAAGTACAAGAGGACTGACACTCTAACTTTCTATGATTTGAACCTCTCCTGTGAGTCCAGTTTTAGATTCCGATGCTTCACTTCAGGTATACTGTATCCCTTGGACCTTCTTATTAACGATGAAACACAGAAATTGCATCCGATTTTAATACAAATGGCACAATGTCAACTTAAGTACAAGAGGACTGACACTCTCACTTTCTATGATTTGTACCTCTCCTGTGAGGCCAGTTTCAGATTCCGATGCTTCACTTCAGGTTTCCTGTATACCTTGCACCTTCTTATTGACGATGAAACACAGAGTTTGTATCGGAATTTAATACAAAAGGCACAATGCAGACGTAAGTACAAGAGGACAGACACTCTAACTTTCTATGATTTGAACCTCTCCTGTGAGTCCAGTTTTAGATTCCGATGCTTCACTTCAGGTTTACTGTGTCCCTTGGACCTTTTTATTGACGATGAAATACAGAAATTGCATCCGAATTTAATACAAAAGGCACAATACCGACTTAAGTACAAGAGGAGTGACACTCTAACTTTCTATGATTTGAACCTCTCCTGTGGGTCCAGTTTTAGATTCCGATGCTTCACTTCAGTTTTAGTGTATCCCTTGGACCTTCTTAACGACTATGAAACACAGGAATTGCATCCGAATTTAATACAAATGGCACAATGTCGACTTAAGTACAGGAGGACTGACACTCTCACTTTCGATGATTTGTACCTCTCCTGTGAGGCCAGTTTCAGATTCCGATGCTTCACTTCAGGTTTCCTGTATACCTTGCACCTTCTTATTGACGATGAAACACAGAAATTGTATCCGAATTTAATACAAAAGCCTCAATGCCGACTTAAGTACAAGAGGACTGACATTCTAACTTTCTATGATTTGAACCTCTCCTGATGGTCCAGTTTTACATTCCGATGCTTCACTACTTGTTTACTGTATCCCTTGGACTCTCTTATTGACGATGAAACACAGAGTTTGCATCCGAATTTAATACAAAAGGCACAATGCCGACGTAAGTACAAGAGGACAGACACTCTAACTTTCTATGATTTGAACCTCTCCTGTGAGTCCAGTTTTAGATTCCGATGTTTCACTTCAGGTTTAGAGTATCCCTTGGACCTTCTTATTGACTATGAAACACAGGAATTGCATCCGAGTTTAATACAAATGGCACAATGCCGACTTAAGTACAAGAGGACTGACACTCTAACTTTCTATGATTTTTACCTCTCCTGTGAGTCCAGTTTTAAATACCGATGCTTCACTTCAGGTGTACTGTATACCTTGCACCTTCTTATTGACGATGAAACATAGAAATTGCATCGGAATTTAATACAAACGCCACAATGCCGACGTAAGTAAAAGAGGCCTGACACTCTAACATTCTATGATTTGATCCTCTCCTGTGAGTCCAGTTTTAGATTCCGATGCTTCACTTCAGGTATACTGTATCCCTTGGACCTTCTTATTGACGATGAAACACAGAAATTGCATCCGAATTTAATACAAATGGCACAATGCCGACTCAAGTACAAGAGGAGTGACACTCTAACTTTCTATGATTTGAACCTCTCCTGAGAGTCCAGTTTTTGATTCCGATGCTTCACGTCTGGTTTACTGTGTCCCTTGGACCTTATTATTGACGATGAAACACAGAAATTGCATCCGAATTTAATACAAAAGGCACAATACCGACTTAAGTACAAGAGGAGTGACACTCTAACTTTCCATGATTTGAACCTTTCCTGTGAGTCCAGTTTTAGATTCCGATGTTTCACTTCAGGTTTGGTGTATCCCTTGGACCTTCTTAACGACTATGAAACACAGGAATTGCATCCGAATTTAATACAAATGGCACAATGCCGACTTCAGTACAAGAGGACTGACACTCTCACTTTCTATGATTTGTACCTCTCCTGGGAGTCCAGTTTTAGATTCCGATGCTTCACTTCAGGTTTCCTGTATACCTTACACCTTCTTATTGACGATGAAACACAGAAATTGTATCCGAATTTAATACAAAAGGCACAATGCCGACTTAAGTACAAGAGGACTGACCTTCTAAATTTCTGTGATTTGAACCTCTCCTGAGAGTCCAGTTTAAGATTCTGATGCTTTACTTCTGGTTTACTGTATCCCTTGGACTTTCTTATTGTCGATGAAACACAGAAATTGCATCCGAGTTTAATACAAATGGCACAATACCGACTTAAGAACAAGAGGAGTGACTCTCTAACTTTCTATGATTTTAACCTGTGGGTCCAGTTTTAGATTCCGATGCTTCACTTCAGGTTTACTGTATATCTTGGACCTTCTTATTGACGATGAAACACAGAAATTGCATCCGAATTTAATACAAATGGCACAATGCCGACTTAAGTACAAGAGGAGTGACACTCAAACTTTCTATGATTTGAACCTCTCCTGAGAGTCCAGTTTTAGATTCCGATGCTTCACTTCTGGTTTACTGTGTCCCTTGGACCATATTATTGACGATGAAACACAGAAATTGCATCCGAATTTAATACAAAAGGCACAATACCGACTTAAGTACAAGAGGAGTGACACTCTAACTTTCTATGATTTGAACCTCTCCTGTGAGTCCAGTTTTAGATTCCGATGCTTCACTTCAGGTATACTGTATCCCTTGGACCCTCTTATTAACGATGAAACACAGATATTGCATCCGAATTTAATACAAATGGCACAATGTCGACTTAAGTACAAGAGGACTGACACTCTCACTTTCTATGATTTGTACCTCTCCTATGAGGCCAGTTTCAGATTCCGATGCTTCACTTCAGGTTTCCTATATACCTTGCACCTTCTTATTGACGATGAAACACAGAGTTTGTATCCGAATGTAATACAAAAGGCACAATGCAGACGTAAGTACAAGAGGACAGACACTCTAACTTTCTATGATTTGAACCTCTCCTGTGGGTCCAGTTTTAGATTCCGATGCTTCACTTCAGCTTTACTGTGTCCCTTGGACCTTTTTATTGACGATGAAATACAGAAATTGCATCCGAATTTAATACAAAAGGCACAATACCGACTTAAGTACAAGAGGAGTGACACTCTAACTTTCTATGATTTGAACCTCTCCTGTGGGTCCAGTTTTAGATTCAGATGCTTCACTTCAGTTTTAGTGTATCCCTTGGACCTTCTTAACGACTATGATACACAGGAATTGCATCCGAATTTAATACAAATGGCACAATGCCGACTTAAGTACAAGAGGACTGACACTCTAACTTTCTATGATTTGAACCTCTCCTGTGAGTCCAGTTTTAAATACCGATGCTTCACTTCAGGTTTACTGTATACCTTGCGCCTTCTTGTTGACGATGAAACATAGAGATTGCATCGGAATTTAATACAAAAGCCACAATGCCGACGTAAGTAAAAGAGGCCTGACACTCTAACTTTCTATGATTTGAACCTCTCCTGTGAGTCCAGTTTTAGATTCCGATGCTTCACTTCAGGTATACTGTATCCCTTGGACCTTCTTATTAACGATGAAACACAGAAATTGCATCCGAGTATAATACAAATGGCACAATACCGACTTAAGTACAAGAGGAGTGACACTCTAGCTTTCTATGATTTGAACCTCTCCTGTGAGTCCAGTTTTAGTTTCCGATGTTTCACTTCAGGTTTAGAGTATCCCTTGGACCTTCTTATTGACTATGAAACACAGGAATTGCATCCGAATTTAATACAAATGGCACAATGCCGACTTAAGTACAAGAGGACTGACACTCTAACTTTCTATGATTTGTACCTCTCCTGTGAGTCCAGTTTTAAATACCGATGCTTCACTTCAGGTTTACTGTATACCTTGCACCTTCTTATTGACGATGAAACATAGAAATTGCATCGGAATTTAATACAAAAGCCACAATGCCGACGTAAGTAAAAGAGGCCTGACACTCTAACATTCTATGATTTGAACCTCTCCTGTGAGTCCAGTTTTAGATTCCGATGCTTCACTTCAGGTATACTGTATCCCTTGGACCTTCTTATTAACGATGAAAGACAGAAATTGCATCCGAATTCAATACAAATGGCACAATGTCGACTTAAGTACAAGAGGACTGACACTCTCACTTTCTATGATTTGTACCTCTCCTGGGAGTCCAGTTTTAGATTCCGATGCTTCACTTCAGGTTTCCTGTATACCTTGCACCTTCTTATTGATGATGAAACACAGAAATTGTATCCGAATTTAATACAAAAGGCACAATGCCGACTTAAGTACAAGAGGACTGACATTCTAACTTTCTGTGACTTGAACCTCTCCTGAGAGTCCAGTTTTAGACTCCGATGCTTCACTTCTGGTTTACTGTATCCCTTGGACTTTCTTATTGTCGATGAAACACAGAAATTGCATCCGAGTTTAATACAAATGGCACAATACCGACTTAAGTACAAGAGGAATGACACTCTCACTTTCTATGATTTGAATCCCTCCTGTGAGTCCAGTTTTAGATTCCGAAGCTTCACTTCGGGTTTTCTGTATAACTTGCACCTTCTGATTGATGATGTAACAAAGAAATTGCATCGGAATTTAATACAAAAGGCACAATGCCGACTTAAGTAAAAGAGGACAGACCCTCTAACTTTCTATGATTTGAACCTGCCCTGTGAGTCCAGTTTTAGATTCTGATGCTTCACTTCAGGTTTACTGTATCCCTTGGACCTTCTTATTGACTATGAAACACAGAAATTGCATCCGAATTGAATACAAAAGCCACAATGCCGACGTAAGTAAAAGAGGCCCGACACTCTAACTTTCTATGATTTGAACCTCTCCTGTGAGTCCAGTTTTAGATTCCGATGCTTCACTTCTTGTTTACTGTATCCCTTGGACTCTCTTATTGTCGATGAAACACAGAAATTGCATCAGAGTTTAATACAAATGGCACAATGTCGACTTAAGTAGAAGAGGACTGACACTCTCACTTTGTATGATTTGTACCTCTCCTGTGAGGCCAGTTTCAGATTCCGATGCTTCACTTCAGGTTTCCTGTATACCTTGCACCTTCTTATTGACGATGAAACACAGAAATTGTATCCGAATTTAATACAAAAGCCTCAATGCCGACTTAAGTACAAGAGGACTGACATTCTAACTTTCTATGATTGGAACCTCTCCTGAGAGTCCAGTTTTAGATTCCGATGCTTCACTTCTTGTTTATTGTATCCCTCGGACTCTCTTATTGTCGATGAAACACAGTAATTGCATCCGAGTTTAATACAAATGGCACAATACCGACTTAAGTACAAGAGGAGTGACACTCTAGCTTTCTATGATTTGAACCTCTCCTGTGAGTCCAGTTTTAGATTCCGATGTTTCACTTCAGGTTTAGAGTATCCCTTGGACCTTCTTATTGACTATGAAACACAGGAATTGCATCCGAATTTAATACAAATGGCACAATGCCGACTTAGGTTCAAGAGGACTGACACTCTCACTTTCTATGATTTGAATCCCTCCTGTGAGTCCAGTTTTAGATTCCGAAGCTTCACTTCGGGTTTTCTGTATAACTTGCACATTCTGATTGATGATGTAACACAGAAATTGCATCGGAATTTAATACAAAAGGCACAATGCCGATTAAAGTAAAACAGGACAGACCCTCTAACTTTCTATGATTTGAACCTCTCCTGTGAGTCCAGTGTTAGATTCCGATGTTTCACTTCAGGTTTGGTGTTTCCCTTGGACCTTCTTAACGACTATGAAACACAGGAATTGCATCTGAATTTAATACAAATGGCACAATGCCGACTTAAGTACAAGAGGACTGACACTCTAACTTTCTATGATTTGAACCTCTCCTGTGAGTCCAGTTTTTGATTCCGATGCTTCACTTCAGGTATACTGTATCCCTTGGACCTTCTTATTAACGATGAAACACAGAAATTGCATCCGAATTTAATACAAATGGCACAATGTCGACTTAAGTAAAAGAGGACTGACACTCTCACTTTCTATGATTTGTACCTCTCCTGTGAGGCCAGTTTCAGATACCGATGCTTCACTTCAGGTTTCCTGTATACCTTGCACCTTCTTATTGACGATGAAACACAGAAATTGTATCCGAATTTAATACAAAAGGCTCAATGCCGACTTAAGAACAAGGGGACTGACATTCTAACTTTCTATGATTTGAACCACTCCTGAGAGTCCAGTTTTAGATTCCGATGCTTCACTTCTGGTTTACTGTATCCCTTGGACTCTCTTATTGTCGATGAAACACAGAAATTGCATCCGAGTTTAATACAAATGGCACAATACCGACTTAAGTACAAGAGGAGTGACACTCTAACTGTCTATGATTTGAACCTCTCCTGTGAGTCCAGTTTTAGATTCCGATGTTTCACTTCAGGTTTAGAGTATCCCTTGGACCTTCTTATTGACTATGAAACACAGGAATTGCATCCGAATTTAATACAAATGCCACAATGCCGACTTAAGTACAAGAAGACCGACACTCTAACTTTCTATGATTTGTACCTCTCCTGTGAGTCCAGTTTTGAATACCGATGCTTCACTTCAGGTTTACTGTATACCTTGCACCTTCTTATTGACGATGAAACATAGAAATTGCATCGGAATTTAATACAAAAGCCACAATGCCGACGTAAGCAAAAGAGGCCTGACACTCTAACATTCTATGATTTGAACCTTTCCTGCGAGTCCAGTTTCAGATTCCGATGCTTCACTTCAGGTATACTGTATTCCTTGGACCTTCTTATTAACGATGAAACACAGAAATTGCATCCGAATTTAATACAAATGGCACAATGTCGACTTAAGTACAAGAGGACTGACACTCTCACTTTCTATGATTTGTACCTCTTCTGGGAGTCCAGTTTTAGATTCCGATGCTTCACTTCTGGTTTACTGTATCCCTTGGACTTTCTTATTGTCGATGAAACACAGAAATTGCATCCGAGTTTAATACAAATGGCACAATACCGACTTAATACAAGAGGAGTGACACTCTAACTTTCTATGATTTGAACCTGTGAGTCCAGTTTTAGTTTCCGATGCTTCACTTCAGGTTTACTGTATATCTTGGAACTTCTTATTGACGATGAAGCACAAAAATTGCATCCGAGTTTAATACAAATGGCACAAGACCGACTTAAGTACAAGAGGAGTGACACTCAAACTTTCAATTATTTGAACCTCTCCTGTGAGTCCAGTTGTAGATGCCGATGCTTCACTTCAGGGTTACTGTAAATCTTGGACCTTCTTATTGACGATGAAACACAGAAATTGCATCCGAATTTAATACAAATGGCACAATGCCGACTTAAGTCCAAGAGGACTGACACTCTCACTTTCTATGATTTGAATCCCTCCTGTGAGTCCAGTTTTAGATTCCGAAGCTTCACTTCGGGTTTTCAGTATAGCTTGCACCTTCTGATTGACGATGTAACACAGAAATTGCATCGGAATTTAATACAAAAGGCACAATGCCGACTTAAGTAAAAGAGGACAGACCCTCTAACTTTCTATGATTCGAACCTCTCCTGTGAGTCCAGTTTTAGATTCTGATGCTTCACTTCAGGTTTCCTGTATCCCTTGTACCTTCTTATTGTCGATGAAACACAGAAATTGCATCCGAGTTTAATACAACTGGCACAATACCGACTTAAGTACAAGAGGAGTGACACTCTAACTTTCTATGATTTGAACCTGTGAGTCCAGTTTTAGATTCCGATGCTTCACTTCAGGTTTACTGTATATCTTGGACCTTCTTATTGACGATGAAACACAAAAATTGCATCCGAGTTTAATACAAATGGCACAATACCGACTTAAGTACAAGAGGACTGACACTCTAACTTTCTCTGATTTGAACCTTTCCTGTGAGTCCAGTTTTAAATACCGATGCTTCACTTCAGGTTTACTGTATACCTTGCACCTTCTTATTGAAAATTGAAACATTGAAATTGCTTCGGAATGTAATACAAAAGCCACAATGCCGACGTAAGTAAAAGAGGCCTGACACTCTAACTTTCTATGATTTGAACCTCTCCTGTGAGTCCAGTTTTAGATTCCGATGCTTCACTTCAGGTATACTGTACCTCTTGGACTTTCTTATTAACGATGAAATACAGAAATTGCATCCGAATTTAATACAAATGGCACAATGTCGACTTAAGTACAAGAGGACTGACACTCTCACTTTCTATGATTTGTACCTCTCCTGTGAGTCCAGTTTTAGATTCCGATGCTTCACTTCAGGTTTCCTGTATACCTTGCACCTTCGTATTGACGATGAAACACAGAAATTGTATCCGAATTTAATACAAAAGTCTCAATGCCGACTTAAGTACAAGAGGACTGACAATCTAACTTTCTATGATTTGAACCTCTCCTGAGAGTCCAGTTTTAGATTCCGATGCTTCACTTCTGGTTTACTGTATCCCTTGGACTTTCTTATTGTCGATGTAACACAGAAATTGCATCCGAGTTTAATACAAATGGCACAATACCGACATAAGTACAAGTGGAGTGACACTCTAACTTTCTATGATTTGAACCTCTCCTGTGAGTCCAGTTTTATATTCCGATGCTTCACTTCAGGTTTACTGTATATCTTGGGCCTTCTTATTGACGATGAAACACAGAAATTGCATCCGAATTTAATACAAATGGCACAATGCCGACTTAAGTACAAGAGGACTGACACTCTCACTTTCTATGATTTGAATCCCTCCTGTGAGTCGAGTTTTAGATTCCGATGTTTCACTTCAGGTTTGGAGTATCCCTTGGACCTTCTTATTGACTATGAAACACAGGAATTGCATCCGAATTTAATACAAATGCCACAATGCCGACTTAAGTACAAGAGGACTGACACTCTAACTTTCTATGATTTGTACCTCTCCTGTGAGTCCAGTTTTAAATACCGATGCTTCACTTCAGGTTTACTGTATACCTTGCACCTTCTTATTGACGATGAAACATAGAAATTGCATCGGAATTTAATACAAAAGCCACAATGCCGACGTAAGTAAAAGAGAACTGACACTCTAACATTCTATGATTTGAACCTTTCCTGTGAGTCCAGTTTCAGATTCCGATGCTTCACTTCAGGTATACTGTATCCCTTGGACCTTCTTATTAACGATGAAACACAGAAATTGCATCCGAATTTAATACAAATGGCACAATGTCGACTTAAGTACAAGAGGACTGACACTCTCACTTTCTGTGATTTGTACCTCTCCTGGGAGTCCAGTTTTAGATTCCGATGCTTCACTTCAGGTTTACTGTATCCCTTCGACCTTCTTATTGACGATGAGACACAGAAACTGCATCCGAATTTAATATTAAAATCACAATGGCCTCTTTAGTACAAGAGGACCGACAATCTCACTTTCTATGATTTGAACATCTCCTGTGAGTCCAGTTTTAGATTCCGATGCTTCACTTCAGGTTTACTGTATCCCTTGGACCTTCTTATTGACGATGAAACACAGAAATTGCATCCGAATTTAATACAAATGTCACAATGCCGACTTAAGTACAAGAGGACTGACACTCTCACTTTCTATGATTTGAATCCCTCCTGTGAGTCCAGTTTTAGATTCCGATGGTTCACTTCGGGTTTACTGTATACCTTGCAACTTCTGATTGACGATGAAACACAGAAATTGCATCGGAATTTAATACAAAAGGCACAATGCCGACTTAAGTAAAAGACGACCGACCCTCTAACTTTCTATGATTTGAACCTCTCCTGTGAGTCCAGTTTTAGATTCTGATGCTTCACTTCAGGTTTACTGTATCTCTTCGACCTTCTTATTGACGATGAAACACAGAAATGTATCCGCATTTAATACAAAAGGCACAATGCCGACTTAAGTACAAGAGGACTGACACTCTCACTTTCTATGATTTGAATCCCTCCTGTGAGTCGAGTTTTAGATTCCGATGTTTCACTTCAGGTTTGGAGTATCCCTTGGACCTTCTTATTGACTATGAAACACAGGAATTGCATCCGAATTTAATACAAATGCCACAATGCCGACTTAAGAACCCGAGGAGTGACACACTAACTTTCTATGATTTGAACCTGTGAGTCCAGTTTTAGATTCCGATGCTTCACTTCAGGTGTACTGTATATCTTGGACCTTCTTATTGACGATGAAACACAAAAATTGGATCCGAGTTTAATACAAATGGCACAATACCGACTTAAGTACAAGAGGAGTGACACTCAAACTTTGAATTATTTGAACCTCTCCTGTGAGTCCAGTTTTAGATGCCGATGCTTCACTTCAGGGTTACTGTATATCTTGGACCTTCTTATTGACGATGAAACACAGAAATTGCATCCGAATTTAATACAAATGGCACAATGCCGACTTAAGTCCAAGAGGTCTGACACTCTCACTTTCTATGATTTGAATCCCTCCTGTGAGTCCAGTTTTAGATTCCGAAGCTTCACTTCGCGTTTTCTTTATAGCTTGCACCTTCTGATTGACGATGTAACACAGAAATTGCATCGGATCTTAATACAAAAGGCACAATGCCGACTTAAGTAAAAGAGGACAGACCTTCTAACTTTCTATGATTCGAACCTCTCCTGTGAGTCCAGTTTTAGATTCTGATGCTTCACTTCAGGTTTCCTCTATCCCTTGTACCTTCTTATTGTCGATGAAACACAGAAATTGCATCCGAGTTTAATAGAAATGGAACAATACCTACTTAAGTACAAGAGGAGTGACACTCTAACTTTCTATGATTTCAACCTGTGAGTCCAGTTTTAGATTCCGATGCTTCACTTCAGGTTTACTGTATATCTTATACCTTCTTATTGACGATGAAACACAAAAATGGCATCCGAGTTTAATACAAATGGCACAATACCGACTTAAGTACAAGAGGACTGACACTCTAACTTTCTCTGATTTGAACCTCTCCTGTGAGTCCAGTTTTAAATACCGATGCTTCACTTCAGGTTTACTGTATACCTTGCACCTTCTTATTGAAAATTGAAACATAGAAATTGCTTCGGAATGTAATACAAAAGCCACAATGCCGACGTAAGTAAAAGAGGCCTGACACTCTAACTTTCTATGATTTGAACCTCTCCTGTGAGTCCAGTTTTAGATTCCGATGCTTCACTTCAGGTATACTGTATCCCTTGGACTTTCTTATTAACGATGAAATACAGAAATTGCATCCGAATTTAATACAAATGGCACAATGTCGACTTAAGTACAAGAGGACTGACACTCTCACTTTCTATGATTTGTACCTCTCCTGTGAGTCCAGTTTTAGATTCCGATGCTTCACTTCAGGTTTCCTGTATACCTTGCACCTTCTTATTGGCGATGAAACACAGAAATTGTATCCGAATTTAATACAAAAGTCTCAATGCCGACTTAAGTACAAGAGGACTGACATTCTAACTTTCTATGATTTCAACCTCTCCTGAGAGTCCAGTTTTAGATTCCGATGCTTCACTTCTGATTTACTGTATCCCTTGGACTTTCTTATTTTCGATGAAACACAGAAATTGCATCCGAGTTTAATACAAATGGCACAATACCGACATAAGTACAAGTGGAGTGACACTCTAACTTTCTATGATTTGAACCTCTCCTGTGAGTCCAGTTTTAGATTCCTATGCTTCACTTCAGGTTTACTGTATATCTTGGACCTTCTTATTGACGATAAAACACAGAAATTGCATCCGAATTTAATACAAATGGCACAATGCCGACTTAAGTACAAGAGGACTGACACTCTCACTTTTTATGATTTGAATCCCTCCTGTGAGTCCAGTTTTAGATTCCGATGGTTCACTTCGGGTTTACTGTATACCTTGCAACTTCTGATTGACGATGAAACACAGAAATTGCATCGGAATTTAATACAAAAGGCACAATGCCGACTTAAGTAAAAGACGACCGACCCTCTAACTTTCTATGATTTGAACCACTCCTGTGAGTCCAGTTTTAGATTCTGATGCTTCACTTCAGGTTTACTGTATCCCTTTGACCTTCTTATTGACGATGAAACACAGAAATGCATCCGCATTTAATACAAAAGGCACAATGCCGACTTAAGTAAAAGAGGACTGACACTCTAACATTCTATGATTTGAACCTCTATTGCGAGTCCAGTTTTAGATTCCGATGGTTCACTGAAGGTTTACTTTATCCCTTGGACCTTCTTATTGACGATGAAGCACCGAAATTGTATCCGAATTTAATACAAAAGGCACAATGCCGACTTATGTACAAGAGGACTGACACTCTCACTTTCTATGATTTGAACCTCTCCTGTAAGTCCAGTTTTAGATTCCGATGCGTCACTTCAGAATTACTGTATACCTTGCACCTTCTTATTGACGATGAAACACAGAAATTCAATCGGAATTAAATTCAAAAGGCACAATGCCTACTTAAGTAAAAGAGGACAGACACTCTCACTTTCTATGATTTGAACCTCTCCTGTGAGTCCAGTTTTAGATTCCGATGCTTCACTTCAGGTATACTGTATCCCTTGTACCCTCTTATTGACGATGAAACACAGATATTGCATCGGAATTAAATTCAAAAGGCACAATGCTGACTTAAGTACAACAGTACTGACACTCTAACGTACTATGATTTCAACCTCTCCTGTAGGTCCAGTTTTAGATTCTGATGCTTCACTTCACGTTTACTGTATCCCTTGGACCTTCTTATTGACGATGAAACACAGAGTTTGCATCCGAATTTAATACAAAAGGCACAATGCAGACGTAAGTACAAGAGGACAGACACTCTAACTTTCTATGATACGAACCTCTCCTGTGAGTCCAGTTTTAGATTCCGATGCTTCACGTCAGGTTTACTGTGTCCCCTGGACCTTCTTATTGACGATGAAACACAGAAATTGCATCCGAATTTAATACAAAAGGCACAATACCGACGTAAGTACAAGAGGAGTGACACTCTAACTTTCTATGATTTGAACCTCTCTTGTGAGTCCAGTTTTAGATTCCGATGTTTCACTTCAGTTTTAGTGTATCCCTTGGAACTTCTTAACGACTATGAAACACAGGAATTGCGTCCGAATTGAATACAAATGGCACAATGCCGACTTAAGTACAAGAGGACTGACACTCTAACTTTCTATTATTTGAACCTCTCCTGTGAGTCCAGTTTTAAATACCGATGCTTCACTTCAGGTTTACTGTATACCTTGCACCTTCTTGTTGACGATGAAACATAGAAATTGCATCGGAATTTAATACAAAAGCCACAATGCCGACGTAAGTAAAAGAGGCCTGACACTCTGACTTTCTATGATTTGAACCTCTCCTGTGAGTCCAGTTTTAGATTCCGATGCTTCACTTCAGATATACTGTATCCCTTGGACTTTCTTATTAACGATGAAACACAGAAATTGCATCCGAATTTAATACAAATGGCACAATGCCGACTTAAGTGAAAGAGGACTGACACTCTAACATTCTATGATTTGAACCTCTATTGCGAGTCCAGTTTTAGATTCCGATGCTTCACTTCAGGTATACTGTATCCCTTGGACCTTCTAATTAACGATGAAACACAGAAATTGCATCCGAATTTAATACAAATGGCACAATGTCGACTTAAGTACAAGAGGACTGAGACTCTCACTTTCTATGATTTGTACCTTTCCTGGGAGTCCAGTTTTAGATTCCGATGCTTCACTTCAGGTTTCCTGTATACCTTGCACCTTCTTATTGACGATGAAACACAGAAATTGTATCCGAATTTAATACAAAAGGCACAATGCCGTCTTAAGTACAAGAGGACTGACATTCTAACTTTCTATGATTCGAACCTCTCCTGAGAGTCCAGTTTTAGATTCCGATGCTTCACTTCAGGTTTACTGTATCCCTTCGACCTTCTTATTGACGATGAAACACAGAAATGCATCCGCATTTAATACAAAAGGCACAATGCCGACTTAAGTGAAAGAGGACTGACACTCTAACATTCTATGATTTGAACCTCTATTGCGAGTCCAGTTTTAGATTCCGATGCTTCACTTCAGGTTTACTGTATCCCTTGTACCCTCTTATTGACGATGAAACACAGATATTGCATCGGAATTAAATTCAAAAGGCACAATGCTGACTTAAGTACAACAGTACTGACACTCTAACCTACTATGATTTCAACCTCTCCTGTAGGTCCAGTTTTAGATTCTGATGCTTCACTTCACGTTTACTGTATCCCTTGGACCTTCTTATTGACGATGAAACACAGAGTTTGCATCCGAATTTAATACAAAAGGCACAATGCAGACGTAAGTACAAGAGGACAGACACTCTAACTTTCTATGATACGAACCTCTCCTGTGAGTCCAGTTTTAGATTCCGATGCTTCACGTCAGGTTTACTGTGTCCCCTGGACCTTCTTATTGACGATGAAACACAGAAATTGCATCCGAATTTAATACAAAAGGCACAATACCGACGTAAGTACAAGAGGAGTGACACTCTAACTTTCTATGATTTGAACCTCTCCTGTGAGTCCAGTTTTAGATTCCGATGTTTCACTTCAGTTTTAGTGTATCCCTTGGAACTTCTTAACGACTATGAAACACAGGAATTGCATCCGAATTGAATACAAATGGCACAATGCCGACTTAAGTACAAGAGGACTGACACTCTAACTTTCTATTATTTGAACCTCTCCTGTGAGTCCAGTTTTAAATACCGATGCTTCACTTCAGGTTTACTGTATACCTTGCACCTTCTTGTTGACGATGAAACATAGAAATTGCATCGGAATTTAATACAAAAGCCACAATGCCGACGTAAGTAAAAGAGGCCTGACACTCTGACTTTCTATGATTCGAACCTCTCCTGTGAGTCCAGTTTTAGATTCCGATGCTTCACTTCAGATATACTGTATCCCTTGGACTTTCTTATTAACGATGAAACACAGAAATTGCATCCGAATTTAATACAAATGGCACAATGTCGACTTAAGTAAAAGAGGACTGACACTCTCACTTTCTATGACTTGAACCTCTCCTGTGAGTCCAGTATTAGATTCCGATTCTTCACTTCAGGTTTCCTGTATACCTTGCACCTTCTTATTGACGATGAAACACAGAAATTGTATCCGAATTTAATACAAAAGGCTCAATGCCGACTTAAGTACAAGAGGACTGACAATCTAAGTCTCTATGATTTGAACATCTCCTAAGAGTCCAGTTTTAGATTCCGATGCTTCACTTCTGGTTTATTGTATACCTTGGACTCTCTTATTGTCGATGAAACAGAGAAATTGCATCCGAGTTTAATACAAATGGCACAATACCGACTTAAGTACAAGAGGAGTGACACTCTAACTTTCTATGACTTGAACCTCTCCTGTGAGTCCAGTATTAGATTCCGATTTTTCACTTCAGGTTTTGTGTATCCCTTAGACCGTCTTATTGACTATGAAACACAGGAATTGCATCCGAATTTAGTACAAATGGCACAATGCCGACTTAAGTACAAGAGGACTGACACTCTCACTTTCTATGATTTGTACCTCTCCTGTGAGTCCAGTTTTAAATACCGATGCTTCACTTCAGGATTACTGTATACCTTGCACCTTCTTATTGACGATGAAACATGGAAATTGCATCGGAATTTAATACAAAAGCCACAATGCCGACGTAAGTAAAAGAGGCCTGACACTCTAACATTCTATTATTTGAACCTCTCCTGTGAGTCCAGTTTTAGATTCCGATGCTTCACTTCAGGTATACTGTATCCCTTGGACCTTCTTATTAACGATGAAACACAGAAATTGCATCCGAATTTAATACAAATGGCACAATGTCGACTTAAGTACAAGAGGACTGACACTCTCACTTTCTATGATTTGTACCTTTCCTGGGAGTCCAGTTTTAGATTCCGATGCTTCACTTCAGGTTTCCTGTATACCTTGCACCTTCTTATTGACGATGAAACACAGAAATTGTATCCGAATTTAATACAAAAGGCACAATGGCGTCTTAAGTACAAGAGGACAGACATTCTAACTTTCTATGATTCGAACCTCTCCTGAGAGTCCAGTTTTAGATTCCGATGCTTCACTTCAGGTTTACTGTATATCTTGGACCTTCTTATTGACGATGAAACACAAAAATTGCATCCGAGTTTAATACAAATGGCACAATACCGACTTAAGTACAAGAGGAGTGACACTCAAGTTTTCTATTATTTGAACCTCTCCTGTGAGTCCAGTTTTAGATTCCGATGCTTCACTTCAGGTTTACTGTATATCTTGGACCTTCTTATTGACGATGAAACACAGAAATTGCATCCGAATTTAATACAAATGGCACAATGCCGACTTAAGTGCAAGTGGACTGACACTCTCACTTTCTATGATTTGAATCCCTCCTGTGAGTCCAGTTTTAGATTCCGATAGTTCACTTCGGGTTTACTGTATACCTTGCAACATCTGATTGACGATGAAACACAGAAATTGCATCGGAATTTAATACAAAAGGCACAATGCCGACTTAAGTAAAAAAGGACCGACCCTCTAACTTTCTATGATTTGAACCTCTCCTGTGAGTCCAGTTTTAGATTCTGATGCTTCACTTCAGGTTTACTGTATCCCTTCGACCTTCTTGTTGACGATGAAACACAGAAATTGCTTCCGCATTTAATACAAAAGGCACAATGCCGACTTAAGTACAAGAGGACTGAGACTCTCACTTTCTATGATTTGTACCTTTCCTGGGAGTCCAGTTTTAGATTCCGATGCTTCACTTCAGGTTTCCTGTATACCTTGCACCTTCTTATTGACGATGAAACACAGAAATTGTATCCGAATTTAATACAAAAGGCACAATGCCGTCTTAAGTACAAGAGGACTGACATTCTAACTTTCTATGATTCGAACCTCTCCTGAGAGTCCAGTTTTAGATTCCGATGCTTCACTTCAGGTTTACTGTATCCCTTCGACCTTCTTATTGACGATGAAACACAGAAATGCATCCGCATTTAATACAAAAGGCACAATGCCGACTTAAGTGAAAGAGGACTGACACTCTAACATTCTATGATTTGAACCTCTATTGCGAGTCCAGTTTTAGATTCCGATGCTTCACTTCAGGTTTACTGTATCCCTTGTACCCTCTTATTGACGATGAAACACAGATATTGCATCGGAATTAAATTCAAAAGGCACAATGCTGACTTAAGTACAACAGTACTGACACTCTAACCTACTATGATTTTAACCTCTCCTGTAGGTCCAGTTTTAGATTCTGATGCTTCACTTCACGTTTACTGTATCCCTTGGACCTTCTTATTGACGATGAAACACAGAGTTTGCATCCGAATTTAATACAAAAGGCACAATGCAGACGTAAGTACAAGAGGACAGACACTCTAACTTTCTATGATACGAACCTCTCCTGTGAGTCCAGTTTTAGATTCCGATGCTTCACGTCAGGTTTACTGTGTCCCCTGGACCTTCTTATTGACGATGAAACACAGAAATTGCATCCGAATTTAATACAAAAGGCACAATACCGACGTAAGTACAAGAGGAGTGACACTCTAACTTTCTATGATTTGAACCTCTCCTGTGAGTCCAGTTTTAGATTCCGATGTTTCACTTCAGTTTTAGTGTATCCCTTGGAACTTCTTAACGACTATGAAACACAGGAATTGCATCCGAATTGAATACAAATGGCACAATGCCGACTTAAGTACAAGAGGACTGACACTCTAACTTTCTATTATTTGAACCTCTCCTGTGAGTCCAGTTTTAAATACCGATGCTTCACTTCAGGTTTACTGTATACCTTGCACCTTCTTGTTGACGATGAAACATAGAAATTGCATCGGAATTTAATACAAAAGCCACAATGCCGACGTAAGTAAAAGAGGCCTGACACTCTGACTTTCTATGATTCGAACCTCTCCTGTGAGTCCAGTTTTAGATTCCGATGCTTCACTTCAGATATACTGTATCCCTTGGACTTTCTTATTAACGATGAAACACAGAAATTGCATCCGAATTTAATACAAATGGCACAATGTCGACTTAAGTAAAAGAGGACTGACACTCTCACTTTCTATGACTTGAACCTCTCCTGTGAGTCCAGTATTAGATTCCGATTCTTCACTTCAGGTTTCCTGTATACCTTGCACCTTCTTATTGACGATGAAACACAGAAATTGTATCCGAATTTAATACAAAAGGCTCAATGCCGACTTAAGTACAAGAGGACTGACAATCTAAGTCTCTATGATTTGAACATCTCCTAAGAGTCCAGTTTTAGATTCCGATGCTTCACTTCTGGTTTATTGTATACCTTGGACTCTCTTATTGTCGATGAAACAGAGAAATTGCATCCGAGTTTAATACAAATGGCACAATACCGACTTAAGTACAAGAGGAGTGACACTCTAACTTTCTATGACTTGAACCTCTCCTGTGAGTCCAGTATTAGATTCCGATTTTTCACTTCAGGTTTTGTGTATCCCTTAGACCGTCTTATTGACTATGAAACACAGGAATTGCATCCGAATTTAATACAAATGGCACAATGCCGACTTAAGTACAAGAGGACTGACACTCTCACTTTCTATGATTTGTACCTCTCCTGTGAGTCCAGTTTTAAATACCGATGCTTCACTTCAGGATTACTGTATACCTTGCACCTTCTTATTGACGATGAAACATGGAAATTGCATCGGAATTTAATACAAAAGCCACAATGCCGACGTAAGTAAAAGAGGCCTGACACTCTAACATTCTATTATTTGAACCTCTCCTGTGAGTCCAGTTTTAGATTCCGATGCTTCACTTCAGGTATACTGTATCCCTTGGACCTTCTTATTAACGATGAAACACAGAAATTGCATCCGAATTTAATACAAATGGCACAATGTCGACTTAAGTACAAGAGGACTGACACTCTCACTTTCTATGATTTGTACCTTTCCTGGGAGTCCAGTTTTAGATTCCGATGCTTCACTTCAGGTTTCCTGTATACCTTGCACCTTCTTATTGACGATGAAACACAGAAATTGTATCCGAATTTAATACAAAAGGCACAATGGCGTCTTAAGTACAAGAGGACTGACATTCTAACTTTCTATGATTCGAACCTCTCCTGAGAGTCCAGTTTTAGATTCCGATGCTTCACTTCAGGTTTACTGTATATCTTGGACCTTCTTATTGACGATGAAACACAAAAATTGCATCCGAGTTTAATACAAATGGCACAATACCGACTTAAGTACAAGAGGAGTGACACTCAAGTTTTCTATTATTTGAACCTCTCCTGTGAGTCCAGTTTTAGATTCCGATGCTTCACTTCACGTTTACTGTATATCTTGGACCTTCTTATTGACGATGAAACACAGAAATTGCATCCGAATTTAATACAAATGGCACAATGCCGACTTAAGTAAAAGAGGACAGACCCTCTAACTTCCTATGATTTGAACCTCTCCTGAGAGTCCAGTTTTAGATTCCGATGTTTCACTTCAGGTTTAGAGTATCCCTTGGACCTTCTTAACGACTATGAAACACAGGAATTGCATCCGAATTTAATACAAATGGCACAATGCCGACTTAAGTACAAGAGGACTGACACTCTAACTTTCTATGATTTGCACCTCTCCTGTGACTCCAGTTTTAAATACCGATGCTTCACTTCAGGTTTACTGTATACCTTGCACCTTCTTATTGAAAATTGAAACATAGAAATTGCATCCGAATTTAATACAAAAGCCACAATGCCTACGTAAGTAAAAGAGGCCTGACACTCTAACTTTCTATGATTTGAACCTCTCCTGTGAGTCCAGTTTTAGATTCCGATGCTTCACTTCAGGTTTCCTGTATAATTTGCACCTTCTTATTGACGATAAAACACAGAAATTGTATCCGAATTTAATACAAATGGCACAATGTCGACTTAAGTACAAGAGGACTGACACTCTCACTTTCTATGAATTGTACCTCTCCTGTGAGTCCAGTTTTAGATTCCGATGCTTCACTTCAGGTTTCCTGTATAATTTGCACCTTCTTATTGACGATGAAACACAGAAATTGTATCCGAATTTAATACAAAAGGTCAATGCCGACTTAAGTACAAGACTACTGACATTCTAACTTTCTATGATTTGAACCTCTCCTGAGGGTCCAGTTTTAGTTTCCGATGCTTCACTTCTGGTTTACTGTATCCCTTGGACTTTCTTATTGTCGATGGAACACAGAAATTGCATCCGAGTTTAATACAAATGGCACAATACCGACTTAAGTACAAGAGGAGTGACACTCTAACTTTCTACGATTTGAACCTCTCCTGTGAGTCCAGTTTTAGATTCCGATGCTTCACTTCAGGTTTACTGTATATCTTGGACCTTCTTATTGACGATGAAACACAGAAATTGCATCCGAATTTAATACAAATGGCACAATGCCGACTTAAGTGCAAGTGGACTGACACTCTCACTTTCTATGATTTGAATCCCTCCTGTGAGTCCAGTTTTAGATTCCGATAGTTCACTTCGGGTTTACTGTATACCTTGCAACATCTGATTGACGATGAAACACAGAAATTGCATCGGAATTTAATACAAAAGGCACAATGCCGACTTAAGTAAAAAAGGACCGACCCTCTAACTTTCTACGATTTGAACCTCTCCTGTGAGTCCAGTTTTAGATTCTGATGCTTCACTTCAGGTTTACTGTATCCCTTCGACCTTCTTGTTGACGATGAAACACAGAAATTGCTTCCGCATTTAATACAAAAGGCACAATGCCGACTTAAGTAAAAGAGGACTGACACTCTAACATTCTATGATTTGAACCTCTATTGCGAGTCCAGTTTTAGATTCGGATGCTTCACTGAAGGTTCACTGTATCACTTGGACCTTCTTATTGACGATGAAGCACCGAAATTGCATCCGAATTTAATACAAAAGGCACAATACCGACTTAAGTGCAAGAGGAGTGACACTCTAACTTTCTATGATTTGAATCTCTCCTGTGAGTCTAGTTTTAGATTCCGATTCTTCACTTCAGGTTTACTGTATCCTTTGGACGTTCTTATTGGCGATGAAACACAGACATTGCATCGTAATTAAATTCAAAAGGCACAATGCCGACTTATGTACAAGAGGACTGACACTCTCACTTTCTATGATTTGAACCTCTCCTGTAAGTCCAGTTTTAGATTCCGATGCTTCACCTCAGGGTTACTGTATACCTTGCACCTTCTTATTGACGATGAAACACAGAAATTCAATCGGAATTAAATTCAAAAGGCACAGTGCCTACTTAAGTAAAAGAGGACAGACACTCTCACTTTCTATGATTAGAACCTCTAATGTGAGTCAAGTTTTAGATTCCGATGCTTCACTTCAGGTTTACTGTATCCCTTGGACCCTCTTATTGACGATGAAACACAGATATTGCATCGGAATTAAATTCAAAAGGCACAATGCCGACTTCAGTACAAAAGTTTTGACACTCTAACCTTCTATGATTTCAACCTCTCCTGTAGGTCCAGTTTTAGATTCCAATGTTTCACTTCAAGTTTACTGTATCCCTTGGACCTTCTTATTGACGATGAAACACAGAGTTTGCATCCGAATTTAATACAAAAGGCACAATACAGACGTAAGTACAAGAGGACAGACACTCTAACTTTCTATGATTTGAACTTCTCCTGTGAGTCCAGTTTTAGATTCCGATGCTTCACTTCAGGTTTACTGTGTCCCGTGGACCTTCTTATTGACGATGAAACACAGAAATTGCATCCGAATTTAATACAAAAGGCACAATACCGACTTAAGTACAAGAGGAGTGACACTCTAACTTTCTATGATTTGAACCTCTCCTGTGAGTCCAGTTTTAGATTCCGATGTTTCACTTCAGTTTTAGTGTATCCCTTGGACCTTCTTAACGTCTATGAAACACAGGAATTGCATCCGAATTGAATACAAATGGCACAATGCCGACTTAAGTACAAGTGGACTGACACTCTAACTTTCTATGATTTGAACCTCTCCTGTGAGTCCAGTTTTAAATACCGATGCCTCACTTCAGGTTTACTGTATACCTTGCACCTTCTTGTTGACGATGAAACATAGAAATTGCATCGGAATTTAATACAAAAGCCACAATGCCGACGTAAGTAAAAGAGGCCTGACACTCTAACTTTCTATGATTTGAATCTCTCCTGTGAGTCCAGTTTTAGATTCCGATGCTTCACTTCAGATATACTGTATCCCTTGGACCTTCTTATTAACGATGAAACACAGAAATTGCATCCGAATTTAATACAAATGGCACAATGTCGACTTAAGTACAAGAGGACTGAACTCTCACTTTCTATGATTTGTACCTCTCCTGTGAGGCCAGTTTCAGATTCCGATGCTTCACTTTAGGTTTCCTGTATACCTTGCACCTTCTTATTGACGATGAAACACAGAAATTGTATCCGAATTTAATACAAAAGGCTCAATGCCGACTTAAGTACAAGAGGACTGACAATCTAAGTCTCTATGATTTGAACAACTCCTGAGAGTCCAGTTTTAGATTCCGATGCTTCACTTCTGGTTTTCTGTATACCATGGACTCTCTTATTGTCGATGAAACACAGAAATTGCATCCAAGTTTAATAAATATGGCACAATACCGACTTAAGTACAAGAGGAGTGACACACTAACTTTCTATGACTTGACCCTCTCCTGTGAGTCCAGTATTAGATTCCGATGTTTCACTTCAGGTTTAGTGTATCCCTTGGACCGTCTTATTGACTATGAAACACAGGAATTGCATCCGAATTTAATACAAATGGCACAATGCCGACTTGAGTACAAGAGAACTGACACTCTAACTTTCTATGATTTGTACCTCTCCTGTGAGTCCAGTTTTAAATACCGATGCTTCACTTCAGGTTTGCTGTATCCCTTGCACCTTCTTATTGACGATGAAACATGGAAATTGCATCGGAATTTAATACAAAAGCCACAATGCCGACGTAAGTAAAAGAGGCCTGACACTCTAACATTCTATGATTTGAACCTCTCCTGTGAGTCCAGTTTTAGATTCCGATGCTTCACTTCAGGTATACTGTATCCCTTGGACCTTTTTATTAACGATGAAACACAGAAATTGCATCCGAATTTAATACAAATGGCACAATGTCGACTTAAGTAAAAGAGGACTGACACTCTCACTTTCTATGATTTGTACCTCTCCTGGGAGTCCAGTTTTAGATTCCGATCCTTCACTTCAGGTTTCCTGTATACCTTGCACCTTCTTATTGACGATGAAACACAGAAATTGTTTCCGAATTTAATACAAAAGGCACAATGCCGTCTTAAGTACAAGAGGACTGACATTCTAACTTTCTATGATTCGAACCTCTCCTGAAAGTCCAGTTTTAGATTCCGATGCTTCACTTCTGGTTTACTGTATCCCTTGTACTTTCTTATTGTCGATGAAACACAGAAATTGCATCCGAGTTTAATACAAATGGCACAATACCGACTTAAGTACAAGAGGAGTGACACTCTAACTTTCTATGATTTGAACCTGTGAGTCCAGTTTTAGATTCCGATGCTTTACTTCAGGTTTACTGTATATCTTGGACCTTCTTATTGACGATGAAACACAAAAATTGCATCCGAGTTTAATACAAATGGCACAATACCGACTTAAGTACAAGAGGAGTGACACTCAACCTTTCTATTATTGGAACCTCTCCTGTGAGTCCAGTTTTAGATTCCGATGCTTCACTTCACGTTTACTGTATATCTTGGACCTTCTTATTGACGATGAAACACAGAAATTGCATCCGAATTTAATACAAATGGCACAATGCCGACTTAAGTACAAGAGGACTGACACTCTCACTTTCTATGATTTGAATCCCTCCTGTGAGTCCAGTTTTAGATTCCGAAGCTTCACTTCGGGATTTCTGTATAACTTGCACCTTCTGATTGACGATGTAACACAGAAATTGCATCCGAATTTAATACAAATGGCAAAATGTCGACTAAAGTACAAGAGGACTGACACTCTCACTTTCTATGAATTGTACCTCTCCTTTGAGTCCAGTTTTAGACTCCGATGCTTCACTTCAGGTTTCCTGTATACCTTGCACCTTCTTATGTACGATGAAACACAGAAATTGTATCCGAATTTAATACAAAAGGCTCAATGCCGACTTAAGTACAAGACTACTGACATTCTAACTTTCTATGATTTGAACCTCTCCTGAGAGTCCAGTTTTAGATTCCGATGCTTCACTTCTGGTTTACTGGATCCCTTGGACTTTCTTATTGTCGATGAAACACAGAAATTGCATCCGAGTTTAATACAAATAGCACAATACCGACATAAGTACAAGAGGAGTGACACTCTAACTTTCTATGATTTGAACCTCTCCTGTGAGTCCAGTTTTAGATTCCGATGCTTCACTTCAGGTTTACTGTATATCTTGGACCTTCTTATTGACGATGAAACACAGAAATTGCATCCGAATTTAATACAAATGGCACAATGCCGACTTAAGTGCAAGAGGAGTGACACTCTAACTTTCTATGATTTGAATCTCTTCTGTGAGTCTAGTTTTAGATTCCGATTCTTCACTTCAGGTTTACTGTATCCTTTGGACGTTCTTATTGGCGATGAAACACAGACATTGCATCGTAATTAAATTCAAAAGGCACTATGCCGACCTAAGTAGAAGAGGACTAACACTCTCACTTTCTATGATTTGAACCTCTTCTGTGAGTCCAGTTTTAGATTCCGATGCTTCACTTCAGGTTTACTGTATCACTTGGACCTTCTAATTGACGATGAAACACCGAGTTTGCATCCGAATGTAATACAAGAGGTACAATGCCGACTTAAGTACAAGAGGACTGACACTCTAACTTTCTATGATTTGAACCTCTCCTGTGAGTCCAGGTTTAGATTCCGATGCTTCACTTCAGGTTTTTTTTATCCCTTAGACCTTCTTATTGACGATGAAACACAGATATTGCATCCGAAATTAATACAAAAATCACAATGGCGACTTAAGTACAAGAGGACTGACACTCTCACTTTCTATGATTTGAACCTCATCTGTGAGTCCAGTTTCAGATTCCGATGCTTCACTTCAGGTTTACTGTATCCCTTGGACCTTCTTATTGACGATAAACCACAGAGATTGCATCGAAATTAAATTCAAAAGGCACAATGCCGATTTAAGTACAAGAGGACTGATACTCTAACTTTCTATGATTTGAACCTCTCCTGTGAGGTCAGATTTAGATTCCGAAGCTTCACTTCAGGTTTACTGTATCCCTAGGACCTTCTTATAGACGATAAAACACAGAAATTGCATCCGAATTTAATACAAATGTTACAATGCCGACTTAAGTAAAAGAGGACTGACATTCTAAATTTCTATGATTTGAACCTCTCCTGAGAGTCCAGTTTTTGATTCCGATGCTTCACTTCTGGTTTACTGTATCCCTTGGACTTTCTTATTGACGATGAAACACAGAAATTACATCCGAGTTTAATAGAAATGGCACAATACCGACTTAAGTACAAGAGGAGTGACACTCTAACTTTCTATGATTTGAACCTCTCCTGTGAGCCCAGTTTTAGATTCCGATGCTTCACTTCAGGTTTACTGTATATCTTGGACCTTCTTATTGACGAAGAAACACAGAAATTTCATCCGAATTTAATACAAATGGCACAATCCCGACTTAAGTACAAGAGGACTGACACTCTCACGTTTTATGATTTGTGTCCCTCCTGTGAGTCCAGTTTTAGATTCCAATGCTTCACTTCGGGTTTACTGTATACCTTGCAACCTCTGATTGACGATGAAACACAGAAATTGCATCGGAATTTAATACAAAGGGCACAATGCCGACTTAAGTAGAAGAGGACAGACCCTCTAACATTCTATGATTTGAACCTCTCCTGTGAGTCCAGTTTTAGATTCTGATGCTCCACTTCAGGTTTGCTGTATCCCTACGACCTCATTATTGACGATGAAACACAGAAATTGCATCCGAATTTAATACAAAAGGCACAATGCCGACTTAAGTAAAAGAGGACTGACACTCTAACATTCTATGATTTGAACCTCTATTGCGAGTCCAGTTTTAGATTCCGATGCTTCACTTAAGTTTTACTGTATCCCTTGGACCTTCTTATTGACGATGAAACACCGAAATTGCATCCGAATTTAATACAAAAGGCACAATACCGACTTAAGTACAAGAGGAGTGACACTCTAGCTTTCTATGATTTGAATCTCTTCTGTGAGTCCAGTTTTAGATTCCGATGCTTCACTTCAGGTTTACTGTATCCCTTGGACGTTCTTATTGGCGATGAAACACAGACATTGTATCGGAATTAAATTCAAAAGGCGCAATGCCGACCTAAGTAGAAGAGGACTAAGACTCTCACTTTCCATGATTTGAACCTCTTCTGTGAGTCCAGTTTTAGATTCCGATGCTTCACTTCACGTTTACTGTATACCTGGCACCTTCTTAATGACGATGAAACACAGAAATTGCATCGGAATTAAATTCAAAAGGCGCAATGCCGACCTAAGTACAAGAGGACTGACACTCTCACTTTCTATGATTTGAACCTCTCCTGTGAGTCCAGTTTTAGAATCCGATGCTTCACTTCAGGTTTACTGTATCCCTTGGACCTTCCAAATGACGATGGAACACAGAGTTTCCATCCGAATTTAATACAAAAGGTACAATATCGACTTAAGTACAAGAGAACTGACACTCTAACTTTCTATGAATTGTACCTCTCCTGAGAGTCCAGTTTTAGATTCCGATGGTTCACTTCAGGTTTCCTGTATACCTTGCACCTTCTTATTGACGATGAAACACAGAAAATGTATCCGAATTTAATACAAAAGGCTCAATGCCGACTTAAGTACAAGACTACTGACATTCTAACTTTCTATGATTTGAACCTCTCCTGAGAGTCCAGCTTTGATTCCGATGCTTCACTTCTGGTTTACTGTATCCCTTGGACTTTCTTACTGTCAATGAAACACAGAAATTGCATCCGAGTTTAATACAAATGGCACAATACCGACATAAGTACAAGAGGAGTGTCACTCTAACTTTCTATGATTTGAACCTCTCCTGTGAGTCCAGTTTTAGATTCCGATGCTTCACTTCAGGTTTACTGTATATCTTGGACCTTCTTATTGACGATGAAACACAGAAATTGCATCCGAATTTAATACAAATGGCACAATGCCGACTTAAGTAAAAGAGGACTGACACTCTAACATTCTATGATTTGAACCTCTATTGCGAGTCCAGTTTTAGATTCCGATGCTTCACAGAAGGTTTACTGTATCCCTTGGACCTTCTTATTGACGATGAAGCACCGAAATTGCATCCGAATTTAATACAAAAGGCACAATACCGACTTAAGTGCAAGAGGACTGACACTCTAACTTTCTATGATTTGAATCTCTCCTGTGAGTCTAGTTTTAGATTCCGATTCTTCACTTCAGGTTTACTGTATCCTTTATACGTTCTTATTCGCGATGAAACACAGACATTGCATCGTAATTAAATTCAAAAGGCACTATGCCGACCTAAGTAGAAGAGGACTAACACTCTCACTTTCTATGATTTGAACCTCTTCTGTGAGTCCAGTTTTAGATTCCGATGCTTCACTTCAGGTTTTCTGTATCCCTTGGACCTTCTAATTGACGATAAAACACAGAGTTTGCATCCGAATTTAATACAAGAGGTACAATGCCGACTTAAGTACAAGAGGACTGACACTCTAACTTTCTATGATTTGAACCTCTCCTGTGAGTCCAGGTTTAGATTCCGATGCTTCACTTAAGGTTTACTGTATCCCTTAGACCTTCTTATTGACGATGAAACACAGATATTGCATCCCAATTTAATACAAAAATCATAATGGCGACTTAAGTACAAGAGGACTGACACTCTCACTTTCTATGATTTGAACCTCACCTGTGAGTCCAGTTTCAGATTCCGATGCATCACTTCAGGTTTACTGTATCCCTTGGACCTTCTTATTGACGATGAACCACAGAGATTGCATCGAAATTAAATTCAAAAGGCACAATGTCGACTTAAGTACAAGAGGACTGATACTCTAACTTTCTATGATTTGAACCTCTCCTGTGAGGTCAGATTTAGATTCCGAAGCTTCACTTCAGGTTTACTGTATCCCTAGGACCTTCTTATAGACGATAAAACACAGAAATTGCATCCGAATTTAATACAAATGGCACAATGCCGACTTAAGGTCAAGAGGAGTGACACTCTAACTTTCTATGATATGAACCTCTCCTGTGAGTCCAGTTTTAGATTCCGATGCTTCACTTCAGGTTTACTGTATATCTTGGACCTTCTTATTGACGAAGAAACACAGAAATTGCATCCGAGTTTAATACAAATGGCACAATACCGACATAAGTACAAGAGGAGTGTCACTCTAACTTTCTATGTTTTGAACCTCTCCTGTGAGTCCAGTTTTAGATTCTGATGCTTCCCTTCAGGTTTGCTGTATCCCTTCGACCTCATTATTGACGATGAAACACAGAAATTGCATCCGAATTTAATACAAAAGGCACAATGCCGACTTAAGTAAAAGAGGACTGACACTCTAACATTCTATGATTTGAACCTCTATTGCGAGTCCAGTTTTAGATTCCGATGCTTCACTTAAGTTTCACTGTATCCCTTGGACCTTCTTATTTACGATGAAACACCGAAATTGCATCCGAATTTAATACAAAAGGCACTATACCGACTTAAGTACAAGAGGAGTGACACTCTAGCTTTCAATGATTTGAATCTCTCCCGTGAGTCCAGTTTTAGATTCCGATGCTTCACTTCAGGTTTACTGTATCCCTTGGACGTTCTTATTGGCGATGAAACACAGACATTGCATCGGAATTAAATTCAAAAGGCGCAATGCCGACCTAAGTAGAAGAGGACTAAGACTCTCACTTTCCATGATTTGAACCTCTCCTGTGAGTCCAGTATTAGAATCCGACGTTTCACTTCAGGTTTACTGTATCCCTTGGACCTTCCAATTGACGATGAAACACAGAGTTTCCATCCGAATTTAATACAAAAGGTACAATGCCGATTTAAGTACAAGAGAACCGACACTCTAACTTTCTATGATTTGAACCTCTCCTGTGAGTCCAGGTTAAGATTCCGATGCTTCACTTCACGTTTACTGTATCCCTTGGACCTTCTTATTGACGATGAAACACAGATATTGCATCCGAATTTAATACAAAGATCAAAATGGCGACTTAAGTACAAGACGACTGACACTCTCATTTTCTATGATATGAACCTCTGCTGTGAGTCCAGTTTTAGATTCCGATGCTTCACTTCAGGTTTACTGTATCCCTTGGACTTTCGTGTTGACGATGATCCACCGAAATTGCATCGGAATTAAATTCAAAAGGCACAATGCCGACTTAAGTACAAGAGGACTGACACTCTAACTTTCTATGATTTGAACCTCTCCTGTGAGTCCAGTTTTAGATTCCGATGCTTCACTTCAGGTATACTGTATCCCTTGGACATTCTTATTAACGATGAAACACAGAAATTGCAACCGAATTTAATACAAATGGCACAATGTCGACTTAAGTACAAGAGGAGTGACACTCCAACTTTCTATGATTTGAATATCTCCTGTGAGTCCAGTTTTAGATTCCGATGCTTCACTTCAGGTTTACTGTATCCCTTGGACGTTCTTATTGGCGATGAAACACAGACATTGCATCGGAATTAAATTCAAAAGGCACAATGCCGACCTAAGTAGAAGAGGACTGACTCTCTAACTTTCTATGATTTGAACCTCTCCTGTGAGTCCAGTTTTAGATTCCGATGCTTCACTTCTGGTATACTGTATCCCTTGGACATTCTTATTAACGATGAAACACAGAAATTGCATCCGAATTTAATACAAAAGTACATTGCCGACTTAAGTAGAAGAGGACTGACACTCTAACTTTCTATAATTTGAACCTCTCCTGTGAGTCCAGGTTTAGATTCCGATGCTTCACTTCAGGTTTACTTTATCTCTTGGACCTTCTTATTGACGATGAAACACAGATATTGCATCCGAATTTAATACAAATATTACAATGGCGACATAAGTACAAGAGGACTGACACTCTCACTTTCTATGATTTGAACCTCTCCTGTGAGTCCAGTTTTAGATTCCGATGCTTCACTTCATGTTTACTGTATCCCTTGGACCTTCTTATTGACGATGAAACACAGAGTTTGCATCCGAATTTAATACAAAAATCACAATGCCGACATAAGTACAAGAGGACTGACACTCTAACTTTCTACAATTTGAACCTCTCCTGTGAGTCCAGGTTTAGATTCCGATGCTTCACTTCAGGTTTACTTTATCCCTTGGACCTTCTTATTGACGATGAAACACAGATATTGCATCCGAATTTAATACAAAAATCACAATGGCGACTTAAGTACAAGAGGACTGACACTCTCACTTTCTATGATTTGAACCTCTCCTGTGAGTCCAGTTTTAGATTCCGATGCTTCACTTCAGGTTTACTGTATCCCTTGGACCTTCTTATTGACGATGAACCACAGAAATTGCATCGAAATTAAATTGAAAAGGCACAATGCCGACTTAAGTACAAGAGGACTGACACTCTAACTTTCTATGATTTGAACCTCTCCTGTGAGGTCAGATTTATATTCCGATGCTTCACTTGAGGTTTACTGTATCCCTTGGACCTTCTTATAGACGATAAAACTAAGAAATTGCATCCGAATTTAATACAAATGGCACAATGCCGACTTAAGTACAAGAGGACTGACATTCTAACTTTCTATGATTTGAACCTCTCCTGAGAATCCAGTTTTAGATTCCGATGCTTCACTTCTGGTTTACTGTATCCCTTGGACTTTCTTATTGTCGATGAAACACAGAAATTGCATCCGAGTTTAAAACAAATGGCACAATACCGACTTAAGTACAAGAGGAGTGACACTCAAAATTTCTATTATTTGAACCTCTCCTGTGAGTCCAGTTTTAGAATCCGATGCTTCACTTCAGGTTTACTGTATATCTTGGACCTTCTTATTGACGATGAAACACAGAAATTGCATGCGAATTTAATACAAATGGCACAATGCCGACTTCAGTGCAAGAGGACTGACACTCTCACTTTCTATGATTTGAATCATTCCTGTGAGTCTAGTTTTAGATTCCGATGCTTCACTTCTGGTTTACTGTATCCTTAGGACTTTCTTATTGTCGATGAAACACAGAAATTGCATCCGAGTTTAATACAAATGGCACAATACCGACTTAAGTACAAGAGGAGTGACATTCTAACTTTCTATGATATGAACCTCTCCTGTGAGTCCAGTTTTAGTTTCTGATGCTTCACTTCAGGTTTACTGTATTCCTTGGACCTTCTTATTGACTATGAAACACAGATATTGCATCCGAATTTAATACAAAAGGCACAATGCCGACTTAAGTACAACAGGACTGACACTCTAACCTTCTATGATTTCAACCTCTCCTGTAGGTCCAGTTTTAGATTCCAATGCTTCACTTCAGGTTTACTGTACCCCTTGGAAACTTTTATTGAAGATGAAACACAGAGTTTGCATCCGAATTTAATACAAAAGGCACAATGCCGACGTATGTACAAGAGGACAGACACTCTAACTTTCTATGATTTTAACCTCTCCTGTGAGTCCAGTTTTAGATTCCAATGCTTCACTTCAGGTTTACTGTGTCCCTTGGACCTACTTATTGACGATGAAACACAGAAATTGCATCCTAATTTGATACAAAAGGCACAATACCGACTTAAGTACAAGAGGATTGACACTCTAACTTTCTATGATTTGAACCTCTCCTTTGAGTCCAGTTTTAGATTCCGATGTTTCACTTCAGGTTTAGTGTATCCCTTGGACCTTCTTAACGACTATGAAACGCAGGAATTTCATCCGAATTTAATACAAACGGCACAATGCCGACTTAAGTACAAGAGGACTGACACTCTAACTTTCTATGATTTGAACCTCTCCTGTGAGTCCAGTTTTAAATACCGATGCTTCACTTCAGGTTCACTGTATACCTAGCACCTTCTTATTGAAAATTGAAACATAGAAATTGCATCGGAATTTAATACAAAAGCCACAATGCCGACGTAAGTAAAAGAGGCCTGACACTCTAACTCTCTATGATTTGAACCTCTCCTGTGAGTCCAGTTTTAGATTCCGATGCTTCACTTCAGGTATACCGTATCCCTTGGACATTCTTATTAACGATGAATCACAGATATTGCATCCGAATTTAATACGAAAATCACAACGGCGACTTAAGTACAAGAGGACTGACACTCTCACTTTCTATGGTTTGAACCTCTCCTGTGAGTCCAGTTTTAGATTCCGATGCATCACTTCAGGTTTACTGTATATCTTGGACCTTCTTATTGACGATGAACCACAGACATTGCATCGAAATTAAATTCAAAAGGCACAATGCCGACTTAAGTACAAGAGGACTGATACTCTAACTTTCTATGATTTGAACCTCTCCTGAGAGTCCAGTTTTAGATTCCGATGCTTCACTTCTGGTTTACTGTATCCCTTGGACTCTCTTATTGACGATGAAACACAGAAATTGTATCCGATTTTAATAGAAATGGCACAATACCGACTTAAGTACAAGAGGAGTGACACTCTAACTTTCTATGATTTGAACCTCTCCTGTGAGTCCAGTTTCAGATTCCGATGCTTCACTTCAGGTTTACTGTACATCTTGGACCTTCTTATTGACGATGAAACACAGAAATTGTATCCGAATTTAATACAAAAGGCTCAATGCCGACTTAAGTACAAGAGGACTGATATTCAAACTTTCTATGATTTGAATCTCTCCTGAGAGTCCAGTTTTAGGTTCCGATGCTTCACTTCTGGTTTTCTGTATCCCTTGGACTTTCTTATTGCCGATGAAACACAGAAATTGCATCCGAGTTTAATACAAATGGCACAATACCGACTTAAGTACAAGAGGAGTGACACTCTAACTTTCTATGATTTGAACCTCTCCTGTGAGTCTAGTTTTAGATTCCGATGCTTCACTTCAGGTTTACTGTATATGTTGGACCTTCTTATTGACGATGTAACACAGAAATTGCATCCGAATTTAATACAAATGGCACAATGCCGACTTATGTACAAGAGGACTGACACTCTCACTTTCTATGATTTGAATCCCTCCTGTGAGTCCAGTTTTAGATTCCGACGGTTCACTTCGGGTTTACTGTATACCCTGCAACTTCTCATTGACGATGAAACACAGAAATTGCATCGGAATTTAATACAAAAGGCACATTGCCGACTTAAGTAAAGGAGGACCGACCCTCTAACTTTCTATGATTTGAACCTCTCCTGTGAGTCCAGTTTTAGATTCTGATGCTTCACTTCAGGTATACTGTATCCCTTCGACCTTCTTATTGACGATGAAACACAGAAATTGCATCCAAATTTAATATAAAAGGCACAATGCCGACTTAAGTAAAAGAGGACTGACATTCTAACATTCTATGATTTGAACCTCTATTGCGAGTCCAGTTTTAGATTCCGATGCTTCACTGAAGGTTTACTATATATCTTGGACCTTCTTATTGACGATGAAGCACCGAAATTGCATCCGAATTTAATACAAAAGGCACAATACCGACTTAAGTACAAGAGGAGTGACACTCTAACTTTCTATGATTTGAATATCTCCTGTGAGTCCAGTTTTAGATTCCGATGCTTCACTTCAGGTTTACTGTATCCCTTGGTCGTTCTTATTGGCGATGAAACACAGACATTGCATTGGAATTAAATTCAAAAGGCACAATGCCGACCTAAGTTAAAGAGGACTAACACTCTCACTTTCTATGATTTGAACATATTCTGTGAGTCCAGTTTTAGATTCCGATGCTTCACTTCAGGTTTACTGTATACCTTGCACCTTCTTATTGACGATGAAACACAGAAATTTCATTGGAATTAAATTCAAAAGGGACAATCCCGACCTAAGTACAAGAGGACTGACACTCTCACTTTCTATGATTTGAACCTCTCCTGTGAGTCCACTTTTAAATTCCGATGCTTCACTTCAGGTTTACTGTATCCCTTGGACCTTCTAATTGACGATGAAACACAGAGTTTGCATCCGAATTTTTTTCAAAAGGTACAATGCCGTCTTAAGTACAAGAGGACTGACACTCTAACTTTCTATGATTTGAACCTCTCCTGTGAGTCCAGGTTTAGATTCCAATGCTTCACTTCAGGTTTACTGTATCCCTTAGACCTTCTTATTGACGATGAAACACAGATATTGCATCCGAATTTAATACAAAAATCGCAATGGCGAGTTAAGTACAAATGGACGGAGACTCTCACTTTCTATGAATTGAACCTCTCCTGTGAGTCCAGTTTTAGATTCCGATGCTTCACTTCAGGTTTACTGTATCCCTTAGACCGTCTTATTGACGATGAACCACAGAGATTGCATTGAAATTAAATTCAAAAGGCACAATACCGACTTAAGTACAAGAGGAGTGACACTCTAACTTTCTATGATTTGAACCTCTCCTGTGAGTCCAGTTTCAGATTCCGATGCTTCACTTCAGGTTTACTGTATATCTTGGACCTTCTTTTTGACGATGAAACACAGAGTTTGCATCCGAATTTAATACAAAAATCACAATGCCGACTTAAGTACAAGAGGACTGACACTCTAACTTTCTATGATTTGAACCTCTCCTGTGAGTCCAGTTTTAGATTCCGATGCTTCACTTCAGGTATACCATATCCCTTGGACATTCTTATTAACGATGAAACACAGAAATTGCATCCGAATTTAATACAAATGGCACAATGTCGACTTAAGTACAAGAGGAGTGACACTCCAACTTTCTATGATTTAAATATCTCCTGTGAGTCCAGTTTTAGATTCCGATGCTTCACTTCAGGTTTACTGTATCCCTTGGACGATCTTATTGGCGATGGAACACAGCCATTGCATCGGAATTAAATTCAAAAGGCACAATGCCGACCTAAGTAGAAGAGGACTAACACTCTCACTTTCTATGATTTGAACCTCTTCTGTGAGTCCACTTTCAGATTCCGATGTTTCACTTCAGGTTTACTGTATACCTTGCACCGTCTTATTGACGATGAAACACAGAAATTGCATCCGAATTTAATACAAAGTACAATGCCGACTTAAGTACAAGAGGACTGACACTCTAACTTTCTATAATTTGAACCTCTCCTGTGAGTCCAGGTTTAGATTCCGATGCTTCACTTCAGGTTTACTTTATCCCTTGGACCTTCTTATTGACGATGAAACACAGATATTGCATCCGAATTTAATACAAAAATCACAATGGCGACTTAAGTACAAGAGGACTGACACTCTCACTTTCTATGATTTGAACCTCTCCTGTGAGTCCAGTTTTAGATTCCGATGCTTCACTTCAGGTTTACTGTATCCCTTGGACCTTCTTAATGACGATGAACCACAGAAATTGCATCGAAATTAAATTGAAAAGGCACAATGCCGACTTAAGTACAAGAGGACTGACACTCTAACTTTCTATGATTTGAACCTCTCCTGTGAGGTCAGATTTATATTCCGATGCTTCACTTGAGGTTTACTGTATCCCTTGGACCTTCTTATAGACGATAAAACTAAGTAATTGCATCCGAATTTAATACAAATGGCACAATGCCGACTTCAGTGCAAGAGGACTGACACTCTCACTTTCTATGATGTGAATCCCTCCTGTGAGTCTAGTTTTAGATTCCGATGCTTCACTTCTGGTTTACTGTATCCTTTGGACTTTCTTATGGTCGATGAAACACAGAAATTGCATCCGAGTTTAATACAAATGGCACAATACCGACTTAAGTACAAGAGGAGTGACACTCAAAATTTCTATTATTTAAACCTCTCCTGTGAGTCCAGTTTTAGAATCCGATGCTTCACTTCAGGTTTACTGTATATCTTGGACCTTCTTATTGACGATGAAACACAGAAATTGCATGCGAATTTAATACAAATGGCACAATGCCGACTTCAGTGCAAGAGGACTGACACTCTCACTTTCTATGATGTGAATCCCTCCTGTGAGTCTAGTTTTAGATTCCGATGCTTCACTTCTGGTTTACTGTATCCTTTGGACTTTCTTATGGTCGATGAAACACAGAAATTGCATCCGAGTTTAATACAAATGGCACAATACCGACTTAAGTACAAGAGGAGTGACATTCTAACTTTCTATGATTTGAACCTCTCCTGTGAGTCCAGTTTTAGATTCTGATGCTTCAGTTCAGGTTTACTGTATTCCTTGGACCTTCTTATTGACTATGAAACACAGATATTGCATCCGAATTTAATACAAAAGGCACAATGCCGACTTAAGTACAAGAGGACGGACACTCTCACTTTCTATGATTTGAACCTCTCCTGTAAGTCCAGTTTTAGTTTCCGATGCTTCACTTCAGGGTTACTGTATACCTTGCACCTTCTTATTGACGATGAAACACAGAAATTGCATCGGAATTAAATTCAAAAGGGACAATGCCTACTTAAGTAAAAAGAGGACAGACACTCTCACTTTCTATGATTTGAACCTCTCCTGTGAGTCCAGTTTTAGATTCCGATGCTTCACTTCAGGTTTACTGTATACCTTGGACCTTCTTATTGACGATGAAACACAGAAATTGCATCGGAATTAAATTCAAAAGGCACAATGTCGACTTAAGTACAACAGGACTGACGCTCTAACCTTCTATGATTTCAACCTCTCCTGTAGGTCCAGTTTTAGATTCCGATGCTTCACTTCAGGTTTACTGTATCCCTTGGAACCTCTTATTGACGATGAAACACAGAGTTTGCATCCGAATTTAATACAAAAGGCACAATGCCGACGTAAGTACAAGAGGACAGACACTCTAACTTTCTATGATTTGAACCTCTCCTGTGAGTCCAGTTTTAGATTCCAATGCTTCACTTCAGGTTTACTGTGTCCCTTGGACCTTCTTATTGACGATGAAAAACAGAAATTGCATCCTAATTTGATACAAAAGGCACAATACCGACTTAAGTACAAGAGGAGTGACACTCTAACTTTCTATGATTTGAATATCTCCTGTGAGTCCAGTTTTAGATTCCGATGCTTCACTTCAGGTTTACTGTACCCCTTCGACCTTCTTATTGACGATGAAACACAGAAATTGCATCCGAATTTAATACAAAAGGCACAATGCCGACTTAAGTAAAAGAGGACTGACATTCTAACATTCTATGATTTGAACCTCTATTGCGGGTCCAGTTTTAGATTCCGATGCTTCACTGAAGGTTTACTATATCCCTTGGACCTTCTTATTGACGATGAAGCACCGAAATTGCATCCGAATTTAATACAAAAGGCACAAAACTGACTTAAGTACAAGAGGAGTGACACTCTAACTTTCTATGATTTGAATATCTCCTGTGAGTCCAGTTTTAGATTCCGATGCTTCACTTCAGGTTTACTGTATCCCTTGGACGTTCTAATTGGCGATGAAACACAGACATTGCATTGGAATTAAATTCAAAAGGCACAATGCCGACCTAAGTTAAAGAGGACTAACACTCTC
The DNA here is from genome assembly GCF_021461395.2 of Schistocerca americana. Taxonomy (NCBI): domain Eukaryota; kingdom Metazoa; phylum Arthropoda; class Insecta; order Orthoptera; family Acrididae; genus Schistocerca; species Schistocerca americana. The sequence goes on along the minus strand of NC_060128.1, from coordinate 8,532,362 downwards.
ACTTTCTATGATTTGAACATATTCTGTGAGTCCAGTTTTAGATTCCGATGCTTCACTTCAGGTTTACTGTATACCTTGCACCTTCTTATTGACGATGAAACACAGAAATTTCATTGGAATTAAATTCAAAAGGGACAATCCCGACCTAAGTACAAGAGGACTGACACTCTCACTTTCTATGATTTGAACCTCTCCTGTGAGTCCACTTTTAAATTCCGATGCTTCACTTCAGGTTTACTGTATCCCTTGGACCTTCTAATTGACGATGAAACACAGAGTTTGCATCCGAATTTTTTTCAAAAGGTACAATGCCGTCTTAAGTACAAGAGGACTGACACTCTAACTTTCTATGATTTGAACCTCTCCTGTGAGTCCAGGTTTAGATTCCAATGCTTCACTTCAGGTTTACTGTATCCCTTAGACCTTCTTATTGACGATGAAACACAGATATTGCATCCGAATTTAATACAAAAATCGCAATGGCGAGTTAAGTACAAATGGACGGAGACTCTCACTTTCTATGAATTGAACCTCTCCTGTGAGTCCAGTTTTAGATTCCGATGCTTCACTTCAGGTTTACTGTATCCCTTAGACCGTCTTATTGACGATGAACCACAGAGATTGCATTGAAATTAAATGCAAAAGGCACAATACCGACTTAAGTACAAGAGGAGTGACACTCTAACTTTCTATGATTTGAACCTCTCCTGTGAGTCCAGTTTCAGATTCCGATGCTTCACTTCAGGTTTACTGTATATCTTGGCCCTTCTTTTTGACGATGAAACACAGAGTTTGCATCCGAATTTAATACAAAAATCACAATGCCGACTTAAGTACAAGAGGACTGACACTCTAACTTTCTATGATTTGAACCTCTCCTGTGAGTCCAGTTTTAGATTCCGATGCTTCACTTCAGGTATACCATATCCCTTGGACATTCTTATTAACGATGAAACACAGAAATTGCATCCGAATTTAATACAAATGGCACAATGTCGACTTAAGTACAAGAGGAGTGACACTCCAACTTTCTATGATTTAAATTTCTCCTGTGAGTCCAGTTTTAGATTCCGATGCTTCACTTCAGGTTTACTGTATCCCTTGGACGATCTTATTGGCGATGGAACACAGACATTGCATCGGAATTAAATTCAAAAGGCACAATGCCGACCTAAGTAGAAGAGGACTAACACTCTCACTTTCTATGATTTGAACCTCTTCTGTGAGTCCACTTTCAGATTCCGATGTTTCACTTCAGGTTTACTGTATACCTTGCACCGTCTTATTGACGATGAAACACAGAAATTGCATCCGAATTTAATACAAAGTACAATGCCGACTTAAGTACAAGAGGACTGACACTCTAACTTTATATAATTTGAACCTCTCCTGTGAGTCCAGGTCTAGATTCCGATGCTTCACTTCAGGTTTACTTTATCCCTTGGACCTTCTTATTGACGATGAAACACAGATATTGCATCGGAATTTAATACAAAAATCACAATGGCGACTTAAGTACAAGAGGACTGACACTCTCACTTTCTATGATTTGAACCTCTCCTGTGAGTCCAGTTTTAGATTCCGATGCTTCACTTCAGGTTTACTGTATCCCTTGGACCTTCTTAATGACGATGAACCACAGAAATTGCATCGAAATTAAATTGAAAAGGCACAATGCCGACTTAAGTACAAGAGGACTGACACTCTAACTTTCTATGATTTGAACCTCTCCTGTGAGGTCAGATTTATATTCCGATTCTTCACTTGAGGTTTACTGTATCCCTTGGACCTTCTTATAGACGATAAAACTAAGTAATTGCATCCGAATTTAATACAAATGGCACAATGCCGACTTAAGTACAAGAGGACTGACATTCAAACTTTCTATGATTTGAACCTCTCCTGTGAGTCCAATTTTAGATTCCGATGCTTCACTTCTGGTTTACTGTACCCTTGGACTTTCTTATTGTCGATGAAACACAGAAATTGCATCCGAGTTTAATACAAATGGCACAATACCGACTTAACTACAAGAGGAGTGACACTCTAACTTTCTATGATTTGAACCTCTCCTGTGAGTCCAGTTTTAGATTCAGATGCTTCACTTCAGGTTTACTGTATCCCTTGGACTTTCTTATTGTCGATGAAACACAGAAATTGTATCCGAGTTTAATACAAATGGCACAATACCGACTTAAGTACAAGAGGAGTGACACTCAAAATTTCTATTATTTAAACCTCTCCTGTGAGTCCAGTTTTAGAATCCGATGCTTCACTTCAGGTTTACTGTATATCTTGGACCTTCTTATTGACGATGAAACACAGAAATTGCATGCGAATTTAATACAAATGGCACAATGCCGACTTCAGTGCAAGAGGACTGACACTCTCACTTTCTATGATGTGAATCCCTCCTGTGAGTCTAGTTTTAGATTCCGATGCTTCACTTCTGGTTTACTGTATCCTTTGGACTTTCTTATTGTCGATGAAACACAGAAATTGCATCCGAGTTTAATACAAATGGCACAATACCGACTTAAGTACAAGAGGAGTGACATTCTAACTTTCTATGATTTGAACCTCTCCTGTGAGTCCAGTTTTAGATTCTGATGCTTCACTTCAGGTTTACTGTATTCCTTGGACCTTCTTATTGACTATGAAACACAGATATTGCATCCGAATTTAATACAAAAGGCACAATGCCGACTTAAGTGCAAGAGGACGGACACTCTCACTTTCTATGATTTGAACCTCTACTGTAAGTCCAGTATTAGATTCCGATGCTTCACTTCAGGGTTACTGTATACCTTGCACCTTCTTATTGACGATGAAACACAGAAATTGCATCGGAATTAAATTCAAAAGGGACAATGCCTACTTAAGTAAAAAGAGGACAGACACTCTCACTTTCTATGATTTGAACCTCTCCTGTGAGTCCAGTTTCATATTCCGATGCTTCACTTCAGGTTTACTGTATATCTTGGACCCTCTTATTGACGATGAAACACAGAAATTGTATCCGAATTTAATACAAAAGGCTCAATACCGACTTAAGTACAAGAGGACTGATATTCAAACTTTGTATGATTTGAATCTCTCCTGAGAGTCCAGTTTTAGGTTCCGATGCTTCACTTCTGGTTTACTGTATCCCTTGGACTTTCTTATTGTCGATGAAACACAGAAATTGCATCCGAGTTTAATACAAATGGCACAATACCGACTTAAGTACAAGAGGAGTGACACTCTAACTTTCTATGATTTGAACCTCTCCTGTGAGTCTAGTTTTAGATTCCGATGCTTCACTTCAGGTTTACTTTATATCTTGCACCTTCTTATTGACGATGAAACACAGAAATTGCATCGGAATTAAATTCAAAAGGGACAATGCCTACTTAAGTAAAAAGAGGACAGACACTCTCACTTTCTATGATTTGAACCTCTCCTGTGAGTCCAGTTTTAGATTCCGATGCTTCACTTCAGGTTTACTGTATACCTTGGACCTTCTTATTGACGATGAAACACAGAAATTGCATCGGAATTAAATTCAAAAGGCACAATGCCGACTTAAGTACAACAGGACTGACGCTCTAAACTTCTATGATTTCAACCTCTCCTGTAGGTCCAGTTTTAGATTCCGATGCTTCACTTCAGGTTTACTGTATCCCTTGGAACCTCTTATTGACGATGAAACACAGAGTTTGCATCCGAATTTAATACAAAAGGCACAATGCCGACGTAAGTACAAGAGGACAGACACTCTAACTTTCTATGATTTGAACCTCTCCTGTGAGTCCAGTTTTAGATTCCAATGCTTCACTTCAGGTTTACTGTGTCCCTTGGACCTTCTTATTGACGATGAAAAACAGAAATTGCATCCTAATTTGATACAAAAGGCACAATACCGACTTAAGTACAAGAGGAGTGACACTCTAACTTTCTATGATTTGAATATCTCCTGTGAGTCCAGTTTTAGATTCCGATGCTTCACTTAAGGTTTACTGTACCCCTTCGACCTTCTTATTGACGATGAAACACAGAAATTGCATCCGAATTTAATACAAAAGGCACAATGCCGACTTAAGTAAAAGAGGACTGACATTCTAACATTCTATGATTTGAACCTCTATTGCGGGTCCAGTTTTAGATTCCGATGCTTCACTGAAGGTTTACTATATCCCTTGGACCTTCTTATTGACGATGAAGCACCGAAATTGCATCCGAATTTAATACAAAAGGCACAAAACTGACTTAAGTACAAGAGGAGTGACACTCTAACTTTCTATGATTTGAATATCTCCTGTGAGTCCAGTTTTAGATTCCGATGCTTCACTTCAGGTTTACTGTATCCCTTGGACGTTCTAATTGGCGATGAAACACAGACATTGCATTGGAATTAAATTCAAAAGGCACAATGCCGACCTAAGTTAAAGAGGACTAACACTCTCACTTTCTATGATTTGAACATATTCTGTGAGTCCAGTTTTAGATTCCGATGCTTCACTTCAGGTTTACTGTATACCTTGCACCTTCTTATTGACGATGAAACACAGAAATTTCATTGGAATTAAATTCAAAAGGGACAATCCCGACCTAAGTACAAGAGGACTGACACTCTCACTTTCTATGATTTGAACCTCTCCTGTGAGTCCACTTTTAAATTCCGATGCTTCACTTCAGGTTTACTGTATCCCTTGGACCTTCTAATTGACGATGAAACACAGAGTTTGCATCCGAATTTTTTTCAAAAGGTACAATGCCGTCTTAAGTACAAGAGGACTGACACTCTAACTTTCTATGATTTGAACCTCTCCTGTGAGTCCAGGTTTAGATTCCAATGCTTCACTTCAGGTTTACTGTATCCCTTAGACCTTCTTATTGACGATGAAACACAGATATTGCATCCGAATTTAATACAAAAATCGCAATGGCGAGTTAAGTACAAATGGACGGAGACTCTCACTTTCTATGAATTGAACCTCTCCTGTGAGTCCAGTTTTAGATTCCGATGCTTCACTTCAGGTTTACTGTATCCCTTAGACCGTCTTATTGACGATGAACCACAGAGATTGCATTGAAATTAAATGCAAAAGGCACAATACCGACTTAAGTACAAGAGGAGTGACACTCTAACTTTCTATGATTTGAACCTCTCCTGTGAGTCCAGTTTCAGATTCCGATGCTTCACTTCAGGTTTACTGTATATCTTGGACCTTCTTTTTGACGATGAAACACAGAGTTTGCATCCGAATTTAATACAAAAATCACAATGCCGACTTAAGTACAAGAGGACTGACACTCTAACTTTCTATGATTTGAACCTCTCCTGTGAGTCCAGTTTTAGATTCCGATGCTTCACTTCAGGTATACCATATCCCTTGGACATTCTTATTAACGATGAAACACAGAAATTGCATCCGAATTTAATACAAATGGCACAATGTCGACTTAAGTACAAGAGGAGTGACACTCCAACTTTCTATGATTTAAATTTCTCCTGTGAGTCCAGTTTTAGATTCCGATGCTTCACTTCAGGTTTACTGTATCCCTTGGACTATCTTATTGGCGATGGAACACAGACATTGCATCGGAATTAAATTCAAAAGGCACAATGCCGACCTAAGTAGAAGAGGACTAACACGCTCACTTTCTATGATTTGAACCTCTTCTGTGAGTCCACTTTCAGATTCCGATGTTTCACTTCAGGTTTACTGTATACCTTGCACCGTCTTATTGACGATGAAACACAGAAATTGCATCCGAATTTAATACAAAGTACAATGCCGACTTAAGTACAAGAGGACTGACACTCTAACTTTCTATAATTTGAACCTCTCCTGTGAGTCCAGGTCTAGATTCCGATGCTTCACTTCAGGTTTACTTTATCCCTTGGACCTTCTTATTGACGATGAAACACAGATATTGCATCGGAATTTAATACAAAAATCACAATGGCGACTTAAGTACAAGAGGACTGACACTCTCACTTTCTATGATTTGAACCTCTCCTGTGAGTCCAGTTTTAGATTCCGATGCTTCACTTCAGGTTTACTGTATCCCTTGGACCTTCTTAATGACGATGAACCACAGAAATTGCATCGAAATTAAATTGAAAAAGCACAATGCCGACTTAAGTACAAGAGGACTGACACTCTAACTTTCTATGATTTGAACCTCTCCTGTGAGGTCAGATTTATATTCCGATGCTTCACTTGAGGTTTACTGTATCCCTTGGACCTTCTTATAGACGATAAAACTAAGTAATTGCATCCGAATTTAATACAAATGGCACAATGCCGACTTAAGTACAAGAGGACTGACATTCAAACTTTCTATGATTTGAACCTCTCCTGTGAGTCCAATTTTAGATTCCGATGCTTCACTTCTGGTTTACTGTACCCTTGGACTTTCTTATTGTCGATGAAACACAGAAATTGCATCCGAGTTTAATACAAATGGCACAATACCGACTTAACTACAAGAGGAGTGACACTCTAACTTTCTATGATTTGAACCTCTCCTGTGAGTCCAGTTTTAGATTCAGATGCTTCACTTCAGGTTTACTGTATCCCTTGGACTTTCTTATTGTCGATGAAACACAGAAATTGTATCCGAGTTTAATACAAATGGCACAATACCGACTTAAGTACAAGAGGAGTGACACTCAAAATTTCTATTATTTAAACCTCTCCTGTGAGTCCAGTTTTAGAATCCGATGCTTCACTTCAGGTTTACTGTATATCTTGGACCTTCTTATTGACGATGAAACACAGAAATTGCATGCGAATTTAATACAAATGGCACAATGCCGACTTCAGTGCAAGAGGACTGACACTCTCACTTTCTATGATGTGAATCCCTCCTGTGAGTCTAGTTTTAGATTCCGATGCTTCACTTCTGGTTTACTGTATCCTTTGGACTTTCTTATTGTCGATGAAACACAGAAATTGCATCCGAGTTTAATACAAATGGCACAATACCGACTTAAGTACAAGAGGAGTGACATTCTAACTTTCTATGATTTGAACCTCTCCTGTGAGTCCAGTTTTAGATTCTGATGCTTCACTTCAGGTTTACTGTATTCCTTGGACCTTCTTATTGACTATGAAACACAGATATTGCATCCGAATTTAATACAAAAGGCACAATGCCGACTTAAGTACAAGAGGACGGACACTCTCACTTTCTATGATTTGAACCTCTCCTGTAAGTCCAGTATTAGATTCCGATGCTTCACTTCAGGGTTACTGTATACCTTGCACCTTCTTATTGACGATGAAACACAGAAATTGCATCGGAATTAAATTCAAAAGGGACAATGCCTACTTAAGTAAAAAGAGGACAGACACTCTCACTTTCTATGATTTGAACCTCTCCTGTGAGTCCAGTTTTAGATTCCGATGCTTCACTTCAGGTTTACTGTATACCTTCGACCTTCTTATTGACGATGAAACACAGAAATTGCATCCGAATTTAATACAAAAGGCACAATGCCGACTTAAGTAAAAGAGGACTGACATTCTAACATTCTATGATTTGAACCTCTATTGCGGGTCCAGTTTTAGATTCCGATGCTTCACTGAAGGTTTACTATATCCCTTGGACCTTCTAATTGACGATGAAACACAGAGTTTGCATCCGAATTTTATACAAAAGGTACAATGACGTCTTAAGTACAAGAGGACTGACACTCTAACTTTCTATGATTTGAACCTCTGCTGTGAGTCCAGGTTTAGATTTCAATGCTTCACTTCAGGTTTACTGTATCCCTTAGACCTTCTTATTGACGATGAAACACAGATATTGCATCCGAATTTAATACAAAAATCGCAATGGCGAGTTAAGTACAAATGGACTGACACTCTCACTTTCTATGAATTGAACCTCTCCTGTGAGTCCAGTTTTAGATTCCGATGCTTCTCTTCAGGTTTACTGTATCCCTTAGACCTTCTTATTGACGATGAACCACAGAGATTGCATCGAAATTAAATTCAAAAGGCACAATACCGACTTAAGTACAAGAGGAGTGACACTCTAACTTTCTATGATTTGAACCTCTCCTGTGAGTCCAGTTTCTGATTCCGATGCTTCACTTCAGGTCTACTGTATATCTTGGACCTTCTTATTGACGATGAAACACAGAAATTGTATCCGAATTTAATACAAAAGGCTCAATGCCGACTTAAGTACAAGAGGACTGACACTCTAACTCTCTATGATTTGAACCTCTCCTGTGAGTCCAGTTTTAGATTCCGATGCTTCACTTCAGGTATACTGTATCCCTTGGACCTTCTTATTAACGATGAATCACAGATATTGCATCCGAATTTAATACAAAAATCGCAATGGCGACTTAAGTACAAGAGGACTGACACTCTCACATTCTATGATTTGAACCTCTCCTGTGAGTCCAGTTTTAGATTCCGATGCTTCACTTCTAGTTTACTCTATATCTTGGACCTTCTTATTGACGATGAACCACAGAGATTGCATCGAAATTAAATTCAAAAGGCACAATGCCGACTTAAGTACAAGAGGACTGATACTCTAACTTTCTATGATTTGAACCTCTCCTGAGAGTCCAGTTTTAGATTCCGATGCTTCACTTCTGGTTTACTGTATCCCTTGGACTATCTTATTGACGATGAAACACAGAAATTCCATCCGATTTTAATAGAAATGGCACAATATCGACTTAAGTACAAGAGGAGTGACACTCTAACTTTCTATGATTTGAACCTCTCCTGTGAGTCCAGTTTCATATTCCGATGCTTCACTTCAGGTTTACTGTATATCTTGGACCCTCTTATTGACGATGAAACACAGAAATTGTATCCGAATTTAATACAAAAGGCTCAATACCGACTTAAGTACAAGAGGACTGATATTCAAACTTTGTATGATTTGAATCTCTCCTGAGAGTCCAGTTTTAGGTTCCGATGCTTCACTTCTGGTTTACTGTATCCCTTGGACTTTCTTATTGTCGATGAAACACAGAAATTGCATCCGAGTTTAATACAAATGGCACAATACCGACTTAAGTACAAGAGGAGTGACACTCTAACTTTCTATGATTTGAACCTCTCCTGTGAGTCTAGTTTTAGATTCCGATGCTTCACTTCAGGTTTACTTTATATCTTGGACCTTCTTATTGACGATGAAACACATAAATTGCATCCGAATTTAATACAAATGGCACAATGCCGACTTAAGTACAAGAGGACTGACACTCTCACTTTCTATGATTTGAATCCCACCTGTGAGTCCAGTTTTAGATTCCGATGGTTCACTTCGGGTTTACTGTATACCTTGCAACTTCTCATTGACGATGAAACACAGAAATTGCATCGGAATTTAATACAAAAGGCACATTGCCGACTTAAGTAATAGAGGACCGACCCTCTAACTTTCTATGATTTGAACCTCTCCTGTGAGTTCAGTTTTAGATTCTGATGCTTCACTTCAGGTTTACTGTATCCCTTCGACCTTCTTATTGCCGATGAAACACAGAAATTGCATCCGAATTTAATACAAAAGGCACAATGCCGACTTAAGTAAAAGAGGACTGACATTCTAACATTCTATGATTTGAACCTCTATTGCGAGTCCAGTTTTAGATTCCGATGCTTCACTGAAGCTTTACTATATCCCTTGGACCTTCTTATTGACGATGAAGCACCGAAATTGCATCCGAATTTAATACAAAAGGCACAATACTGACTTAAGTACAAGAGGAGTGACACTCTAACTTTCTAAGATTTGAATATCTCCTGTGAGTCCAGTTTTAGTTTCCGATGCTTCACTTCAGGTTTACTGTATCCCTTGGACGTTCTTATTGGCGATGAAACACAGACATTGCATTGGAATTAAATTCAAAAGGCACAATGCTGACCTAAGTAGAAGAGGACTAACACTCTCACTTTCTATGATTTAAACATCTTCTGTGAGTCCAGTTTTAGATTCCGATGCTTCACTTCAGGTTTACTGTATACCTTGCACCTTCTTATTGACGATGAAACACAGAAATTGCATTGGAATTAAATTCAAAAGGCACAATCCCGACCTAAGTACAAGAGGACTGACACTCTCACTTTCTATGATTTGAACCTCTCCTGTGAGTCCACTTTTAGATTCCAATGCTTCACTTCAGGTTTACTGTATCCCTTGGACCTTCTAATTGACGATGAAACACAGAGTTTGCATCCGAATTTTATACAAAAGGTACAATGCCGTCTTAAGTACAAGAGGACTGACACTCTAACTTTCTATGATTTGAACCTCTCCTGTGAGTCCAGGTTTAGATTTCAATGCTTCACTTCAGGTTTACTGTATCCCTTAGACCTTCTTATTGACGATGAAACACAGATATTGCATCCGAATTTAATACTAAAATCGCAATGGCGAGTTAAGTACAAATGGACTGACACTCTCACTTACTATGAATTGAACCTCTCCTGTGAGTCCAGTTTTAGATTCCGATGCTTCTCTTCAGGTTTGCTGTATCCCTTAGACCTTCTTATTGACGATGAACCACAGAGATTGCATCGAAATTAAATTCAAAAGGCACAATACCGACTTAAGTACAAGAGGAGTGACACTCCCACTTTCTATGATTTCAACATCTTCTGTGAGTCCAGTTTTAGATTCCGATGCTTCACTTGAGGTTTACTGTATACCTTGCACCTTCTTATTGACGATGAAACACAGAAATTGCATCGGAATTAAATTCAAAAGACACAATGCCGACCTAAGTACAAGAGGACTGACACTCTCACTTTCTATGATTTGAACCTCTTCTGTGAGTCCAGTTTTAGATTCCGATGCTTCACTTCAGGTTTACTGTACACCTTGCACCTTCTTATTGACGATGAAACACAGAAATTGCATCGGAATTAAATTCAAAAGGCACAATGCCGAACTAAGTACAAGAGGACTGACACTCTAATATTCTATGATTTGAACCTCTCCTGTGAGTCCAGTTTTAGATTCCGATGCTTCACTTCAGGTTTACTTTATCCCTTGGACTTCTAATTGACGATGACACACAGAGTTTGCATCCGAATTTAATACAAAAGGTACAATGCCGACTTAAGTACAAGAGGACTGACACTCTAACTTTCTATGATTTGAACCTCTCCTGTGAGTCCAGTTTTAGTTTCCGATGCTTCTCTTCAGGTTTACTGTATCCCTTGGACGTTCTTATTGGCGATGATACACAGACATTGCATCGGAATTAAATTCAAAAGGCACAATGCCGACCTAAGTAGAAGAGGACTAACACTCTCACTTTCTATTATTTGAACCTATTCTGTGAGTCCAGTTTTAAATTCCGATGTTTCACTTCAGGTTTACTGTATCCCTTGGACTTTCTTATTGTCGATGAAACACAGAAATGGCATCCGAGTTTAATACAAATGGCACAATACCGACTTAAGTACAAGAGGAGTGACACTCTAACTTTCTACGATTTGAACCTCTCCTGTGAGTCTAGTTTTGGATTCCGATGCTTCACTTCAGGTTTACTGTATATCTTGGACCTTCTTATTGACGATGAAACACAGAAATTGCATCCGAATTTAATAAAAATGGCACAATGCCGACTTAAGTACAAGAGGACTGGCACTCTCACTTTCTATGATTTGAATCCCTCCTGTGAGTCCAGTTTTAGATTCCGATGGTTCACTTCGGGTTTACTGTATACCGTTCAACTTCTGATTGACGATGAAACACAGAAATTGCATCGGAACTTAATACAAAAGGCACATTGCCGACTTAAGTAAAAGAGGACCGACCCTCTAACTTTCTATGAATTGAACCTCTCCTGTGAGTCCAGTTTGATATTCTGATGCCTCACTTCAGGTTTAATGTATCCCTTCGACCTTCTTATTGACGATGAAACACAGAAATTGCATCCGAATTTAATACAAAAGGCACAATGCCGACTTAAGTAAAAGAGGACTGACACTCTAACATTCTATGATTTGCACCTCTATTGCGAGTCCAGTTTTAGATTCCGATGCTTCACTGAAGGTTTACTGTATCACTTGGACATTCTTATTGACGATGAAGCACCGAAATTGTATCCGAATTTAATACAAAAGGCACAATACCGACTTAAGTACAAGAGGAGTGACACTCTAACTTTCTATGATTTGAATCTCTCCTGTGAGTCCAGTTTTAGATTCCGATGCCTCACTTCAGGTTTACTGTATCCCTTGGACGTTCTTATTGGCGATGAAACACAGACATTGCATCGGAATTAAATTCAAAAGGCACAATGCCGACCTAAGTAGAGGAGGACTAACACTCTCACTTTCTATGATTTGAACCTCTTCTGTGAGTCCAGTTTCAGATTCCGATGCTTCACTTCAGGTTTACTGTATACCTTGCACCTTCTTATTGAGGATGAAACACAGAAATTGCATCGGAATGAAATTCAAAAGGCACAATGCCGACCTAAGTACAAGAGGACTGACACTCTCACTTTCTATGATTTGAACCTCTCCTGTGAGTCCAGTTTTAGATTCCGATGCTTCACTTCAGGTTTACTGTATCCCTTGAACCTTCTAATTGACGATGAAACACAGAGTTTGCATCCGAATTTAATACAAAAGGTACAATGCCGACTTAAGTACAAGAGGACTGACACTCTAACTTTCTATGATTTGAACCTCTCCTGTGAGTCCAGGATTAGATTCCGATGCTTCACTTCAGGTTTACTGTATCCCTTAGACCTTCATATTGACGATGAAACACAGATATTGCATCCGAATTTAATACAAAAATCGCAATGGCGAGTTAAGTACAAGAGGACTGACACTCTCACATTCTATGATATGAGCCTCTCCTGTGAGTCCAGTTTTAGATTCCGATGCTTCACTTCAGGTTTACTGTATCTCTTGGACCTTCTTATAGACAATAAAACACAGAAATTGCATCCGAATTTAATACAAATGGCACAATGCCGACTTAAGTACAAGAGGACTGACATTCTAACTTTCTATGATTTGAACCTCTCCTGAGAGTCCGGTTTTGGATTCCGATGCTTCACTTCTGGTTTACTGTATCCCTTGGACTTTCTTATTGACGATGAAACACAGAAATTCCATCCGCGGTTAATAGAAATGGCACAATACCGACTTAAGTACAAGAGGAGTGACACTCTGACGTTCTATGATTTGAGTCACTCCTGTGAGTCCAGTTTTAGATTCCAATGCTTCACTTCGGGTTTACTGTATACCTTGCAACTTCTGATTGACGATGAAACACAGAAATTGCATCGGAATTTAATACAAAAGGCACAATGCCGACTTAAGTAAAAGAGGACAGACCCTCTAACTTTCTACGATTTGAACCTCTCCTGTGAGTCCAGTTTTAGATTCTGATGCTTCACTTCAGGTTTGCTGTATCCCTTCGACCTTCATATTGGCGATGAAACACAGAAATTGCATCGGAATTAAATTCAAAAGCACAATGCCGACCTAAGTACAAGAGGACTGACACTCTTACTTTGTATGATTTGAACCTCTCCTGTGAGTCCATTTTTAGAATCCGATGCTTCACTTGAGGTTTACTGTATCCCTTGGACCTTCCAATTGACGAAGAAACACAGAGTTTGCATCCGAATTTAATACAGAAATCACAATGGCGACTTAAGTACAAGAGGACTGACACTCTCACTTTCTATGATATGAACCTCTCCTGTGAGTCCAGTTTTAGATTCCGATGCTTCTTTTCAGGTTTACTGTATCCCTTGGACTTTCTTGTTGACGATGAACCACCGAAATTGCATCGGAATTAAATTCAAAAGGCACAATGCCGACATAAGTACAAGAGGAATGACACTCTAACTTTCTATGATTTGAACCTCTCCTGTGAAGTCAGATTTAGATTCTGATGCTTCACTTCAGGTTTACTGTATCCCTTGGACCTTCTTATAGACAATAAAACACAGAAATTGCATCCCAATTTAATAACAATGGCACAATGCCGACTTAAGTCCAAGAGGACTGACACTCTCACTTTCTATGATTTGAACCTCTCCTGTGAGTCCAGTTTTAGATTCCGATGCTTCACTTCAGGTTGACTGTATCCCTTGGACCTTCTTATTGACGATGAAACACAGAAAATGCATCCGAATTTAATACAAACGGCACAATGCCGACTTAAGTACAAGAGGGTTGAAACTCTCACTTTCTATGATTCGAACCTCTCCTGTGAGATCAGCTTTAGATTCCGATGCTTCACTTCAGGTTTACCGTATCCCTTGGACCTTCTTATTGACGATAAAACACAGAAATTGCATCGGAATTAAATTCAAAATGTACAATGCCGACCTAAGTAGAAGAGGACTGACACTCTCACTTTCTATGATTTGAACCTCTCCTGTGAGTCCAGTTTTAGATTCTGATGCTTCACTTCATGTTTACTGTATCCCTTGGACCTTCTTATTGACGATGAAACACAGAGTTTGCATCCGAATTTAATACAAAAATCACTTTGCCGACTTAAGTACAAGAAGACTGACACTCTAACTTTCTATGATTTGAACCTCTCCTGTGAGTCCAGTTTTAGATTCCGATGCTTCACTTCAGGTATACTGAATCCCTTGGACCTTCTTATTAACGATGAAACACAGAAATTGCATCCGAATTTAATACAAATGGCACAATGTCGACTTAAGTACAAGAGGACTGACACTCTCACTTTCTATGATTTGAATCCCTCCTGTGAGTCCAGTTTTAAATTCCGATGGTTCACTTCGGGTTTACTGTATACCGTTCAACTTCTGATTGACGATGAAACACAGAAATTGCATCGGAACTTAATACAAAAGGCACATTGCCGACTTAAGTAAAAGTGGACCGACCCTCTAACTTTCTATGATTTGAACCTCTCCTGTGAGTCCAGTTTGAGATTCTGATGCTTCACTTCAGGTTTACTGTATCCCTTCGACCTTCTTATTGACGCTGAAACACAGATATTGCATCCGAATTTAATACAAAAATCGCAATGGCGAGTTAAGTACAAGAGGACTGACACTCTCACTTTATATGATATGAACCTCTCCTGTGAGTCCAGTTTTAGATTCCAATGCTTCACTTCAGGTTTGCTGTATCCCTTGGACCTTCTTATTGTCGATAAACCACAGAGATTGCATCGAAATTAAATTCAAAAGGCACAATGGCGACTTAAGTACAAGAGGACTGATACTCTAACTTTCTATGATTTGAAACTCTCCTGTGAGTCCAGTTTTAGATTCCGATGCTTCACTTCAGGTTTACTGTATCTCTTGGACCTTCTTATAGACAATAAAACACAGAAATTGCATCCGAATTTAATACAAATGGCACAATGCCGACTTAAGTACAAGAGGACTGACATTCTAACTTTCTATGATTTGAACCTCTCCTGAGAGTCCGGTTTTGGATTCCGATGCTTCACTTCTGGTTTACTGTATCCCTTGGACTTTCTTATTGACGATGAAACACAGAAATTCCATCCGCGGTTAATAGAAATGGCACAATACCGACTTAAGTACAAGAGGAGTGACACTCTGACGTTCTATGATTTGAGTCACTCCTGTGAGCCCAGTTTTAGATTCCAATGCTTCACTTCGGGTTTACTGTATACCTTGCAACTTCTGATTGACGATGAAACACAGAAATTGCATCGGAATTTAATACAAAAGGCACAATGCCGACTTAAGTAAAAGAGGACAGACCCTCTAACTTTCTACGATTTGAACCTCTCCTGTGAGTCCAGTTTTAGATTCTGATGCTTCACTTCAGGTTTGCTGTATCCCTTCGACCTTCATATTGGCGATGAAACACAGAAATTGCATCGGAATTAAATTCAAAAGCACAATGCCGACCTAAGTACAAGAGGACTGACACTCTTACTTTGTATGATTTGAACCTCTCCTGTGAGTCCATTTTTAGAAGCCGATGCTTCACTTGAGGTTTACTGTATCCCTTGGACCTTCCAATTGACGAAGAAACACAGAGTTTGCATCCGAATTTAATACAAAAATCACAATGGCGACTTAAGTACAAGAGGACTGACACTCTCACTTTCTATGATATGAACCTCTCCTGTGAGTCCAGTTTTAGATTCCGATGCTTCTTTTCAGGTTTACTGTATCCCTTGGACTTTCTTGTTGACGATGAACCACCGAAATTGCATCGGAATTAAATTCAAAAGGCACAATGCCGACATAAGTACAAGAGGAATGACACTCTAACTTTCTATGATTTGAACCTCTCCTGTGAAGTCAGATTTAGATTCTGATGCTTCACTTCAGGTTTACTGTATCCCTTGGACCTTCTTATAGACAATAAAACACAGAAATTGCATCCGAATTTAATACAAATGGCACAATGCCGACTTAAGTCCAAGAGGACTGACACTCTTACTTTCTATGATTTGAACCTCTCCTGTGAGTCCAGTTTTAGATTCCGATGCTTCACTTCAGGTTGACTGTATCCCTTGGACCTTCTTATTGACGATGAAACACAGAAAATGCATCCGAATTTAATACAAACGGCACAATGCCGACTTAAGTACAATAGGGTTGAAACTCTCACTTTCTATGATTCGAACCTCTCCTGTGAGATCAGCTTTAGATTCCGATGCTTCACTTCAGGTTTACCGTATCCCTTGGACCTTCTTATTGACGATAAAACACAGAAATTGCATCGGAATTAAATTCAAAATGTACAATGCCGACCTAAGTAGAAGAGGACTGACACTCTCACTTTCTATGATTTGAACCTCTCCTGTGAGTCCAGTTTTAGATTCTGATGCTTCACTTCATGTTTACTGTATCCCTTGGACCTTCTTATTGACGATGAAACACAGAGTTTGCATCCGAATTTAATACAAAAATCACTTTGCCGACTTAAGTACAAGAAGACTGACACTCTAACTTTCTATGATTTGAACCTCTCCTGTGAGTCCAGTTTTAGATTCCGATGCTTCACTTCAGGTATACTGAATCCCTTGGACCTTCTTATTAACGATGAAACACAGAAATTGCATCCGAATTTAATACAAATGGCACAATGTCGACTTAAGTACAAGAGGACTGACACTATCACTTTCTATGATTTGAATCCCTCCTGTGAGTCCAGTTTTAAATTCCGATGGTTCACTTCGGGTTTACTGTATACCGTTCAACTTCTGATTGACGATGAAACACAGAAATTGCATCGGAACTTAATACAAAAGGCACATTGCCGACTTAAGTAAAAGAGGACCGACCCTCTAACTTTCTATGATTTGAACCTCTCCTGTGAGTCCAGTTTGAGATTCTGATGCTTCACTTCAGGTTTACTGTATCCCTTCGACCTTCTTATTGACGATGAAACACAGATATTGCATCCGAATTTAATACAAAAATCGCAATGGCGAGTTAAGTACAAGAGGACTGACACTCTCACTTTATATGATATGAACCTCTCCTGTGAGTCCAGTTTTAGATTCCAATGCTTCACTTCAGGTTTACTGTATCCCTTGGACCTTCTTATTGTCGATAAACCACAGAGATTGCATCGAAATTAAATTCAAAAGGCACAATGGCGACTTAAGTACAAGAGGACTGATACTCTAACTTTCTATGATTTGAAACTCTCCTGTGAGTCCAGTTTTAGATTCCGATGCTTCACTTCAGGTTTACTGATCTCTTGGACCTTCTTATAGACAATAAAACACAGAAATTGCATCCGAATTTAATACAAATGGCACAATGCCGACTTAAGTACAAGAGGACTGACATTCTAACTTTCTATGATTTGAACGTCTCCTGAGAGTCCGGTTTTAGATTCCGATGCTTCACTTCTGGTTTACTGTATCCCTTGGACTTTCTTATTGACGATGAAACACAGAAATTCCATCCGCGGTTAATAGAAATGGCACAATACCGACTTAAGTACTAGAGGAGTGACACTCTGACGTTCTATGATTTGAGTCACTCCTGTGAGTCCAGTTTTAGATTCCAATGCTTCACTTCGGGTTTACTGTATACCTTGCAACTTCTGATTGACGATGAAACACAGAAATTGCATCGGAATTTAATACAAAAGGCACAATGCCAACTTAAGTAAAAGAGGACAGACCCTCTACCTTTCTACGATTTGAACCTCTCCTGTGAGTCCAGTTTTAGATTCTGATGCTTCACTTCAGGTTTGCTGTATCCCTTCGACCTTCATATTGACGATGAAACACAGAAATTGCATCGGAATTAAATTCAAAAGCACAATGCCGACCTAAGTACAAGAGGACTGACACTCTCACTTTGTATGATTTGAACCTCTCCTGTGAGTCCAGTTTTAGAATCCGATGCTTCACTTGAGGTTTACTGTATCCCTTGGACCTTCCAATTGACGATGAAACACAGAGTTTGCATCCGAATTTAATACAAAAATCACAATGGCGACTTAAGTACAAGAGGACTGACACTCTCACTTTCTATGATATGAACCTCTCCTGTGAGTCCAGTTTTGGATTCCGATGCTTCTTTTCAGGTTTACTGTATCCCTTGGACTTTCTTGTTGACGATGAACCACCGAAATTGCATCGGAATTAAATACAAAATGCACAATGCCGACATAAGTACAAGAGGACTGACACTCTAACTTTCTATGATTTGAACCTCTCCTGTGAAGTCAGATTTAGATTCTGATGCTTCACTTCAGGTTTACTGTATTCCTTGGACCTTCTTATAGACAATAAAACACAGAAATTGCATCCGAATTTAATACAAATGGCACAATGCCGACTTAAGTCCAAGAGGACTGACACTCTCACTTTCTATGATTTGAACCTCTCCTGTGAGTCCAGTTTTAGATTCCGATGCTTCACTTCAGGTTGACTGTATCCCTTGGACCTTCTTATTGACGATGAAACACAGAAAATGCACCCGAATTTAATACAAACGGCACAATGCCGACTTAAGTACAAGTGGGCTGAAACTCTTACTTTCTATGATTCGAACCTCTCCTGTGAGATCAGTTTTAGATTCCGATGCTTCACTTCAGGTTTACCGTATCCCTTGGACCTTCTTATTGACGATAAAACACAGAAATTGCATCGGAATTAAATTCAAAATGTACAATGCCGACCTAAGTAGAAGAGGACTGACACTCTCACTTTCTATGATTTGAACCTCTCCTGTGAGTCCAGTTTTAGATTCTGATGCTTCACTTCATGTTTACTGTATCCCTTGGACCTTCTTATTGACGATGAAACACAGAGTTTGCATCCGAATTTAATACAAAAATCACTTTGCCGACTTAAGTACAAGAGGACTGACACTCTAACTTTCTATGATTTGAACCTCTCCTGTGAGTCCAGTTTTAGATTCCGATGCTTCACTTCAGGTATACTGAATCCCTTGGACCTTCTTATTAACGATGAAACACAGAAATTGCATCTGAATTTAATACAAATGGCACAATGTCGACTTAAGTACAAGAGGACTGACACTCTCACTTTCTATGATTTGAATCCCTCCTGTGAGTCCAGTTTTAGATTCCGATGGTTCACTTCGGGTTTACTGTATACCGTTCAACTTCTGATTGACGATGAAACACAGAAATTGCATCGGAACTTAATACAAAAGGCACATTGCCGACTTAAGTAAAAGAGGACCGACCCTCTAACTTTCTATGATTTGAACCTCTCCTGTGAGTCCAGTTTGAGATTCTGATGCTTCACTTCAGGTTTACTGTATCCCTTCGACCTTCTTATTGACGATGAAACACAGATATTGCATCCGAATTTAATACAAAAATCGCAATGGCGAGTTAAGTACAAGAGGAATGACACTCTCACTTTATATGATATGAACCTCTCCTGTGAGTCCAGTTTTAGATTCCAATGCTTCACTTCAGGTTTACTGTATCCCTTGGACCTTCTTATTGTCGATAAACCACAGAGATTGCACTGAAATGAAATTCAAAAGGCACAATGCCGACTTAAGTACAAGAGGACTGATACTCTAACTTTCTATGATTTGAGTCACTCCTGTGAGTCCAGTTTTAGATTCCAATGCTTCACTTCGGGTTTACTGTATACCTTGCAACTTCTGATTGACGATGAAACACAGAAATTGCATCGGAATTTAATACAAAAGGCACAATGCCGACTTAAGTAAAAGAGGACAGACCCTCTACCTTTCTACGATTTGAACCTCTCCTGTGAGTCCAGTTTTAGATTCTGATGCTTCACTTCAGGTTTGCTGTATCCCTTCGACCTTCATATTGACGATGAAACACAGAGTTTGCATCCGAATTTAATACAAAAATCACAATGGCGACTTAAGTACAAGAGGACTGACACTCTCACTTTCTATGATATGAACCTCTCCTTTGAGTCCAGTTTTAGATTCCGATGCTTCTTTTCAGGTTTACTGTATCCCTTGGACTTTCTTGTTGACGATGAAACACAGAGTTTGCATCCGAATTTAATACAAAAATCACTTTGCCGACTTAAGTACAAGAGGACTGACACTCTAACTTTCTATGATTTGAACCTCTCCTGTGAGTCCAGTTTTAGATTCCGATGCTTCACTTCAGGTATACTGAATCCCTTGGACCTTCTTATTAACGATGAAACACAGAAATTGCATCCGAATTTAATACAAATGGTACAATGTCGACTTAAGTACAAGAGGACTGACACTCTCACTTTCTATGATTTGTACCTCTCCTGTGAGTCCAGTTTTAGATTCCGATGCTTCACTTCGGGTTTACTGTATACCGTTCAACTTCTGATTGACGATGAAACACAGAAATTGCATCGGAACTTAATACAAAAGGCACATTGCCGACTTAAGTAAAAGAGGACCGACCCTCTAACTTTCTATGATTTGAACCTCTCCTGTGAGTCAAGTTTGAGATTCTGATGCTTCACTTCAGGTTGACTGTATCCCTTGGACCTTCTTATTGACGATGAAACACAGAAAATGCATCCGAATTTAATACAAACGGCACAATGCCGACTTAAGTACAAGAGGGTTGAAACTCTCACTTTCTATGATTCGAACCTCTCCTGTGAGATCAGCTTTAGATTCAATTGCTTCACTTCTGGTTTACTGTATCCCTTGGCATTTCTTATTGTCGATGAAACACAGAAATTGCATCCGAGTTTAATACAAATGGCACATTACCGACTTAAGTACAACAGGAGTGACACTCTAAGTTTCTATGATTTGAACATCTTCTGTGAGTCCAGTTTTAGATTCCGATGCTTCTTTTCAGGTTTACTGTATCCCTTGGACTTTCTTGTTGACGATGAACCACCGAAATTGCATCGGAATTAAATTCAAAAGGCACAATGCCGACATAAGTACAAGAGGAATGACACTCTAACTTTCTATGATTTGAACCTCTCCTGTGAAGTCAGATTTAGATTCTGATGCTTCACTTCAGGTTTACTGTATCCCTTGGACCTTCTTATAGACAATAAAACACAGAAATTGCATCCGAATTTAATACAAATGGCACAATGCCGACTTAAGTCCGAGAGGACTGACACTCTCACTTTCTATGATTTGAACCTCTCCTGTGAGTCCAGTTTTAGATTCCGATGCTTCACTTCAGGTTGACTGTATCCCTTGGACCTTCTTATTGACGATGAAACACAGAAAATGCATCCGAATTTAATACAAACGGCACAATGCCGACTTAAGTACAAGAGGGTTGAAACTCTCACTTTCTATGATTCGAACCTCTCCTGTGAGATCAGCTTTAGATTCCGATGCTTCACTTCAGGTTTACCGTATCCCTTGGACCTTCTTATTGACGATAAAACACAGAAATTGCATCGGAATTAAATTCAAAATGTACAATGCCGACCTAAGTAGAAGAGGACTGACACTCTCACTTTCTATGATTTGAACCTCTCCTGTGAGTCCAGTTTTAGATTCTGATGCTTCACTTCATGTTTACTGTATCCCTTGGACCTTCTTATTGACGATGAAACACAGAGTTTGCATCCGAATTTAATACAAAAATCACTTTGCCGACTTAAGTACAAGAGGACTGACACTCTAACTTTCTATGATTTGAACCTCTCCTGTGAGTCCAGTTTTAGATTCCGATGCTTCACTTCAGGTATACTGAATCCCTTGGACCTTCTTATTAACGATGAAACACAGAAATTGCATCCGAATTTAATACAAATGGCACAATGTCGACTTAAGTGCAAGAGGACTGACACTCTCACTTTCTATGATTTGAATCCCTCCTGTGAGTCCAGTTTTAAATTCCGATGGTTCACTTCGGGTTTACTGTATACCGTTCAACTTCTGATTGACGATGAAACACCGAAATTGCATCGGAACTTAATACAAAAGGCACATTGCCGACTTAAGTAAAAGAGGACCGACCCTCTAACTTTCTATGATTTGAACCTCTCCTGTGAGTCCAGTTTGAGATTCTGATGCTTCACTTCAGGTGTACTGTATCCCTTCGACCTTCTTATTGACGATGAAACACAGATATTGCATCCGAATTTAATACAAAAATCGCAATGGCGAGTTAAGTACAAGAGGACTGACACTCTCACTTTATATGATATGAACCTCTCCTGTGAGTCCAGTTTTAGATTCCAATGCTTCACTTCAGGTTTACTGTATCCCTTGGACCTTCTTATTGTCGATAAACCACAGAGATTGCATCGAAATTAAATTCAAAAGGCACAATGCCGACTTAAGTACAAGAGGACTGATACTCTAACTTTCTATGATTTGAAACTCTCCTGTGAGTCCAGTTTTAGATTCCGATGCTTCACTTCAGGTTTACTGTATCTCTTGGACCTTCTTATAGACAATAAAACACAGAAATTGCATCCGAATTTAATACAAATGGCACAATGCCGACTTAAGTACAAGAGGACTGACATTCTAACTTTCTATGATTTGAACCTCTCCTGAGAGTCCGGTTTTAGATTCCGATGCTTCACTTCTGGTTTACTGTATCCCTTGGACTTTCTTATTGACGATGAAACACAGAAATTCCATCCGCGGTTAATAGAAATGGCACAATACCGACTTAAGTACAAGAGGAGTGACACTCTGACGTTCTATGATTTGAGTCACTCCTGTGAGTCCAGTTTTAGATTCCAATGCTTCACTTCGGGTTTACTGTATACCTTGCAACTTCTGATTGACGATGAAACACAGAAATTGCATCGGAATTTAATACAAAAGGCACAATGCCGACTTAAGTAAAAGAGGACAGACCCTCTACCTTTCTACGATTTGAACCTCTCCTGTGAGTCCAGTTTTAGATTCTGATGCTTCACTTCAGGTTTGCTGTATCCCTTCGACCTTCATATTGACGATGAAACACAGAAATTGCATCGGAATTAAATTCAAAAGCACAATGCCGACCTAAGTACAATAGGACTGACACTCTCACTTTGTATGATTTGAACCTCTCCTGTGAGTCCAGTTTTAGAATCCGATGCTTCACTTGAGGTTTACTGTATCCCCTGGACCTTCCAATTGACGATGAAACACAGAGTTTGCATCCGAATTTAATACAAAAATCACAATGGCGACTTAAGTACAAGAGGACTGACACTCTCACTTTCTATGATATGAACCTCTCCTGTGAGTCCAGTTTTGGATTCCGATGCTTCTTTTCAGGTTTACTGTATCCATAGGACTTTCTTGTTGACGATGAACCACCGAAATTGCATCGGAATTAAATACAAAAGGCACAATGCCGACATAAGTACAAGAGGACTGACACTCTAACTTTCTATGATTTGAACCTCTCCTGTGAAGTCAGATTTAGATTCTGATGCTTCACTTCAGGTTTACTGTATTCCTTGGACCTTCTTATAGACAATAAAACACAGAAATTGCATCCGAATTTAATACAAATGGCACAATGCCGACTTAAGTCCAAGAGGACTGACACTCTCACTTTCTATGATTTGAACCTCTCCTGTGAGTCCAGTTTTAGATTCCGATGCTTCACTTCAGGTTGACTGTATCCCTTGGACCTTCTTATTGACGATGAAACACAGAAAATGCACATGAATTTAATACAAACGGCACAATGCCGACTTAAGTACAAGAGGGCTGAAACTCTTACTTTCTATGATTCGAACCTCTCCTGTGAGATCAGTTTTAGATTCCGATGCTTCACTTCAGGTTTACCGTATCCCTTGGACCTTCTTATTGACGATAAAACACAGAAATTGCATCGGAATTAAATTCAAAATGTACAATGCCGACCTAAGTAGAAGAGGACTGACACTCTCACTTTCTATGATTTGAACCTCTCCTGTGAGTCCAGTTTTAGATTCTGATGCTTCACTTCATGTTTACTGTATCCCTTGGACCTTCTTATTGACGATGAAACACAGAGTTTGCATCCGAATTTAATACAAAAGTCACTTTGCCGACTTAAGTACAAGAGGACTGACACTCTAACTTTCTATGATTTGAACCTCTCCTGTGAGTCCAGTTTTAGATTCCGATGCTTCACTTCAGGTATACTGAATCCCTTGGACCTTCTTATTAACGATGAAACACAGAAATTGCATCTGAATTTAATACAAATGGCACAATGTCGACTTAAGTACAAGAGGACTGACACTCTCACTTTCTATGATTTGAATCCCTCCTGTGAGTCCAGTTTTAGATTCCGATGGTTCACTTCAGGTTTACTGTATCTCTTGGACCTTCTTATAGACAATAAAACACAGAAATTGCATCCGAATTTAATACAAATGGCACAATGCCGACTTAAGTACAAGAGGACTGACATTCTAACTTTCTATGATTTGAACCTCTCCTGAGAGTCCGGTTTTAGATTCCGATGCTTCACTTCTGGTTTACTGTATCCCTTGGACTTTCTTATTGACGATGAAACACAGAAATTCCATCCGCGGTTAATAGAAATGGCACAATACCGACTTAAGTACAAGAGGAGTGACACTCTGACGTTCTATGATTTGAGTCACTCCTGTGAGTCCAGTTTTAGATTCCAATGCTTCACTTCGGGTTTACTGTATACCTTGCAACTTCTGATTGACGATGAAACACAGAAATTGCATCGGAATTAAATTCAAAACCACAATGCCGACCTAAGTACAAGAGGACTGACACTCTCACTTTGTATGATTTGAATCTCTCCTGTGAGTCCAGTTTTAGAATCCGATGCTTCACTTGAGGTTTACTGTATCCCTTGGACCTTCCAATTGACGATGAAACACAGAGTTTGCATCCGAATTTAATACAAAAATCACAATGGCGACTTAAGTACAAGAGGACTGAAACTCTCACTTTCTATGATATGAACCTCTCCTCTGAGTCCAGTTTTAGATTCCGATGCTTCTTTTCAGGTTTACTGTATCCCTTGGACTTTCTTGTTGACGATGAAACACAGAGTTTGCATCCGAATTTAATACAAAAATCACTTTGCCGACTTAAGTACAAGAGGACTGACACTCTAACTTTCTATGATTTGAACCTCTCCTGTGAGTCCAGTTTTAGATTCCGATGCTTCACTTCAGGTATACTGAATCCCTTGGACCTTCTTATTAACGATGAAACACAGAAATTGCATCCGAATTTAATACAAATGGCACAATGTCGACTTAAGTACAAGAGGACTGACACTCTCACTTTCTATGATTTGTACCTCTCCTGTGAGTCCAGTTTTAGATTCCGATGCTTCACTACAGGTTTACTGTTTACCTTGCACCTTCTTATTGACGATGAAACACAGAAATTGTATCCGAATTTAATAGAACAGGCACAATGCCGACTTAAGTACAAGAGGACTGACATTCTAACTTTCTATGATTTGAACCTCTCCTGAGAGTCCGGTTTTAGATTCCGATGCTTCACTTCTGGTTTACTGTATCCCTTGGACTTTCTTATTGACGATGAAACACAGAAATTCCATCCGCGGTTAATAGAAATGGCACAATACCGACTTAAGTACAAGAGGAGTGACACTCTGACGTTCTATGATTTGAGTCACTCCTGTGAGTCCAGTTTTAGATTCCAATGCTTCACTTCGGGTTTACTGTATACCTTGCAACTTCTGATTGACGATGAAACACAGAAATTGCATCGGAATTAAATTCAAAACCACAATGCCGACCTAAGTACAAGAGGACTGACACTCTCACTTTGTATGATTTGAATCTCTCCTGTGAGTCCAGTTTTAGAATCCGATGCTTCACTTGAGGTTTACTGTATCCCTTGGACCTTCCAATTGACGATGAAACACAGAGTTTGCATCCGAATTTAATACAAAAATCACAATGGCGACTTAAGTACAAGAGGACTGAAACTCTCACATTCTATGATATGAACCTCTCCTCTGAGTCCAGTTTTAGATTCCGATGCTTCTTTTCAGGTTTACTGTATCCCTTGGACTTTCTTGTTGACGATGAAACACAGAGTTTGCATCCGAATTTAATACAAAAATCACTTTGCCGACTTAAGTACAAGAGGACTGACACTCTAACTTTCTATGATTTGAACCTCTCCTGTGAGTCCAGTTTTAGATTCCGATGCTTCACTTCAGGTATACTGAATCCCTTGGACCTTCTTATTAACGATGAAACACAGAAATTGCATCCGAATTTAATACAAATGGCACAATGTCGACTTAAGTACAAGAGGACTGACACTCTCACTTTCTATGATTTGTACCTCTCCTGTGAGTCCAGTTTTAGATTCCGATGCTTCACTACAGGTTTACTGTTTACCTTGCACCTTCTTATTGACGATGAAACACAGAAATTGTATCCGAATTTAATAGAACAGGCACAATGCCGACTTAAGTACAAGAGGACTGACATTCTAACTTTCTATGATTTGAACCTCTCCTGAGAGTCCGGTTTTAGATTCCGATGCTTCACTTCTGGTTTACTGTATCCCTTGGACTTTCTTATTGACGATGAAACACAGAAATTCCATCCGCGGTTAATAGAAATGGCACAATACCGACTTAAGTACAAGAGGAGTGACACTCTGACGTTCTATGATTTGAGTCACTCCTGTGAGTCCAGTTTTAGATTCCAATGCTTCACTTCGGGTTTACTGTATACCTTGCAACTTCTGATTGACGATGAAACACAGAAATTGCATCGGAATTAAATTCAAAACCACAATGCCGACCTAAGTACAAGAGGACTGACACTCTCACTTTGTATGATTTGAATCTCTCCTGTGAGTCCAGTTTTAGAATCCGATGCTTCACTTGAGGTTTACTGTATCCCTTGGACCTTCCAATTGACGATGAAACACAGAGTTTGCATCCGAATTTAATACAAAAATCACAATGGCGACTTAAGTACAAGAGGACTGAAACTCTCACTTTCTATGATATGAACCTCTCCTCTGAGTCCAGTTTTAGATTCCGATGCTTCTTTTCAGGTTTACTGTATCCCTTGGACTTTCTTGTTGACGATGAAACACAGAGTTTGCATCCGAATTTAATACAAAAATCACTTTGCCGACTTAAGTACAAGAGGACTGACACTCTAACTTTCTATGATTTGAACCTCTCCTGTGAGTCCAGTTTTAGATTCCGATGCTTCACTTCAGGTATACTGAATCCCTTGGACCTTCTTATTAACGATGAAACACAGAAATTGCATCCGAATTTAATACAAATGGCACAATGTCGACTTAAGTACAAGAGGACTGACACTCTCACTTTCTATGATTTGTACCTCTCCTGTGAGTCCAGTTTTAGATTCCGATGCTTCACTACAGGTTTACTGTTTACCTTGCACCTTCTTATTGACGATGAAACACAGAAATTGTATCCGAATTTAATAGAACAGGCACAATGCCGACTTAAGTACAAGAGGACTGACATTCTAACTTTCTATGATTTGAACCTCTCCTGAGAGTCCAGTTTGAGATTCTGATGCTTCACTTCAGGTTTACTGTATCTCTTGGACCTTCTTATAGACAATAAAACACAGAAATTGCATCCGAATTTAATACAAATGGCACAATGCCGACTTAAGTACAAGAGGACTGACATTCTAACTTTCTATGATTTGAACCTCTCCTGAGAGTCCGGTTTTAGATTCCGATGCTTCACTTCTGGTTTACTGTATCCCTTGGACTTTCTTATTGACGATGAAACACAGAAATTCCATCCGCGGTTAATAGAAATGGCACAATACCGACTTAAGTACAAGAGGAGTGACACTCTGACGTTCTATGATTTGAGTCACTCCTGTGAGTCCAGTTTTAGATTCCAATGCTTCACTTCGGGTTTACTGTATACCTTGCAACTTCTGATTGACGATGAAACACAGA
This sequence comes from Schistocerca americana, assembly GCF_021461395.2. Lineage (NCBI taxonomy): Eukaryota > Metazoa > Arthropoda > Insecta > Orthoptera > Acrididae > Schistocerca > Schistocerca americana. The sequence goes on along the minus strand of NC_060128.1, from coordinate 8,504,053 downwards.
AATTGCATCGGAATTAAATTCAAAACCACAATGCCGACCTAAGTACAAGAGGACTGACACTCTCACTTTGTATGATTTGAATCTCTCCTGTGAGTCCAGTTTTAGAATCCGATGCTTCACTTGAGGTTTACTGTATCCCTTGGACCTTCCAATTGACGATGAAACACAGAGTTTGCATCCGAATTTAATACAAAAATCACAATGGCGACTTAAGTACAAGAGGACTGAAACTCTCACTTTCTATGATATGAACCTCTCCTCTGAGTCCAGTTTTAGATTCCGATGCTTCTTTTCAGGTTTACTGTATCCCTTGGACTTTCTTGTTGACGATGAAACACAGAGTTTGCATCCGAATTTAATACAAAAATCACTTTGCCGACTTAAGTACAAGAGGACTGACACTCTAACTTTCTATGATTTGAACCTCTCCTGTGAGTCCAGTTTTAGATTCCGATGCTTCACTTCAGGTATACTGAATCCCTTGGACCTTCTTATTAACGATGAAACACAGAAATTGCATCCGAATTTAATACAAATGGCACAATGTCGACTTAAGTACAAGAGGACTGACACTCTCACTTTCTATGATTTGTACCTCTCCTGTGAGTCCAGTTTTAGATTCCGATGCTTCACTACAGGTTTACTGTTTACCTTGCACCTTCTTATTGACGATGAAACACAGAAATTGTATCCGAATTTAATAGAACAGGCACAATGCCGACTTAAGTACAAGAGGACTGACATTCTAACTTTCTATGATTTGAACCTCTCCTGAGAGTCCGGTTTTAGATTCCGATGCTTCACTTCTGGTTTACTGTATCCCTTGGCATTTCTTATTGTCGATGAAACACAGAAATTGCATCCGAGTTTAATACAAATGGCACATTACCGACTTAAGTACAACAGGAGTGACACTCTAAGTTTCTATGATTTGAACATCTTCTGTGAGTCCACTTTTAGATTCCGATGCTTCACTTCAGGTTTACTGTATATCTTGGACCTTCTTACTGACGATGAAACACAGAAATTGCATCCGAATTTAATACAAATGGCACAATGCCGACTTAAGTACAAGAGGACTGACACTCTCACTTTCTATGATTTGAATCCCTCCTGTGAGTCCAGTTTAAGATTACGATGCTTCACTTCGGGTTTACTGTATACCTTGCAACTTTTGATTGACGATGAAACACAGAAATTGCATCGGAATTTAATACAAAAGGCACAATGCCGACTTAAGTAAAAGAGGACCGACCCTCTAACTTTCTATGATTTGAACCTCTCCTGTGAGTCCAGTTTTAGATTCTGATGCTTCTATTCAGGTTTACTGTATCCCTTCGACCTTCTTATTGACGATGAAACACAGAAATTGCATCCGAATTTAATACAAAAGGCACAATGCCGACTTAAGTAAAAGAGGACTGACACTATAACTTTCTATGATTTGAACCTCTATTGCGAGTCCAGTTTTAGATTCCGATGCTTCACTGAAGGTTTACTGTATCCCATGGACCTTCTTATTTACGATGAAGCACCGAAATTGCATCCGAATTTAATACAAAAGGCACAATACCAACTTAAGTACAAGAGGAGTGACACTCTAACTTTCTATGATTTGAATCTCTCCAGTGAGTCCAGTTTCAGATTCCGATGCTTCACTTCAGGTTTACTGTATATCTTGGACCTTCGTATTGACGATGAAACACAGAAATTGCATCGGAATTTAATACAAAAGGCACAATGCCGACTTAAGTACAAGAGGACTGACATTCTAACTTTCTATGATTTGAACGTCTCCTGAGAGTCCGGTTTTAGATTCCGATGCTTCACTTCTGGTTTACTGTATCCCTTGGACTTTCTTATTGACGATGAAACACAGAAATTCCATCCGCGGTTAATAGAAATGGCACAATACCGACTTAAGTACAAGAGGAGTGACACTCTGACGTTCTATGATTTGAGTCACTCCTGTGAGTCCAGTTTTAGATTCCAATGCTTCACTTCGGGTTTACTGTATACCTTGCAACTTCTGATTGACGATGAAACACAGAAATTGCATCGGAATTTAATACAAAAGGCACAATGCCAACTTAAGTAAAAGAGGACAGACCCTCTACCTTTCTACGATTTGAACCTCTCCTGTGAGTCCAGTTTTAGATTCTGATGCTTCACTTCAGGTTTGCTGTATCCCTTCGACCTTCATATTGACGATGAAACACAGAAATTGCATCGGAATTAAATTCAAAAGCACAATGCCGACCTAAGTACAAGAGGACTGACACTCTCACTTTGTATGATTTGAACCTCTCCTGTGAGTCCAGTTTTAGAATCCGATGCTTCACTTGAGGTTTACTGTATCCCTTGGACCTTCCAATTGACGATGAAACACAGAGTTTGCATCCGAATTTAATACAAAAATCACAATGGCGACTTAAGTACAAGAGGACTGACACTCTCACTTTCTATGATATGAACCTCTCCTGTGAGTCCAGTTTTGGATTCCGATGCTTCTTTTCAGGTTTACTGTATCCCTTGGACTTTCTTGTTGACGATGAACCACCGAAATTGCATCGGAATTAAATACAAAAGGCACAATGCCGACATAAGTACAAGAGGACTGACACTCTAACTTTCTATGATTTGAACCTCTCCTGTGAAGTCAGATTTAGATTCTGATGCTTCACTTCAGGTTTACTGTATTCCTTGGACCTTCTTATAGACAATAAAACACAGAAATTGCATCCGAATTTAATACAAATGGCACAATGCCGACTTAAGTCCAAGAGGACTGACACTCTCACTTTCTATGATTTGAACCTCTCCTGTGAGTCCAGTTTTAGATTCCGATGCTTCACTTCAGGTTGACTGTATCCCTTGGACCTTCTTATTGACGATGAAACACAGAAAATGCACCCGAATTTAATACAAACGGCACAATGCCGACTTAAGTACAAGTGGGCTGAAACTCTTACTTTCTATGATTCGAACCTCTCCTGTGAGATCAGTTTTAGATTCCGATGCTTCACTTCAGGTTTACCGTATCCCTTGGACCTTCTTATTGACGATAAAACACAGAAATTGCATCGGAATTAAATTCGAAATGTACAATGCCGACCTAAGTAGAAGAGGACTGACACTCTCACTTTCTATGATTTGAACCTCACCTGTGAGTCCAGTTTTAGATTCTGATGCTTCACTTCATGTTTACTGTATCCCTTGGACCTTCTTATTGACGATGAAACACAGAGTTTGCATCCGAATTTAATACAAAAATCACTTTGCCGACTTAAGTACAAGAGGACTGACACTCTAACTTTCTATGATTTGAACCTCTCCTGTGAGTCCAGTTTTAGATTCCGATGCTTCACTTCAGGTATACTGAATCCCTTGGACCTTCTTATTAACGATGAAACACAGAAATTGCATCTGAATTTAATACAAATGGCACAATGTCGACTTAAGTACAAGAGGACTGACACTCTCACGTTCTATGATTTGAATCCCTCCTGTGAGTCCAGTTTTAGATTCCGATGGTTCACTTCGGGTTTACTGTATACCGTTCAACTTCTGATTGACGATGAAACACAGAAATTGCATCGGCACTTAATACAAAAGGCACATTGCCGACTTAAGTAAAAGAGGACCGACCCTCTAACTTTCTATGATTTGAACCTCTCCTGTGAGTCCAGTTTGAGATTCTGATGCTTCACTTCAGGTTTACTGTATCCCTTCGACCTTCTTATTGACGATGAAACACAGATATTGCATCCGAATTTAATACAAAAATCGCAATGGCGAGTTAAGTACAAGAGGAATGACACTCTCACTTTATATGATATGAACCTCTCCTGTGAGTCCAGTTTTAGATTCCAATGCTTCACTTCAGGTTTACTGTATCCCTTGGACCTTCTTATTGTCGATAAACCACAGAGATTGCACTGAAATGAAATTCAAAAGGCACAATGCCGACTTAAGTACAAGAGGACTGATACTCTAACTTTCTATGATTTGAAACTCTCCTGTGAGTCCAGTTTTAGATTCCGATGCTTCACTTCAGGTTTACTGTATCTCTTGGACCTTCTTATAGACAATAAAACACAGAAATTGCATCCGAATTTAATACAAATGGCACAATGCCGACTTAAGTACAAGAGGACTGACATTCTAACTTTCTATGATTTGAACCTCTCCTGAGAGTCCGGTTTTAGATTCCGATGCTTCACTTCTGGTTTACTGTATCCCTTGGACTTTCTTATTGACGATGAAACACAGAAATTCCATCCGCGGTTAATAGAAATGGCACAATACCGACTTAAGTACAAGAGGAGTGACACTCTGACGTTCTATGATTTGAGTCACTCCTGTGAGTCCAGTTTTAGATTCCAATGCTTCACTTCGGGTTTACTGTATACCTTGCAACTTCTGATTGACGATGAAACACAGAAATTGCATCGGAATTTAATACAAAAGGCACAATGCCGACTTAAGTAAAAGAGGACAGACCCTCTACCTTTCTACGATTTGAACCTCTCCTGTGAGTCCAGTTTTAGATTCTGATGCTTCACTTCAGGTTTGCTGTATCCCTTCGACCTTCATATTGACGATGAAACACAGAAATTGCATCGGAATTAAATTCAAAAGCACAATGCCGACCTAAGTACAAGAGGACTGACACTCTCACTTTGTATGATTTGAACCTCTCCTGTGAGTCCAGTTTTAGAATCCGATGCTTCACTTGAGGTTTACTGTATCCCTTGGACCTTCCAATTGACGATGAAACACAGAGTTTGCATCCGAATTTAATACAAAAATCACAATGGCGACTTAAGTACAAGAGGACTGACACTCTCACTTTCTATGATATGAACCTCTCCTGTGAGTCCAGTTTTGGATTCCGATGCTTCTTTTCAGGTTTACTGTATCCATTGGACTTTCTTGTTGACGATGAACCACCGAAATTGCATCGGAATTAAATACAAAAGGCACAATGCCGACATAAGTACAAGAGGACTGACACTCTAACTTTCTATGATTTGAACCTCTCCTGTGAAGTCAGATTTAGATTCTGATGCTTCACTTCAGGTTTACTGTATTCCTTGGACCTTCTTATAGACAATAAAACACAGAAATTGCATCCGAATTTAATACAAATGGCACAATGCCGACTTAAGTCCAAGAGGACTGACACTCTCACTTTCTATGATTTGAACCCCTCCTGTGAGTCCAGTTTTAGATTCCGATGCTTCACTTCAGGTTGACTGTATCCCTTGGACCTTCTTATTGACGATGAAACACAGAAAATGCACCCGAATTTAATACAAACGGCACAATGCCGACTTAAGTACAAGAGGGCTGAAACTCTTACTTTCTATGATTCGAACCTCCCCTGTGAGATCAGTTTTAGATTCCGATGCTTCACTTCAGGTTTACCGTATCCCTTGGACCTTCTTATTGACGATAAAACACAGAAATTGCATCGGAATTAAATTCAAAATGTACAATGCCGACCTAAGTAGAAGAGGACTGACACTCTCACTTTCTATGATTTGAACCTCTCCTGTGAGTCCAGTTTTAGATTCTGATGCTTCACTTCATGTTTACTGTATCCCTTGGACCTTCTTATTGACGATGAAACACAGAGTTTGCATCCGAATTTAATACAAAAATCACTTTGCCGACTTAAGTACAAGAGGACTGACACTCTAACTTTCTATGATTTGAACCTCTCCTGTGAGTCCAGTTTTAGATTCCGATGCTTCACTTCAGGTATACTGAATCCCTTGGACCTTCTTATTAACGATGAAACACAGAAATTGCATCCGAATTTAATACAAATGGCACAATGTCGACTTAAGTGCAAGAGCACTAACACTCTCACTTTCTATGATTTGAATCCCTCCTGTGAGTCCAGTTTTAAATTCCGATGGTTCACTTCGGGTTTACTGTATACCGTTCAACTTCTGATTGACGATGAAACACCGAAATTGCATCGGAACTTAATACAAAAGGCACATTGCCGACTTAAGTAAAAGAGGACCGACCCTCTAACTTTCTATGATTTGAACCTCTCCTGTGAGTCCAGTTTGAGATTCTGACGCTTCACTTCAGGTGTACTGTATCCCTTCGACCTTCTTATTGACGATGAAACACAGATATTGCATCCGAATTTAATACAAAAATCGCAATGGCGAGTTAAGTACAAGAGGACTGACACTCTCACTTTATATGATATGAACCTCTCCTGTGAGTCCAGTTTTAGATTCCAATGCTTCACTTCAGGTTTACTGTATCCCTTGGACCTTCTTATTGTCGATAAACCACAGAGATTGCATCGAAATTAAATTCAAAAGGCACAATGCCGACTTAAGTACAAGAGGACTGATACTCTAACTTTCTATGATTTGAAACTCTCCTGTGAGTCCAGTTTTAGATTCCGATGCTTCACTTCAGGTTTACTGTATCTCTTGGACCTTCTTATAGACAATAAAACACAGAAATTGCATCCGAATTTAATACAAATGGCACAATGCCGACTTAAGTACAAGAGGACTGACATTCTAACTTTCTATGATTTGAACCTCTCCTGAGAGTCCGGTTTTAGATTCCGATGCTTCACTTCTGGTTTACTGTATCCCTTGGACTTTCTTATTGACGATGAAACACAGAAATTCCATCCGCGGTTAATAGAAATGGCACAATACCGACTTAAGTACAAGAGGAGTGACACTCTGACGTTCTATGATTTGAGTCACTCCTGTGAGTCCAGTTTTAGATTCCAATGCTTCACTTCGGGTTTACTGTATACCTTGCAACTTCTGATTGACGATGAAACACAGAAATTGCATCGGAATTTAATACAAAAGGCACAATGCCGACTTAAGTAAAAGAGGACAGAGCCTCTACCTTTCTACGATTTGAACCTCTCCTGTGAGTCCAGTTTTAGATTCTGATGCTTCACTTCAGGTTTGCTGTATCCCTTCGACCTTCATATTGACGATGAAACACAGAAATTGCATCGGAATTAAATTCAAAAGCACAATGCCGACCTAAGTACAAGAGGACTGACACTCTCACTTTGTATGATTTGAACCTCTCCTGTGAGTCCAGTTTTAGAATCCGATGCTTCACTTGAGGTTTACTGTATCCCTTGGACCTTCCAATTGACGATGAAACACAGAGTTTGCATCCGAATTTAATACAAAAATCACAATGGCGACTTAAGTACAAGAGGACTGACACTCTCACTTTCTATGATATGAACCTCTCCTGTGAGTCCAGTTTTGGATTCCGATGCTTCTTTTCAGGTTTACTGTATCCATTGGACTTTCTTGTTGACGATGAACCACCGAAATTGCATCGGAATTAAATACAAAAGGCACAATGCCGACATAAGTACAAGAGGACTGACACTCTAACTTTCTATGATTTGAACCTCTCCTGCGAAGTCAGATTTAGATTCTGATGCTTCACTTCAGGTTTACTGTATTCCTTGGACCTTCTTATAGACAATAAAACACAGAAATTGCATCCGAATTTAATACAAATGGCACAATGCCGACTTAAGTCCAAGAGGACTGACACTCTCACTTTCTATGATTTGAACCTCTCCTGTGAGTCCAGTTTTAGATTCCGATGCTTCACTTCAGGTTGACTGTATCCCTTGGACCTTCTTATTGACGATGAAACACAGAAAATGCACCCGAATTTAATACAAACGGCACAATGCCGACTTAAGTACAAGAGGGCTGAAACTCTTACTTTCTATGATTCGAACCTCTCCTGTGAGATCAGTTTTAGATTCCGATGCTTCACTTCAGGTTTACCGTATCCCTTGGACCTTCTTATTGACGATAAAACACAGAAATTGCATCGGAATTAAATTCAAAATGTACAATGCCGACCTAAGTAGAAGAGGACTGACACTCTCACTTTCTATGATTTGAACCTCTCCTGTGAGTCCAGTTTTAGATTCTGATGCTTCACTTCATGTTTACTGTATCCCTTGGACCTTCTTATTGACGATGAAACACAGAGTTTGCATCCGAATTTAATACAAAAATCACTTTGCCGACTTAAGTACAAGAGGACTGACACTCTAACTTTCTATGATCTGAACCTCTCCTGTGAGTCCAGTTTTAGATTCCGATGCTTCACTTCAGGTATACTGAATCCCTTGGACCTTCTTATTAACGATGAAACACAGAAATTGCATCTGAATTTAATACAAATGGCACAATGTCGACTTAAGTACAAGAGGACTGACACTCTCACTTTCTATGATTTGAATCCCTCCTGTGAGTCCAGTTTTAGATTCCGATGGTTCACTTCGGGTTTACTGTATACCGTTCAACTTCTGATTGACGATGAAACACAGAAATTGCATCGGAACTTAATACAAAAGGCACATTGCCGACTTAAGTAAAAGAGGACCGACCCTCTAACTTTCTATGATTTGAACCTCTCCTGTGAGTCCAGTTTGAGATTCTGATGCTTCACTTCAGGTTACTGTATCCCTTCGACCTTCTTATTGACGATGAAACACAGATATTGCATCCGAATTTAATACAAAAATCGCAATGGCGAGTTAAGTACAAGAGGACTGACACTCTCACTTTATATGATATGAACCTCTCCTGAGAGTCCAGTTTTAGATTCCAATGCTTCACTTCAGGTTTACTGTATCCCTTGGACCTTCTTATTGTCGATAAACCACAGAGATTGCATCGAAATGAAATTCAAAAGGCACAATGCCGACTTAAGTACAAGAGGACTGATACTCTAACTTTCTATGATTTGAAACTCTCCTGTGAGTCCAGTTTTAGATTCCGATGCTTCACTTCAGGTTTACTGTATACCTTGCACCTTCTTATTGACGATGAAACACAGAAATTGCATCCGAATTTAATACAAATGGCACAATGCCGACTTAAGTACAAGAGGACTGACAATCTAACTTTCTATGATTTGAACCTCTCCTGAGAGTCCGGTTTTAGATTCCGATGCTTCACTTCTGGTTTACTGTATCCCTTGGACTTTCTTATTGACGATGAAACACAGAAATTCCATCCGCGGTTAATAGAAATGGCACAATACCGACTTAAGTACAAGAGGAGTGACACTCTGACGTTCTATGATTTGAGTCACTCCTGTGAGTCCAGTTTTAGATTCCAATGCTTCACTTCGGGTTTACTGTATACCTTGCAACTTCTGATTGACGATGAAACACAGAAATTGCATCGGAATTAAATTCAAAACCACAATGCCGACCTAAGTACAAGAGGACTGACACTCTCACTTTGTTTGATTTGAATCTCTCCTGTGAGTCCAGTTTTAGAATCCGATGCTTCACTTGAGGTTTACTGTATCCCTTGGACCTTCCAATTGACGATGAAACACAGAGTTTGCATCCGAATTTAATACAAAAATCACAATGGCGACTTAAGTACAAGAGGACTGAAACTCTCACTTTCTATGATATGAACCTCTCCTCTGAGTCCAGTTTTAGATTCCGATGCTTCTTTTCAGGTTTACTGTATCCCTTGGACTTTCTTGTTGACGATGAAACACAGAGTTTGCATCCGAATTTAATACAAAAATCACTTTGCCGACTTAAGTACAAGAGGACTGATACTCTAACTTTCTATGATTTGAAACTCTCCTGTGAGTCCAGTTTTAGATTCCGATGCTTCACTACAGGTTTACTGTTTACCTTGCACCTTCTTATTGACGATGAAACACAGAAATTGTATCCGAATTTAGTAGAACAGGCACAATGCCGACTTAAGTACAAGAGGACTGACATTCTAACTTTCTATGATTTGAACCTCTCCTGAGAGTCCAGTTTTAGATTCAATTGCTTCACTTCTGGTTTACTGTATCCCTTGGCATTTCTTATTGTCGATGAAACACAGAAATTGCATCCGAGTTTAATACAAATGGCACATTACCGACTTAAGTACAACAGGAGTGACACTCTAAGTTTCTATGATTTGAACATCTTCATTGAGTCCACTTTTAGATTCCGATGCTTCACTTCAGGTTTACTGTATATCTTGGACCTTCTTACTGACGATGAAACACAGATATTGCATCCGAATTTAATACAAATGGCACAATGCCGACTTAAGTACAAGAGGACTGACACTCTCACTTTCTATGATTTGAATCCCTCCTGTGAGTCCAGTTTAAGATTCCGATGCTTCACTTCGGGTTTACTGTATACCTTGCAACATTTGATTGACGATGAAACACAGAAATTGCATCGGAATTTAATACAAAAGGCACAATGCCGACTTAAGTAAAAGAGGACCGACCCTCTAACTTTCTATGATTTGAACCTCTCCTGTGAGTCCAGTTTTAGATTCTGATGCTTCTATTCAGGTTTACTGTATCCCTTCGACCTTCTTATTGACGATGAAACACAGAAATTGCATCCGAATTTAATACAAAAGGCACAATGCCGACTTAAGTAAAAGAGGACTGACACTCTAACTTTCTATGATTTGAACCTCTATTGCGAGTCCAGTTTTAGATTCCGATGCTTCACTGAAGGTTTACTGTATCCCATGGACCTTCTTATTTACGATGAAGCACCGAAATTGCATCCGAATTTAATACAAAAGGCACAATACCAACTTAAGTACAAGAGGAGTGACACTCTAACTTTCTATGATTTGAATCTCTCCAGTGAGTCCAGTTTCAGATTCCGATGCTTCACTTCAGGTTTACTGTATATCTTGGACCTTCGTATTGACGATGAAACACAGAAATTGCATCGGAATTTAATACAAAAGGCACAATGCCGACTTAAGTAAAAGAGGACCGACCCTCTAACTTTCTATGATTTGAACCTCTCCTGTGAGTCCAGTTTTAGATTCTGATGCTTCTATTCAGGTTTACTGTATCCCTTCGACCTTCTTATTGACGATGAAACACAGAAATTGCATCGGAATTTAATACAAAAGGCACAATGCCGACTTAAGTAAAAGAGGACCGACCCTCTAACTTTCTATGATTTGAATCTCTCCTGTGAGTCCACGTTTAGATTCCGATGCTTCGCTTCAGGTTTACTGTATCCCTTGGACGTTCTTATTGGCGATGAAACACAGACATTGCATCGGATTTAAATTCAATGGCGCAATGCCGACCTAAGTAGAAGAGGACTAACACTCTCACTTTCTATGATTTGAACCTCTTCTGTGAGTCCAGCTTTAGATTCCGATGCTTCACTTCAGGTTTACTGTATACCTGGCACCTTCTTATTGACGATGAAACACAGAAATTGCATCGGAATTAAATTCAAAGGGCACAATGCCGACCTAAGTACAAGAGGACTGACACTCTTACTTTGTATGATTTGAACCTCTCCTGTGAGTCCAGTTTTAGAATCCGATGCTTCACCTCAGGTTTACTGTATCCCTTGGACCTTCGAAATCACGATGAAACACAGAGTTTGCATCTGAATTTAATACAAAAGGTACAATGCCGACTTAAGTACAAGAGAACTGACACTCTAACTTTCTATGATTTGTACCTCTTCTGTGAGTCCAGGTTTAGATTCCGATGCTTCACTTCATGTTTACTGTATCCCTTGGATCTTCTTATTGACGATGAAACACAGATATTGCATCCGAATTTAATACAAAAATCACAATCCGACTTAAGTACAAGAGGACTGACACTCTCACTTTCTATGAAATGAACCTCTCCTGTGAGTCCAGTTTTAGATTCCGATGCTTCACTTCAGGTTTACTGTATCCCTTGGACTTTCTTGTTGACGATGAACCACCGGAATTGCATCGGAATTAAATTCAAAAGGCACAATGCCGACTTAAGTACAAGAGGACTGACACTCTCACTTTCTATGATTTGAACCTCTCCTGTGAGTCCAGTTTTAGATTCCGACGCTTCACTTCAGGTTGACTGTATCCCTTGGACCTTCTTATTGACGATGAAACACATAAAATGCATCCGAATTTAACACAAACGGCACAATGCCGACTTAAATACAAGAGGGCTGAAACTCTCACTTTCTATGATTCGAACCTCTCCTGTGAGATCAGTTTTAGATTCCGATGCTTCACTTCAGGTTTACCGTATCCCTTGGACGTTAGAATTGACGATAAAACACAGAAATCGCATCGGAATTAAATTCAAAATGTACAATGCCGACCTAAGTAGAAGAGGACTGACACTCTCACTTTCTATGATTTGAACCTCTCCTTTGAGTCCAGTTTTAGATTCCGATACTTCACTTCGTGTTTACTGTATCCCTTGGACCTTCTTATTGGCGATGAAACACAGAAATTGTATCCGAATTTAATACAAAAGGCACAATGCCGACTTAAGTACAAGAGGACTGACATTCTAACTTTCTATGATTTGAACCTCTCCTGAGAATCCAGTTTTAGATTCCAATGCCTCACTTCTGGTTTACTGTATCACTTGGACATTCTTATTGTCGATGAAACACAGAAATTGCATCCGAGTTTAATACAAATGGCACAATACCGACTTAAGTACAACAGGAGTGACACTCTAACTTTCTATGATTTGAACCTCTCCTGTGAGTCCAGTTTTAGATTCCGATGCTTCACATCACGTTTACTGTATATCTTGGACCTTCTTACTGACGATGAAACACAGAAATTGCATCCGAATTTAATACAAATGGCACAATGTCGACTTAAGTACAAGAGGACTGACACTCTCACTTTCTATGATTTGAATCCCTCCTGTGAGTCCAGTTTTAGATTCCGATGCTTCACTTCGGGTTTACTGTATACCTTGCAACATCTGATTGACGATGAAACACAGAAATTGCATCGGAATTTAATACAAAAGGCACAATGCCGACTTAAGTAAAAGAGGACCGACCCTCTAACTTTCTATGATTTGAACCTCTCCTGTGAGTCCAGTTTTAGATTCTGATGCTTCACTTCAGGTTTACTGTATCCCTTCGACCATCTTATTGACGATGAAACACAGAAATTGCATCCAAATTTAATACAAAAGGCACAATGCCGACTTAAGTAAAAGAGGACTGACACTCTAAAATTCTATGATTTGAACCTCTATTGCGAGTCCAGTTTTAGATTCCGATGCTTCACTGAAGGTTTACTGTATCCCTTGGACCTTCTTATTGACGATGAAGCACCGAAATTGCATCCGAATTTAATACAAAAGGCACAATACCGACTTAAGTACAAGAGGAGTGACACCCTAACTTTCTATGATTTGAATCTCTCCTGTGAGTCCAGTTTTAGATTCCGATGCTTCACTTCAGGTTTAGTGTATCCCTTGGACGTTCTTATTGGCGATGAAACACAGACATTGCATCGGAATTACATTCAAAAGGCGCAATGCCGACCTAAGTAGAAGAGGACTAACACTCTCACTTTCTATGATTTGAACCTCTTCTGTGAGTCCAGTTTTAGATTCCGATGCTTCACTTCAGGTTTACTGTATACCTTGCACATTCTTATTGACGATGAAACACAGAAAATGCATCGGAATTAAATTCAAAAGGCACAATGCCGATCTAAGTACAAGAGGACTGACACTCTCACTTTCAATGGTTTGAACCTCTCCTGTGAGTCCAGTTTTAGATTCCGATGCTTCACTTAAGGTTTACTGTATCCCTTGGACCTTCTAATTGACGATGAAACACAGAGTTTGCATCCGAATTTAATAAAAAAGGTACAATGCCGACTTAAGTACAAGAGGACTAACACTCTAACTTTCTATGATTTGAACCTCTCCTGTGAGTCCAGGTTTAGATTCCGATGCTTCACTTCAGGTTTACTGTATCCCTTAGACCTTCATATTGACGATGAAACACAGATATTGCATCTGAAATTAATACAAAAATCGCAATGGCGAGTTAAGTACAAGAGGACTGACACTCTCACTTTCTATGATATGAACCTCTCCTGTGAGTCCAGTTTTAGATTCCGATGCTTCACTTCAGGTTTAGTGTATCCCTTGGACCTTCTTATAGACGATAAAACACAGAAATTGCATCCGAATTTAATACAAATGGCACAATGCCGACTTAAGTACAAGAGGACTGACAATCTAACTTTCTATGATTTGAACCTCTCCTGAGAGTCCAGTTTTAGATTCCGATGCTTCACTTCTGGTTTACTGTATCCCTTGGACTTTCTTATTGACGATGGAACACAGAAATTCCATCCGAGTTTAATAGAAATGGCACAATACCGACTTAAGTACAAGAGGAGTGACACTCTAACTTTCTATGATTTGAATCTCTCCTATGAGTCCAGTTTTAGATTCCGATGCTTCACTTCAGGTTTACTGTATCCCTTGGACGTTCTTATTGGCGATGAAACACAGACATTGCATCGGAATTAAACTCAAAAGGCGCAATGCCGACCTAAGTAGAGGAGTACTAACACTCTCACTTTCTATGATTTGAACCTCTTCTGCGAGTCCAGTTTTAGATTCCGATGCTTCACTTCAGGTTTACTGTATACCTGGCACCATCTTATTGACGATGAAACACAGAAATTGCATCGGAATTAAATTCAGAAGGCACAATGCCGACCTAAGTACAAGATGACTGACACTCTCACTTTGTATGATTTGAACCTCTCCTGTGAGTCCAGTTTTAGATTCCGATGCTTCACTTCAGGTTGACTGTATCCCTGGGACCTTCTTATTGACCATGAAACACAGGAAATGCATCCGAATTTAATACAAACGGCACAATGCCGACTTAAGTACAAGAGGGCTGAAACTCTCATTTTCTACGATTCGAACCTCTCCTGTGAGATCAGTTTTAGTTTCCGATGCTTCACTTCATGTTTACTGTATCCCTTGGACCTTCTTATTGACGATGAAACACAGAGTTTGCATCCGAATTTAATACAAAAATCACTATGCCGACTTAAGTACAAGAGGACTGACACTCTAACTTTCTATGATTTGAACCTCTCCTATGAGTTTGGTTTTAGATTCCGATGCTTCACTTCAGGTATACTGTATCCCTTGGACCTTCTTATTAACGATAAAACACAGAAATTGCATCCGAATTTAATACAAATGGCACAATGTCGACTTAAGTACAAGAGGACTGACACTCTCACTTTCTATGTTTTGTACCTCTCCTGTGAGTCCAGTTTTAGATTCCGATGCTTCACTTCAGGTTTACTGTATACCTTGCACCTTCGTATTGACGATGAAACACAGAAATAGTATCCGAATTTAATACAAAAGGCACAATGCCGACTTAAGTACAAGAGGACTGACATTCTAACTTTCTATGATTTGAACCTCTCCTGAGAGTCCAGTTTTAGATTCCGATGCTTCACTTCTGGTTTACTGTATCCTTTGGACTTTCTTATTGTCGATGAAACACAGAAATTGCATCCGAGTTTAATACAAATGGCACAATACCGACTTAAGTACAACAGGAGTGACACTCTAACTTTCTATGATTTGAACCTCTCCTGTGAGTCCAGTTTTAGATTCCGATGCTTCACTTCATTTTTACTGTATATCTTGGACCTTCTTACTGACGATGAAACACAGAAATTGCATCCGAATTTAATACAATTGGCACAATGCCGACTTAAGTACAAGAGGACTGACACTCTCACTTTCTATGATTTGAATCCCTCCTGTGAGTCCAGTTTTAGATTCCGATGCTTCACTTCAGGTTTACTGTATACCTTGCAACTTCTGATTGTCGATGAAACACAGAAATTGCATCGGAATTTAATACAAAAATCACAATGCCGACTTAAGTAAAAGAGGACCGACCCTCTAACTTTCTATGATTTGAACCTCTCCTGTGAGTCCAGTTTTAGATTCTGATGCTTCACTTCAGGTTTACTGTATCCCTTCGACCTTCTTATTGACGATGAAACACAAAAATTGCATCCGAATTTAATACAAAAGGCACAATGCCGATCTAAGTACAAGAGGACTGACACTCTCACTTTCAATGGTTTGAACCTCTCCTGTGAGTCCAGTTTTAGATTCCGATGCTTCACTTAAGGTTTACTGTATCCCTTGGACCTTCTAATTGACGATGAAACACAGAGTTTGCATCCGAATTTAATAAAAAAGGTACAATGCCGACTTAAGTACAAGAGGACTAACACTCTAACTCTCTATGATTTGAACCTCTCCTGTGAGTCCAGGTTTAGATTCCGATGCTTCACTTCAGGTTTACTGTATCCCTTAGACCTTCATATTGACGATGAAACACAGATATTGCATCTGAAATTAATACAAAAATCGCAATGGCGAGTTAAGTACAAGAGGACTGACACTCTCACTTTCTATGATATGAACCTCTCCTGTGAGTCCAGTTTTAGATTCCGATGCTTCACTTCAGGTTTACTTTATCCCTTGGACCTTCTTATTGACGATGAACCACAGAGATTGCATCGAAATTAAATTCAAAAGGCACAATGCCGACTTAAGCACAAGAGGACTGATACTCTAACTTTCTATGATTTGAACCTCTCCTGTGAGTCCAGTTTTAGATTCCGATGCTTCACTTCAGGTTTAGTGTATCCCTTGGACCTTCTTATAGACGATAAAAAACAGAAATTGCATCCGAATTTAATACAAATGGCACAATGCCGACTTAAGTACAAGAGGACTGACAATCTAACTTTCTATGATTTGAACCTCTCCTGAGAGTCCAGTTTTAGATTCCGATGCTTCACTTCTGGTTTACTGTATCCCTTGGACTTTCTTATTGACGATGGAACACAGAAATTCCATCCGAGTTTAATAGAAATGGCACAATACCGACTTAAGTACAAGAGGAGTGACACTCTAAGTTTCTATGATTTGAATCTCTCCTATGAGTCCAGTTTTAGATTCTGATGCTTCACTTCAGGTTTACTGTATCCCTTGGACGTTCTTATTGGCGATGAAACACAGACATTGCATCGGAATTAAACTCAAAAGGCGCAATGCCGACCTAAGTAGAGGAGTACTAACACTCTCACTTTCTATGATTTGAACCTCTTCTGTGAGTCCAGTTTTAGATTCCGATGCTTCACTTCAGGTTTACTGTATACCTGGCACCATCTTATTGACGATGAAACACAGAAATTGCATCGGAATTAAATTCAAAAGGCACAGTGCCGACCTAAGTACAAGATGACTGACACTCTCACTTTGTATGATTTGAACCTCTCCTGTGAGTCCAGTTTTAGATTCCGATGCTTCACTTCAGGTTGACTGTATCCCTTGGACCTTCTTATTGACCATGAAACACAGGAAATGCATCCGAATTTAATACAAACGGCACAATGCCGACTTAAGTACAAGAGGGCTGAAACTCTCATTTTCTATGATTCGAACCTCTCCTGTGAGATCAGTTTTAGTTTCTGATGCTTCACTTCAGGTTTACCGTATCCCCTGGACCTTCCTATTGACGATAAAACACAGAAATCGCATCGGAATTAAATTCAAAATGTACAATGCCGACCTAAGTCGAAGAGGACTGACACTCTCACTTTCTATGATTAGAACCTCTCCTGTGAGTCCAGTTTTAGATTCCGATGCTTCACTTCATGTTTACTGTATCCCTTGGACCTTCTTATTGACGATGAAACACAGAGTTTGCATCCGAATTTAATACAAAAATCACTATGCCGACTTAAGTACAAGAGGACTGACACTCTAACTTTCTATGATTTGAACCTCTCCTATGAGTCCAGATTTAGATTCCGATGCTTCACTTCAGGTATACTGTATCCCTTGCACCTTCTTATTAACGATAAAACACAGAAATTGTATCCGAATTTAATACAAATGGCACAATGTCGACTTAAGTACAAGAGGACTGACACTCTCACTTTCTATGTTTTGTACCTCTCCTGTGAGTCCAGTTTTAGATTCCGATGCTTCACCTCAGGTTTACTGTATACCTTGCACCTTCTTATTGACGATGAAACACAGAAATAGTATCCGAATTTAATACAAAAGGCACAATGCCGACTTAAGTACAAGAGGACTGACATTCTAACTTTCTATGATTTGAACCTCTCCTGAGAGTCCAGTTTTAGATTCCGATGCTTCACTTCTGGTTTACTGTATCCTTTGGACTTTCTTATTGTCGATGAAACACAGAAATTGCATCCGAGTTTAATACAAATGGCACAATACCGACTTAAGTACAACAGGAGTGACACTCTAACTTTCTATGATTTGAACCTCTCCTGTGAGTCCAGTTTTAGATTCCGATGCTTCACTTCATTTTTACTGTATATCTTGGACCTTCTTACTGACGATGAAACACAGAAATTGCATCCGAATTTAATAGAATTGGCACAATGCCGACTTAAGTACAAGAGGACTGACACTCTCACTTTCTATGATTTGAATCCCTCCTGTGAGTCCAGTTTTAGATTCCGACGCTTCACTTCGGGTTTACTGTATACCTTGCAACTTCTAATTGTCGATGAAACACAGAAATTGCATCGGAATTTAATACAAAAGGCACAATGCCGACTTAAGTAAAAGAGGACCGACCCTCTAACTTTCTATGATTTGAACCTCTCCTGTGAGTCCAGTTTTAGATTCTGATGCTTATCTTCAGGTTTACTGTATCCCTTCGACCTTCTTATTGACGATGAAACACAGAAATTGCATCCGAATTTAATACAAAAGGCACAATGCCGACTTAAGTAAAAGAGGACTGACACTCTAACATTCTATGATTTGAACCTCTATTGCGAGTCCAGTTTTAGATTCCGATGCTTCACTGTAGGTTTACTGTATCCCTTGGACCTTCTTATTGACGATGAAGCACCGAAATTGCATCCGAATTTAGTACAAAAGGCACAATACCGACTTAAGTACAAGAGGAGTGACACTCTGACTTTCTATGATTTGAATCTCTCCTGTGAGTCCAGTTTTAGATTCCGATGCTTCACTTCAGGTTTAGTGTATCCCTTGGACCTTCTTATAGACGATAAAACACAGAAATTGCATCCGAATTTAATACAAATGGCACAATGCCGACTTAAGTACAAGAGGACTGACATTCTAACTTTCTATGATTTGAACCTCTCCTGAGAGTCCAGTTTTAGATTCCGATGATTCACTTCTGGTTTACTGTATCCCTTGGACTTTCTTATTGACGATGGAACACAGAAATTCCATCCGAGTTTAATAGAAATGGCACAATACCGACTTAAGTACAAGAGGAGTGACACTCTAACTTTCTATGATTTGAACCTCTCCTGTGGGTCCAGTTTCAGATTCAGATACTTCACTTCAGGTTTACTGTATATCTTGGACCTTCTTATTGACGATGAAACACAGAAATAGCATCCGAATTTAATACAAATGGCACAATGCCGACTTAAGTACAAGAGGACTGACACTCTCACGTTCTATGATTTGAGTCCCTCCTGTGAGTCCAGTTTTAGATTCCAATGCTTCACTTCGGGTTTACTGTATGCCTTGCAACTTCTGATTGACGATGAAACACAGAAATCGCATCGGAATTTAATACAAAAGGCACAATGCCGACTTAAGTAAAAGAGGACTGACACTCTAACATTCTATGATTTGAACCTCTATTGCGAGTCCAGTTTTAGATTCCGATGCTTCACTTAAATTTTACTGTATCCCTTGACCTTCTTATTGACGATGAAACACCGAAATTGCATCCGAATTTAATACATAAGGCACAATACCGACTTAAGTACAAGAGGAGTGACACTTTAACTTTCTATGATTTGAATCTCTCCTGTGAGTCCAGTTTTAGATTCCGATGCTTCACTTCAGGTTTACTGTATCCCTTGGACCTTCTTATTGACGATGAAACACAGACATTGCATCGGAATTAAACTCAAAAGGCACAATGCCGACCTAAGTACAAGATGACTGACACTCTCACTTTGTATGATTTGAACCTCTCCTGTGAGTCCAGTTTTAGATTCCGATGCTTCACTTCAGGTTGACTGTATCCCTTGGACCTTCTTATTGACCATGAAACACAGAAAATGCATCCGAATTTAATACAAACGGCACAATGCCGACTTAAGTACAAGAGGGCTGAAACTCTCACTTTCTATGAATCGAACCTCTCCTGTGAGATCAGTTTTAGATTCCGATGCTTCACTTCAGGTTTACCGTATCCCTAGGACCTTCTTATTGACGATAAAACACTGAAATCGCATCGGAATTAAATTCAAAATGTACAATGCCGACCTAAGTAGAAGAGGACTGACACTCTCACTTTCTATGATTAGAACCTCTAATGTGAGTCCAGTTTTAGATTCCGATTCTTCACTTCATGTTTACTGTATCCCTTGGACCTTGTTATTGACGATGAAACACAGAGTTTGCATCCGAATTTAATACAAAAATCTCTATGCCGACTTAAGTACAAGAGGACTGACACTCTAACTTTCTATGATTTGAACCTCTCCTATGAGTCCAGTTTTAGATTCCGATGCTTCACTTCAGGTATACTGTATCCCTTGGACCCTCTTATTAACGATAAAACACAGAAATTGCATCCGAATTTAATACAAATGGCACAATGTCGACTTAAGTACAAGAGGACTGTCACTCTCACTTTCTATGCTTTGCACATCTCCTGTGAGTCCAGTTTTAGATTCCAATGCTTCACTTCAGGTTTACTGTATTCCTTGCACCTTCTTATTGACGATGAAACACAGAAATAGTATCCGAATTTAATACAAAAGGCACAATGCCGACTTAAGTACAAGAGGACTGACATTCTAACTTTCTATGATTTGAACCTCTCCTGAGAGTCCAGTTTTAGATTCCGATGCTTCACTTCTGGTTTACTGTATCCTTTGGACTTTCTTATTGTCGATGAAACACAGAAATTGCATCTGAGTTTAATACAAATGGCACAATACCGACTTAAGTACAACAGGAGTGACACTCTAACTTTCTATGATTTGAACCTCTCCTGTGAGTCCAGTTTTAGATTCCGATGCTTCACTTCAGGTTTACTGGATATCTTGGACCTTCTTACTGACGATGAAACACAGAAATTGCATCCGAATTTAATACAAATAGCACAATGCCGACTTAAGTACAAGAGGACTGACACTCTCACTTTCTATGATTTGAATCCCTCCTGTGAGTCCAGTTTTAGATTCCGATGCTTCACTTCGGGTTTACTGTATAACTTGCAAACTTCTGATTGACGATGAAACACAGAAATTGCATCGGAATTTAATACAAAAGGCACAATGCCGACTTAAGTAAAAGAGGACCGACCGTCTAACTTTCTATGATTTGAACCTCTCCTGTGAGTCCAGTTTTAGATTCTGATGCTTCACTTCAGGTTTACTGTATCCCTTGGCCCTTCTTATTGACGATGAAGCACCGAAATTGCATCCGAATTTAATACAAAAGGCACAATACCGACTTAAGTACAAGAGGAGTGACACTCTAACTTTGTATGATTTGAATCTCTCCTGTGAGTCCAGTTTTAGATTCCGATGCTTCACTTCAGGTTTACTGTATCCCTTGGACGTTCTTATTGGCGATGAAACACAGACATTGCATCGGAATTAAATTCAAAAGGTACAATGCCGACCTAAGTAGAAGAGGACTAACACTCTCACTTTCTATGATTTGAACCTGTTCTGTGAGTCCAGTTTTAGATTCCGATGCTTCACTTCAGGTTTACTGTATACCTTGCACCTTCTTATTGACGGTGAAACACAGATATTGCATCCGAATTTAATACAAAAATCGCAATGGCGAGTTAAGTACAAGAGGACTGACACTCTCACTTTCTATGATATGAACCTCTCCTGTGAGTCCAGTTTTAGATTCCCATGCTTCACTTCAGGTTTACTGTATCCCTTGGACCTTCTTATTGACGATGAACCACAGAGATTGCATCGAAATTAATTTCAAAAGGCACAATGCCGACTTAAGTACAAGAGGACTGATACTCTAACTTTCTATGATTTGGGCCTCTCCTGTGAGTCCAGTTTTAGATTCCGATGCTTCACTTCAGGTTTACTGTATCCCTTGGACCTTCTTATAGACGGAAAAACACAGAAATTGCATCCGAATTTAATGCAAATGGCACAATGCCGACTTAAGTACAAGAGGACTGACATTCTAACTTTCTATGATTTGAACCTCTCCTGAGAGTCCAGTTTTAGATTCCGATGCTTCACTTCAGGTTTACTGGATATCTTGGACCTTCTTACTGACGATGAAACACAGAAATTGCATCCGAATTTGATACAAATGGCACAATGCCGACTTAAGTACAAGAGGACTGACATTCTAACTTTCTATGATTTGAACCTCTCCTGAGAGTCCAGTTTTAGATTTCAATGCTTCACTTCTGGTTTACTGTATCCTTTGGACTTTCTTATTGTCGATGAAACACAGAAATTGCATCCGAGTTTAATACAAATGGCACAATACCGACTTAAGTACAACAGGACTGTCACTCTCACTTTCTATGCTTTGCACATCTCCTGTGAGTCCAGTTTTAGATTCCAATGCTTCACTTCAGGTTTACTGTATACCTTGCACCTTCTTATTGACGATGAAACACAGAAATAGTATCCGAATTTAATACAAAAGGCACAATGCCGACTTAAGTACAAGAGGACTGACATTCTAACTTTCTATGATTTGAACCTCTCCTGAGAGTCCAGTTTTAGATTCCGATGCTTCACTTCTGGTTTACTGTATCCTTTGGACTTTCTTATTGTCGATGAAACACAGAAATTGAATCTGAGTTTAATACAAATGGCACAATACCGACTTAAGTACAACAGGAGTGACACTCTAACTTTCTATGATTTGAACCTCTCCTGTGAGTCCAGTTTTAGATTCCGATGCTTCACTTCAGGTTTACTGGATATCTTGGACCTTCTTACTGACGATGAAACACAGAAATTGCATCCGAATTTAATACAAATAGCACAATGCCGACTTGAGTACAAGAGGACTGACACTCTCACTTTCTATGATTTGAATCCCTCCTGTGAGTCCAGTTTTAGATTCCGATGCTTCACTTCGGGTTTACTGTATAACTTGCAAACTTCTGATTGACGATGAAACACAGAAATTGCATTGGAATTTAATACAAAAGGCACAATGCCGACTTAAGTAAAAGAGGACCGACCGTCTAACTTTCTATGATTTGAACCTCTCCTGTGAGTCCAGTTTTAGATTCTGATGCTTCACTTCAGGTTTACTGTATCCCTTGGCCCTTCTTATTGACGATGAAGCACCGAAATTGCATCCGAATTTAATACAAAAGGCACAATACCGACTTAAGTACAAGAGGAGTGACACTCTAACTTTGTATGATTTGAATCTCTCCTGTGAGTCCAGTTTTAGATTCCGATGCTTCACTTCAGGTTTACTGTATCCCTTGGACGTTCTTATTGGCGATGAAACACAGAGATTGCATCGAAATTAATTTCAAAAGGCACAATGCCGACTTAAGTACAAGAGGACTGATACTCTAACTTTCTATGATTTGGGCCTCTCCTGTGAGTCCAGTTTTAGATTCCGATGCTTCACTTCAGGTTTACTGTATCCCTTGGACCTTCTTATAGACGGAAAAACACAGAAATTGCATCCGAATTTAATGCAAATGGCACAATGCCGACTTAAGTACAAGAGGACTGACATTCTAACTTTCTATGATTTGAACCTCTCCTGAGAGTCCAGTTTTAGATTCCGATGCTTCACTTCTGGTTTACTGTATCCCATGGACTTTCTTATTGACGATGAAACACAGAAATTCCATCTGAGTTTAATAGAAATGGCACAATACTGACTTAAGGACAAGAGGAGCGACACATCTAACTTTCTATGATTTGAACCTCTCCTGTGAGTCCAGTTTCAGATTCCGATGCTTCACTTCAGGTTTACTGTATATCTTGGACCTTCTTATTGACGGTGAAACACAGAAATTGCATCCGAATTTAATACAAATGGCACAATGCCGACTTAAGTACAAGAGGACTGACACTCTCACGTTCTATGATTTGTGTCCCTCCTGTGAGTCCAGTATTTGATTCCAATGCTTTACTTCGGGTTTACTGTATACCTTGCAACTTCTGATTGACGATGAAACACAGAAATTGCATCGGAATTTAATACAAAAGGCACAATGCCGACTTAAGTAAAAGAGGACAGACCCTCTAACTTTCTACGATTTGAACCTCTCCTGTGAGTCCAGTTTTAGATTCCGATGCTTCACTTCAGGTTTACTGTATATCTTGGACCTTCTTACTGACGATGAAACACAGAAATTGCATCCGAATTTAATACAAATGGCACAATGCCGACTTAAGTACAAGAGGACTGACACTCTAACTTTCTATGATTTGAATCCCTCCTGTGAGTCCAGTTTTAGATTCCGATGCTTCACTTCGGGTTTACTGTATACCTTGCAACTTCTGATTGACGATGAAACACAGAAATTGCATCGGAATTTAATACAAAAGGCACAATGCCGACTTAAGTAAAAGAGGACAGACCCTCTAACTTTCTACGATTTGAACCTCTCCTGTGAGTCCAGTTTTAGATTCTGATGCTTCACTTCAGGTTTACTGTATCCCTTCGACCTTCTTATTGACGATGAAACACAGAAATTGCATCCGAATTTAATACAAAAGGCACAATGCCGACTTAAGTAAAAGAGGACTGACACTCTAACATTCTATGATTTAAACCTCTATTGCGAGTTCAGTTTTAGATTCCGATGCTTCACTTCAGGTTTACTGTATATCTTGGACCTTCTTACTGACGATGAAGCACCGAAATTGCATCCGAATTTAATACAAAAGGTACAATGCCGACTTAAGTGCAAGAGGACTAACACTCTAACTTTCTATGATTTGAACCTCTCCTGTGAGTCTAGGTTTAAATTCCGATGCTTCACTTCAGGTTTACTGTATCCCTTAGACCTTCATATTGACGATGAAACACAGATATTGCATCCGAATTTAATACAAAAATCGCAATGGCGAGTTAACTACAAGAGGACTGACACTCTCACTTTCTATGATATGAACCTCTCCTGTGAGCCCAGTTCTAGATTCCGATGCTTCACTTCAGGTTTACTTTATCCCTTGGACCTTCTTATTGACGATGAACCACAGAGATTGCATAGAAATTAAATTCAAAAGGCGCAATACCGACTTAAGCACAAGAGGACTGATACTCTAACTTTCTATGATTTGAACCTCTCCTGTGAGTCCAGTTTTAGATTCCGATGCTTCACTTCAGGTTTAGTGTATCCCTTGGACCTTCTTATAGACGATAAAACACAGAAATTGCACCCGAATTTAATACAAATGGCACAATGCCGACTTAAGTACAAGAGGACTGACATTCTAACTTTCTATGATTTGAACCTCTCCTGAGAGTCCAGTTTTAGATTCCGATGATTCACTTCTGGTTTACTGTATCCCTTGGACTTTCTTATTGACGATGGAACACAGAAATTCCATCCGAGTTTAATAGAAATGGCACAATACCGACTTAAGTACAAGAGGAGTGACACTCTAACTTTCTATGATTTGAACCTCTCCTGTGGGTCCAGTTTCAGATTCAGATACTTCACTTCAGGTTTACTGTATATCTTGGACCTTCTTATTGACGATGAAACACAGAAATAGCATCCGAATTTAATACAAATGGCACAATGCCGACTTAAGTACAAGAGGACTGACACTCTCACGTTCTATGATTTGAGTCCCTATTGTGAGTCCAGTTTTAGATTCCAATGCTTCACTTCGGGTTTACTGTATGCCTTGCAACTTCTGATTGACGATGAAACACAGAAATCGCATCGGAATTTAATACAAAAGGCACAATGCCGACTTAAGTAAAAGAGGACTGACACTCTAACATTCTATGATTTGAACCTCTATTGCGAGTCCAGTTTTAGATTCCGATGCTTCACTTAAATTTTACTGTATCCCTTGACCTTCTTATTGACGATGAAACACCGAAATTGCATCCGAATTTAATACATAAGGCACAATACCGACTTAAGTACAAGAGGAGTGACACTTTAACTTTCTATGATTTGAATCTCTCCTGTGAGTCCAGTTTTAGATTCCGATGCTTCACTTCAGGTTTACTGTATCCCTTGGACGTTCTTATTGACGATGAAACACAGACATTGCATCGGAATTAAACTCAAAAGGCACAATGCCGACCTAAGTACAAGATGACTGACACTCTCACTTTGTATGATTTGAACCTCTCCTGTGAGTCCAGTTTTAGATTCCGATGCTTCACTTCAGGTTGACTGTATCCCTTGGACCTTCTTATTGACCATGAAACACAGAAAATGCATCCGAATTTAATACAAACGGCACAATGCCGACTTAAATACAAGAGGGCTGAAACTCTCACTTTCTATGAATCGAACCTCTCCTGTGAGATCAGTTTTAGATTCCGATGCTTCACTTCAGGTTTACCGTATCCCTAGGACCTTCTTATTGACGATAAAACACTGAAATCGCATCGGAATTAAATTCAAAATGTACAAAGCCGACCTAAGTAGAAGAGGACTGACACTCTCACTTTCTATGATTAGAACCTCTAATGTGAGTCCAGTTTTAGATTCCGATTCTTCACTTCATGTTTACTGTATCCCTTGGACCTTGTTATTGACGATGAAACACAGAGTTTGCATCCGAATTTAATACAAAAATCACTATGCCGACTTAAGTACAAGAGGACTGACACTCTAACTTTCTATGATTTGAACCTCTCCTATGAGTCCAGTTTTAGATTCCGATGCTTCACTTCAGGTATACTGTATCCCTTGGACCTTCTTATTAACGATAAAACACAGAAATTGCATCCGAATTTAATACAAATGGCACAATGTCGACTTAAGTACAAGAGGACTGTCACTCTCACTTTCTATGCTTTGCACATCTCCTGTGAGTCCAGTTTTAGATTCCAATGCTTCACTTCAGGTTTACTGTATACCTTGCACCTTCTTATTGACGATGAAACACAGAAATAGTATCCGAATTTAATACAAAAGGCACAATGCCGACTTAAGTACAAGAGGACTGACATTCTAACTTTCTATGATTTGAACCTCTCCTGAGAGTCCAGTTTTAGATTCCGATGCTTCACTTCTGGTTTACTGTATCCTTTGGACTTTCTTATTGTCGATGAAACACAGAAATTGCATCTGAGTTTAATACAAATGGCACAATACCGACTTAAGTACAACAGGAGTGACACTCTAACTTTCTATGATTTGAACCTCTCCTGTGAGTCCAGTTTTAGATTCCGATGCTTCACTTCAGGTTTACTGGATATCTTGGACCTTCTTACTGACGATGAAACACAGAAATTGCATCCGAATTTAATACAAATAGCACAATGCCGACTTAAGTACAAGAGGACTGACACTCTCACTTTCTATGATTTGAATCCCTCCTGTGAGTCCAGTTTTAGATTCCGATGCTTCACTTCGGGTTTACTGTATAACTTGCAAACTTCTGATTGACGATGAAACACAGAAATTGCATCGGAATTTAATACAAAAGGCACAATGCCGACTTAAGTAAAAGAGGACCGACCGTCTAACTTTCTATGATTTGAACCTCTCCTGTGAGTCCAGTTTTAGATTCTGATGCTTCACTTCAGGTTTACTGTATCCCTTGGACCTTCTTATTAACGATAAAACACAGAAATTGCATCCGAATTTAATACAAATGGCACAATGCCGACTTAAGTACAAGAGGACTGACACTCTCACTTTCTGTGATTTGAATCCCTCCTGTGAGTACAGTTTTAGATTCCGATGCTTCACTTCGGGTTTACTGTATACCTTGCAACTTCTGATTGACGATGAAACACAGAAGTTGCATCGGAATTTAATACAAAAGGCACAATGCCGACTTAAGTAAAAGAGGACTGACACTCTAACATTCTATGATTTGAACCTCTATTGCGAGTCCAGTTTTAGATTCCGATGCTTCACTTAAATTTTACTGTATCCCTTGACCTTCTTATTGACGATGAAACACCGAAATTGCATCCGAATTTAATACATAAGGCACAATACCGATTTAAGTACAAGAGGAGTGACACTTTAACTTTCTATGATTTGAATCTCTCCTGTGAGTCCAGTTTTAGATTCCGATGCTTCACTTCAGGTTGACTGTATCCCTTGGACCTTCTTATTGACCATGAAACACAGAAAATGCATCCGAATTTAATACAAACGGCACAATGCCGACTTAAGTACAAGAGGGCTGAAACTCTCACTTTCTATGAATCGAACCTCTCCTGTGAGATCAGTTTTAGATTCCGATGCTTCACTTCAGGTTTACCGTATCCCTAGGACCTTCTTATTGACGATAAAACACTGAAATCGCATCGGAATTAAATTCAAAATGTACAAAGCCGACCTAAGTAGAAGAGGACTGACACTCTCACTTTCTATGATTAGAACCTCTAATGTGAGTCCAGTTTTAGATTCCGATTCTTCACTTCATGTTTACTGTATCCCTTGGACCTTGTTATTGACGATGAAACACAGAGTTTGCATCCGAATTTAATACAAAAATCACCATGCCGACTTAAGTACAAGAGGACTGACACTCTAACTTTCTATGATTTGAACCTCTCCTATGAGTCCAGTTTTAGATTCCGATGCTTCACTTCAGGTATACTGTATCCCTTGGACCTTCTTATTAACGATAAAACACAGAAATTGCATCCGAATTTAATACAAATGGCACAATGTCGACTTAAGTAAAAGAGGACCGACCGTCTAACTTTCTATGATTTGAACCTCTCCTGTGAGTCCAGTTTTAGATTCCGATGCTTCACTTCAGGTTTACTGTATCCCTTGGACGTTCTTATTGGCGATGAAACACAGACATTGCATCGGAATTAAATTCAAAAGGTACAATGCCGACCTAAGTAGAAGAGGACTAACACTCTCACTTTCTATGATTTGAACCTGTTCTGTGAGTCCAGTTTTAGATTCCGATGCTTCACTTCAGGTTTACTGTATACCTTGCACCTTCTTATTGACGGTGAAACACAGATATTGCATCCGAATTTAATACAAAAATCGCAATGGCGAGTTAAGTACAAGAGGACTGACACTCTCACTTTCTATGATATGAACCTCTCCTGTTAGTCCAGTTTTAGATTCCGATGCTTCACTTCAGGTTTACTGTATCCCTTGGACCTTCTTATTGACGATGAACCACAGAGATTGCATCGAAATTAATTTCAAAAGGCACAATGCCGACTTAAGTACAAGAGGACTGATACTCTAACTTTCTATGATTTGGGCCTCTCCTGTGAGTAAAGTTTTAGATTCCGATGCTTCACTTCAGGTTTACTGTATCCCTTGGACCTTCTTATAGACGGAAAAACACAGAAATTGCATCCGAATTTAATGCAAATGGCACAATGCCGACTTAAGTACAAGAGGACTGACATTCTAACTTTCTATGATTTGAACCTCTCCTGAGAGTCCAGTTTTAGATTCCGATGCTTCACTTCAGGTTTACTGGATATCTTGGACCTTCTTACTGACGATGAAACACAGAAATTGCATCCGAATTTAATACAAATGGCACAATGCCGACTTAAGTACAAGAGGACTGACATTCTAACTTTCTATGATTTGAACCTCTCCTGAGAGTCCAGTTTTAGATTTCAATGCTTCACTTCTGGTTTACTGTATCCTTTGGACTTTCTTATTGTCGATGAAACACAGAAATTGCATCCGAGTTTAATACAAATGGCACAATACCGACTTAAGTACAACAGGAGTGACACTCTAACTTTCTATGATTTGAACCTCTCCTGTGAGTCCAGTTTTAGATTCCGATGCTTCACTTCAGGTATACTGTATCCCTTGGACCTTCTTATTAACGATAAAACACAGAAATTGCATCCGAATTTAATACAAATGGCACAATGCCGACTTAAGTACAAGAGGACTGACACTCTCACTTTCTGTGATTTGAATCCCTCCTGTGAGTACAGTTTTAGATTCCGATGCTTCACTTCGGGTTTACTGTATACCTTGCAACTTCTGATTGACGATGAAACACAGAAGTTGCATCGGAATTTAATACAAAAGGCACAATGCCGACTTAAGTAAAAGAGGACTGACACTCTAACATTCTATGATTTGAACCTCTATTGCGAGTCCAGTTTTAGATTCCGATGCTTCACATAAATTTTACTGTATCCCTTGACCTTCTTATTGACGATGAAACACCGAAATTGCATCCGAATTTAATACATAAGGCACAATACCGATTTAAGTACAAGAGGAGTGACACTTTAACTTTCTATGATTTGAATCTCTCCTGTGAGTCCAGTTTTAGATTCCGATACTTCACTTCAGGTTTACTGTATCCCTTGGACGTTCTTATTGACGATGAAACACAGACATTGCATCGGAATTAAACTCAAAAGGCACAATGCCGACCTAAGTACAAGATGACTGACACTCTCACTTTGTATGATTTGAACCTCTCCTGTGAGTCCAGTTTTAGATTCCGATGCTTCACTTCAGGTTGACTGTATCCCTTGGACCTTCTTATTGACCATGAAACACAGAAAATGCATCCGAATTTAATACAAACGGCACAATGCCGACTTAAGTACAAGAGGGCTGAAACTCTCACTTTCTATGAATCGAACCTCTCCTGTGAGATCAGTTTTAGATTCCGATGCTTCACTTCAGGTCTACCGTATCCCTAGGACCTTCTTATTGACGATAAAACACTGAAATCGCATCGGAATTAAATTCAAAATGTACAAAGCCGACCTAAGTAGAAGAGGACTGACACTCTCACTTTCTATGATTAGAACCTCTAATGTGAGTCCAGTTTTAGATTCCGATTCTTCACTTCATGTTTACTGTATCCCTTGGACCTTGTTATTGACGATGAAACACAGAGTTTGCATCCGAATTTAATACAAAAATCACCATGCCGACTTAAGTACAAGAGGACTGACACTCTAACTTTCTATGATTTGAACCTCTCCTATGAGTCCAGTTTTAGATTCCGATGCTTCACTTCAGGTATACTGTATCCCTTGGACCTTCTTATTAACGATAAAACACAGAAATTGCATCCGAATTTAATACAAATGGCACAATGTCGACTTAAGTACAAGAGGACTGTCACTCTCACTTTCTATGCTTTGCACATCTCCTGTGAGTCCAGTTTTAGATTCCAATGCTTCACTTCAGGTTTACTGTATACCTTGCACCTTCTTATTGACGATGAAACACAGAAATAGTATCCGAATTTAATACAAAAGGCACAATGCCGACTTAAGTACAAGAGGACTGACATTCTAACTTTCTATGATTTGAACCTCTCCTGAGAGTCCAGTTTTAGATTCCGATGCTTCACTTCTGGTTTACTGTATCCTTTGGACTTTCTTATTGTCGATGAAACACAGAAATTACATCTGAGTTTAATACAAATGGCACAATACCGACTTAAGTACAACAGGAGTGACACTCTAACTTTCTATGATTTGAACCTCTCCTGTGAGTCCAGTTTTAGATTCCGATGCTTCACTTCAGGTTTACTGGATATCTTGGACCTTCTTACTGACGATGAAACACAGAAATTGCATCCGAATTTAATACAAATAGCACAATGCCGACTTAAGTACAAGAGGACTGACACTCTCACTTTCTATGATTTGAATCCCTCCTGTGAGTCCAGTTTTAGATTCCGATGCTTCACTTCGGGTTTACTGTATAACTTGCAAACTTCTGATTGACGATGAAACACAGAAATTGCATCGGAATTTAATACAAAAGGCACAATGCCGACTTAAGTAAAAGAGGACCGACCGTCTAACTTTCTATGATTTGAACCTCTCCTGTGAGTCCAGTTTTAGATTCTGATGCTTCACTTCAGGTTTACTGTATCCCTTGGCCCTTCTTATTGACGATGAAGCACCGAAATTGCATCCGAATTTAATACAAAAGGCACAATACCGACTTAAGTACAAGAGGAGTGACACTCTAACTTTGTATGATTTGAATCTCTCCTGTGAGTCCAGTTTTAGATTCCGATGCTTCACTTCAGGTTTACTGTATCCCTTGGACGTTCTTATTGGCGATGAAACACAGACATTGCATCGGAATTAAATTCAAAAGGTACAATGCCGACCTAAGTAGAAGAGGACTAACACTCTCACTTTCTATGATTTGAACCTGTTCTGTGAGTCCAGTTTTAGATTCCGATGCTTCACTTCAGGTTTACTGTATACCTTGCACCTTCTTATTGACGGTGAAACACAGATATTGCATCCGAATTTAATACAAAAATCGCAATGGCGAGTTAAGTACAAGAGGACTGACACTCTCACTTTCTATGATATGAACCTCTCCTGTGAGTCCAGTTTTAGATTCCGATGCTTCACTTCAGGTTTACTGTATCCCTTGGACCTTCTTATTGACGATGAACCACAGAGATTGCATCGAAATTAATTTCAAAAGGCACAATGCCGACTTAAGTACAAGAGGACTGATACTCTAACTTTCTATGATTTGGGCCTCTCCTGTGAGTCCAGTTTTAGATTCCGATGCTTCACTTCAGGTTTACTGTATCCCTTTGACCTTCTTATAGACGGAAAAACACAGAAATTGCATCCGAATTTAATGCAAATGGCACAATGCCGACTTAAGTACAAGAGGACTGACATTCTAACTTTCTATGATTTGAACCTCTCCTGAGAGTCCAGTTTTAGATTCCGATGATTCACTTCTGGTTTACTGTATCCCTTGGACTTTCTTATTGACGATGGAACACAGAAATTCCATCCGAGTTTAATAGAAATGGCACAATACCGACTTAAGTACAAGAGGAGTGACACTCTAACTTTCTATGATTTGAACCTCTCCTGTGGGTCCAGTTTCAGATTCAGATACTTCACTTCAGGTTTACTGTATATCTTGGACCTTCTTATTGACGATGAAACACAGAAATAGCATCCGAATTTAATACAAATGGCACAATGCCGACTTAAGTACAAGAGGACTGACACTCTCACGTTCTATGATTTGAGTCCCTATTGTGAGTCCAGTTTTAGATTCCAATGCTTCACTTCGGGTTTACTGTATGCCTTGCAACTTCTGATTGACGATGAAACACAGAAATCGCATCGGAATTTAATACAAAAGGCACAATGCCGACTTAAGTAAAAGAGGACTGACACTCTAACATTCTATGATTTGAACCTCTATTGCGAGTCCAGTTTTAGATTCCGATGCTTCACTTAAATTTTACTGTATCCCTTGACCTTCTTATTGACGATGAAACACCGAAATTGCATCCGAATTTAATACATAAGGCACAATACCGACTTAAGTACAAGAGGAGTGACACTTTAACTTTCTATGATTTGAATCTCTCCTGTGAGTCCAGTTTTAGATTCCGATGCTTCACTTCAGGTTTACTGTATCCCTTGGACGTTCTTATTGACGATGAAACACAGACATTGCATCGGAATTAAACTCAAAAGGCACAATGCCGACCTAAGTACAAGATGACTGACACTCTCACTTTGTATGATTTGAACCTCTCCTGTGAGTCCAGTTTTAGATTCCGATGCTTCACTTCAGGTTGACTGTATCCCTTGGACCTTCTTATTGACCATGAAACACAGAAAATGCATCCGAATTTAATACAAACGGCACAATGCCGACTTAAGTACAAGAGGGCTGAAACTCTCACTTTCTATGAATCGAACCTCTCCTGTGAGATCAGTTTTAGATTCCGATGCTTCACTTCAGGTTTACCGTATCCCTAGGACCTTCTTATTGACGATAAAACACTGAAATCGCATCGGAATTAAATTCAAAATGTACAAAGCCGACCTAAGTAGAAGAGGACTGACACTCTCACTTTCTATGATTAGAACCTCTAATGTGAGTCCAGTTTTAGATTCCGATTCTTCACTTCATGTTTACTGTATCCCTTGGACCTTGTTATTGACGATGAAACACAGAGTTTGCATCCGAATTTAATACAAAAATCACTATGCCGACTTAAGTACAAGAGGACTGACACTCTAACTTTCTATGATTTGAACCTCTCCTATGAGTCCAGTTTTAGATTCCGATGCTTCACTTCAGGTATACTGTATCCCTTGGACCTTCTTATTAACGATAAAACACAGAAATTGCATCCGAATTTAATACAAATGGCACAATGTCGACTTAAGTACAAGAGGACTGTCACTCTCACTTTCTATGCTTTGCACATCTCCTGTGAGTCCAGTTTTAGATTCCAATGCTTCACTTCAGGTTTACTGTATACCTTGCACCTTCTTATTGACGATGAAACACAGAAATAGTATCCGAATTTAATACAAAAGGCACAATGCCGACTTAAGTACAAGAGGACTGACATTCTAACTTTCTATGATTTGAACCTCTCCTGAGAGTCCAGTTTTAGATTCCGATGCTTCACTTCTGGTTTACTGTATCCTTTGGACTTTCTTATTGTCGATGAAACACAGAAATTGCATCTGAGTTTAATACAAATGGCACAATACCGACTTAAGTACAACAGGAGTGACACTCTAACTTTCTATGATTTGAACCTCTCCTGTGAGTCCAGTTTTAGATTCCGATGCTTCACTTCAGGTTTACTGGATATCTTGGACCTTCTTACTGACGATGAAACACAGAAATTGCATCCGAATTTAATACAAATAGCACAATGCCGACTTAAGTACAAGAGGACTGACACTCTCACTTTCTATGATTTGAATCCCTCCTGTGAGTCCAGTTTTAGATTCCGATGCTTCACTTCGGGTTTACTGTATAACTTGCAAACTTCTGATTGACGATGAAACACAGAAATTGCATCGGAATTTAATACAAAAGGCACAATGCCGACTTAAGTAAAAGAGGACCGACCGTCTAACTTTCTATGATTTGAACCTCTCCTGTGAGTCCAGTTTTAGATTCTGATGCTTCACTTCAGGTTTACTGTATCCCTTGGCCCTTCTTATTGACGATGAAGCACCGAAATTGCATCCGAATTTAATACAAAAGGCACAATACCGACTTAAGTACAAGAGGAGTGACACTCTAACTTTGTATGATTTGAATCTCTAGTGTGAGTCCAGTTTTAGATTCCGATGCTTCACTTCAGGTTTACTGTATCCCTTGGACGTTCTTATTGGCGATGAAACACAGACATTGCATCGGAATTAAATTCAAAAGGTACAATGCCGACCTAAGTAGAAGAGGACTAACACTCTCACTTTCTATGATTTGAACCTGTTCTGTGAGTCCAGTTTTAGATTCCGATGCTTCACTTCAGGTTTACTGTATACCTTGCACCTTCTTATTGACGGTGAAACACAGATATTGCATCCGAATTTAATACAAAAATCGCAATGGCGAGTTAAGTACAAGAGGACTGACACTCTCACTTTCTATGATATGAACCTCTCCTGTTAGTCCAGTTTTAGATTCCGATGCTTCACTTCAGGTTTACTGTATCCCTTGGACCTTCTTATTGACGATGAACCACAGAGATTGCATCGAAATTAATTTCAAAAGGCACAATGCCGACTTAAGTACAAGAGGACTGATACTCTAACTTTCTATGATTTGGGCCTCTCCTGTGAGTCCAGTTTTAGATTCCGATGCTTCACTTCAGGTTTACTGTATCCCTTGGACCTTCTTATAGACGGAAAAACACAGAAATTGCATCCGAATTTAATGCAAATGGCACAATGCCGACTTAAGTACAAGAGGACTGACATTCTAACTTTCTATGATTTGAACCTCTCCTGAGAGTCCAGTTTTAGATTCCGATGCTTCACTTCAGGTTTACTGGATATCTTGGACCTTCTTACTGACGATGAAACACAGAAATTGCATCCGAATTTAATACAAATGGCACAATGCCGACTTAAGTACAAGAGGACTGACATTCTAACTTTCTATGATTTGAACCTCTCCTGAGAGTCCAGTTTTAGATTTCAATGCTTCACTTCTGGTTTACTGTATCCTTTGGACTTTCTTATTGTCGATGAAACACAGAAATTGCATCCGAGTTTAATACAAATGGCACAATACCGACTTATTTACAACAGGAGTGACACTCTAACTTTCTATGATTTGAACCTCTCCTGTGAGTCCAGTTTTAGATTCCGATGCTTCACTTCAGGTATACTGTATCCCTTGGACCTTCTTATTAACGATAAAACACAGAAATTGCATCCGAATTTAATACAAATGGCACAATGCCGACTTAAGTACAAGAGGACTGACACTCTCACTTTCTGTGATTTGAATCCCTCCTGTGAGTACAGTTTTAGATTCCGATGCTTCACTTCGGGTTTACTGTATACCTTGCAACTTCTGATTGACGATGAAACACAGAAGTTGCATCGGAATTTAATACAAAAGGCACAATGCCGACTTAAGTAAAAGAGGACTGACACTCTAACATTCTATGATTTGAACCTCTATTGCGAGTCCAGTTTTAGATTCCGATGCTTCACTTAAATTTTACTGTATCCCTTGACCTTCTTATTGACGATGAAACACCGAAATTGCATCCGAATTTAATA
This sequence comes from Schistocerca americana, assembly GCF_021461395.2. NCBI lineage: Eukaryota > Metazoa > Arthropoda > Insecta > Orthoptera > Acrididae > Schistocerca > Schistocerca americana. The sequence continues at coordinate 8,467,447 of NC_060128.1, read as the reverse complement.
CATAAGGCACAATACCGATTTAAGTACAAGAGGAGTGACACTTTAACTTTCTATGATTTGAATCTCTCCTGTGAGTCCAGTTTTAGATTCCGATACTTCACTTCAGGTTTACTGTATCCCTTGGACGTTCTTATTGACGATGAAACACAGACATTGCATCGGAATTAAACTCAAAAGGCACAATGCCGACCTAAGTACAAGATGACTGACACTCTCACTTTGTATGATTTGAACCTCTCCTGTGAGTCCAGTTTTAGATTCCGATGCTTCACTTCAGGTTGACTGTATCCCTTGGACCTTCTTATTGACCATGAAACACAGAAAATGCATCCGAATTTAATACAAACGGCACAATGCCGACTTAAGTACAAGAGGGCTGAAACTCTCACTTTCTATGAATCGAACCTCTCCTGTGAGATCAGTTTTAGATTCCGATGCTTCACTTCAGGTTTACCGTATCCCTAGGACCTTCTTATTGACGATAAAACACTGAAATCGCATCGGAATTAAATTCAAAATGTACAAAGCCGACCTAAGTAGAAGAGGACTGACACTCTCACTTTCTATGATTAGAACCTCTAATGTGAGTCCAGTTTTAGATTCCGATTCTTCACTTCATGTTTACTGTATCCCTTGGACCTTGTTATTGACGATGAAACACAGAGTTTGCATCCGAATTTAATACAAAAATCACTATGCCGACTTAAGTACAAGAGGACTGACACTCTAACTTTCTATGATTTGAACCTCTCCTATGAGTCCAGTTTTAGATTCCGATGCTTCACTTCAGGTATACTGTATCCCTTGGACCTTCTTATTAACGATAAAACACAGAAATTGCATCCGAATTTAATACAAATGGCACAATGTCGACTTAAGTACAAGAGGACTGTCACTCTCACTTTCTATGCTTTGCACATCTCCTGTGAGTCCAGTTTTAGATTCCAATGCTTCACTTCAGGTTTACTGTATACCTTGCACCTTCTTATTGACGATGAAACACAGAAATAGTATCCGAATTTAATACAAAAGGCACAATGCCGACTTAAGTACAAGAGGACTGACATTCTAACTTTCTATGATTTGAACCTCTCCTGAGAGTCCAGTTTTAGATTCCGATGCTTCACTTCTGGTTTACTGTATCCTTTGGACTTTCTTATTGTCGATGAAACACAGAAATTACATCTGAGTTTAATACAAATGGCACAATACCGACTTAAGTACAACAGGAGTGACACTCTAACTTTCTATGATTTGAACCTCTCCTGTGAGTCCAGTTTTAGATTCCGATGCTTCACTTCAGGTTTACTGGATATCTTGGACCTTCTTACTGACGATGAAACACAGAAATTGCATCCGAATTTAATACAAATAGCACAATGCCGACTTAAGTACAAGAGGACTGACACTCTCACTTTCTATGATTTGAATCCCTCCTGTGAGTCCAGTTTTAGATTCCGATGCTTCACTTCGGGTTTACTGTATAACTTGCAAACTTCTGATTGACGATGAAACACAGAAATTGCATCGGAATTTAATACAAAAGGCACAATGCCGACTTAAGTAAAAGAGGACCGACCGTCTAACTTTCTATGATTTGAACCTCTCCTGTGAGTCCAGTTTTAGATTCTGATGCTTCACTTCAGGTTTACTGTATCCCTTGGCCCTTCTTATTGACGATGAAGCACCGAAATTGCATCCGAATTTAATACAAAAGGCACAATACCGACTTAAGTACAAGAGGAGTGACACTCTAACTTTGTATGATTTGAATCTCTCCTGTGAGTCCAGTTTTAGATTCCGATGCTTCACTTCAGGTTTACTGTATCCCTTGGACGTTCTTATTGGCGATGAAACACAGACATTGCATCGGAATTAAATTCAAAAGGTACAATGCCGACCTAAGTAGAAGAGGACTAACAGTCTCACTTTCTATGATTTGAACCTGTTCTGTGAGTCCAGTTTTAGATTCCGATGCTTCACTTCAGGTTTACTGTATACCTTGCACCTTCTTATTGACGGTGAAACACAGATATTGCATCCGAATTTAATACAAAAATCGCAATGGCGAGTTAAGTACAAGAGGACTGACACTCTCACTTTCTATGATATGAACCTCTCCTGTGAGTCCAGTTTTAGATTCCGATGCTTCACTTCAGGTTTACTGTATCCCTTGGACCTTCTTATTGACGATGAACCACAGAGATTGCATCGAAATTAATTTCAAAAGGCACAATGCCGACTTAAGTACAAGAGGACTGATACTCTAACTTTCTATGATTTGGGCCTCTCCTGTGAGTCCAGTTTTAGATTCCGATGCTTCACTTCAGGTTTACTGGATATCTTGGACCTTCTTACTGACGATGAAACACAGAAATTGCATCCGAATTTAATACAAATGGCACAATGCCGACTTAAGTACAAGAGGACTGACATTCCAACTTTCTATGATTTGAACCTCTCCTGAGAGTCCACTTTTAGATTTCAATGCTTCACTTCTGGTTTACTGTATCCTTTGGACTTTCTTATTGTCGATGAAACACAGAAATTGCATCCGAGTTTAATACAAATGGCACAATACCGACTTAAGTACAACAGGAGTGACACTCTAAGTTTCTATGATTTGAACCTCTCCTGTGAGTCCAGTTTTAGATTCCGATGCTTCACTTCAGGTTTACTGTATATCTTGGATCTTCTTACTGACGATGAAACACAGAAATTGCATCCGAATTTAATACAAATGGCACAATGCCGACTTAAGTACAAGAGGACTGACACTCTCACTTTCTGTGATTTGAATCCCTCCTGTGAGTACAGTTTTAGATTCCGATGCTTCACTTCGGGTTTACTGTATACCTTGCAACTTCTGATTGACGATGAAACACAGAAGTTGCATCGGAATTTAATACAAAAGGCACAATGCCGACTTAAGTAAAAGAGGACTGACACTCTAACATTCTATGATTTGAACCTCTATTGCGAGTCCAGTTTTAGATTCCGATGCTTCACTTAAATTTTACTGTATCCCTTGACCTTCTTATTGACGATGAAACACCGAAATTGCATCCGAATTTAATACATAAGGCACAATACCGATTTAAGTACAAGAGGAGTGACACTTTAACTTTCTATGATTTGAATCTCTCCTGTGAGTCCAGTTTTAGATTCCGATACTTCACTTCAGGTTTACTGTATCCCTTGGACATTCTTATTGACGATGAACCACAGAGATTGCATCGAAATTAATTTCAAAAGGCACAATGCCGACTTAAGTACAAGAGGACTGATACTCTAACTTTCTATGATTTGGGCCTCTCCTGTGAGTCCAGTTTTAGATTCCGATGCTTCACTTCAGGTTTACTGTATCCCTTGGACCTTCTTATAGACGGAAAAACACAGAAATTGCATCCGAATTTAATGCAAATGGCACAATGCCGACTTAAGTACAAGAGGACTGACATTCTAACTTTCTATGATTTGAACCTCTCCTGAGAGTCCAGTTTTAGATTCCGATGCTTCACTTCTGGTTTACTGTATCCCATGGACTTTCTTATTGACGATGAAACACAGAAATTCCATCTGAGTTTAATAGAAATGGCACAATACTGACTTAAGGACAAGAGGAGTGACACATCTAACTTTCTATGATTTGAACCTCTCCTGTGAGTCCAGTTTCAGATTCCGATGCTCACTTCAGGTTTACTGTATATCTTGGACCTTCTTATTGACGATGAAACAAAGAAATTGCATCCGAATTTAATACAAATGGCACAATGCCGACTTAAGTACAAGAGGACTGACACTCTCACGTTCTATGATTTGTGTCCCTCCTGTGAGTCCAGTATTTGATTCCAATGCTTTACTTCGGGTTTACTGTATACCTTGCAACTTCTGATTGACGATGAAACACAGAAATTGCATCGGAATTTAATACAAAAGGCACAATGCCGACTTAAGTAAAAGAGGACAGACCCTCTAACTTTCTACGATTTGAACCTCTCCTGTGAGTCCAGTTTTAGATTCCGATGCTTCACTTCAGGTTTACTGTATATCTTGGACCTTCTTACTGACGATGAAACACAGAAATTGCATCCGAATTTAATACAAATGGCACAATGCCGACTTAAGTACAAGAGGACTGACACTCTAACTTTCTATGATTTGAATCCCTCCTGTGAGTCCAGTTTTAGATTCCGATGCTTCACTTCGGGTTTACTGTATACCTTGCAACTTCTGATTGACGATGAAACACAGAAATTGCATCGGAATTTAATACAAAAGGCACAATGCCGACTTAAGTAAAAGAGGACCGACCCTCTAACTTTCTATGATTTGAACCTCTCCTGTGAGTCCAGTTTTAGATTCTGATGCTTCACTTCAGGTTTACTGTATCCCTTCGACCTTCTTATTGACGATGAAACACAGAAATTGCATCCGAATTTAATACAAAAGGCACAATGCCGACTTAAGTAAAAGAGGACTGACACTCTAACATTCTATGATTTAAACCTCTATTGCGAGTCCAGTTTTAGATTCCGATGCTTCACTTCAGGTTTACTGTATATCTTGGACCTTCTTACTGACGATGAAGCACCGAAATTTATTCCGAATTTAATACAAAAGGTACAATGCCGACTTAAGTACAAGAGGACTAACACTCTAACTTTCTATGATTTGAACCTCTCCTGTGAGTCCAGGTTTAAATTCCGATGCTTCACTTCAGGTTTACTGTATCCCTTAGACCTTCATATTGACGATGAAACACAGATATTGCATCCGAATTTAATACAAAAATCGCAATGGCGAGTTAAGTACAAGAATACTGACACTCTCACTTTCTATGATATGAACCTCTCCTGTGAGCCCAGTTTTAGATTCCGATGCTTCACTTCAGGTTTACTTTATCCCTTGGACCTTCTTATTGACGATGAACCACAGAGATTGCATAGAAATTAAATTCAAAAGGCGCAATACCGACTTAAGCACAAGAGGACTGATACTCTAACTTTCTATGATTTGAACCTCTCCTGTGAGTCCAGTTTTAGATTCCGATGCTTCACTTCAGGTTTAGTGTATCCCTTGGACCTTCTTATAGACGATAAAACACAGAAATTGCACCCGAATTTAATACAAATGGCACAATGCCGACTTAAGTACAAGAGGATTGACATTCTAACTTTCTATGATTTGAACCTCTCCTGAGAGTCCAGTTTTAGATTCCGATGCTTCACTTCTGGTTTACTGTATCCCTTGGACTTTCTTATTGACGATGGAACACAGAAATTCCATCCGAGTTTAATAGAAATGGCACAATACCGACTTAAGTACAAGAGGAGTGACACTCTAACTTTCTATGATTTGAACCTCTCCTGTGAGTCCAGTTTCAGATTCCGATACTTCACTTCAGGTTTACTGTATATCTTGGACCTTCTTATTGACGATGAAACACAGAAATTGCATCCGAATTTAATACAAATGGCACAATGCCGACATAAGTACTAGAGGACTGACACTCTCACGTTCTATGATTTGAGTCCCACCTGTGAGTCCAGTTTCAGATTCCAATGCTTCACTTCGGGTTTACTGTATACATTGCAACTTCCGATTGACGATGAAACACAGAAATCGCATCGGAATTTAATACAAAAGGCACAATGCCGACTTAAGTAAAAGAGGACTGACACTCTAACATTCTATGATTTGAACCTCTATTGCGAGTCCAGTTTTAGATTCCGATGCTTCACTTAAATTTTACTGTATCCCTTGACCTTCTTATTGACGATGAAACACCGAAATTGCATCCGAATTTAATACATAAGGCACAATACCGACTTAAGTACAAGAGGAGTGACACTTTAACTTTCTATGATTTGAATCTCTCCTGTGAGTCCAGTTTTAAATTCCGATCCTTCACCTCAGGTTTACTGTATACCTTGCACCTTGTTATTGACGATGAAACATAGAAATTGCATCGGAATTTAATACAAATGGCACAATGCCGACTTAAGTACAAGAGGACTGACACTCTCACTTTCTATGATTTGAACCTCTCCTGTGAGTCCAGTTTTAGATTGCGATGCTCCACTTCGGGTTTACTGTATACCTTGCACCTTCTGATTGACGATGAAACACAGAAAATGCATCGGAATTTAATACAAAAGGCACAATGCCAACTTAAGTGAAAGAGGACAGACAGTCTAACTTTCTATGATTTGAACCTCTCCTATGAGTCCAGTTTTAGATTCTGATGCTTCACTTGAGGTTTACTGTATCCCTTGTACCTTCTTATTGACGATGAAACACAGAAATTTGCATCCGAATTTAATACAAATGGCACAATGCCGTCTTAAGTAAAAGAGGACTGCCACTCTAACATTCTACGATTTGAACCTCTCCTGCGAGTCCAGTTTTAGATTCCGATGCTTCACTTAAGGTTTACTGTATCACTTGGACCTTCTTATTGACGATGAAACACAGAAATTGCATCCGAATTTAATCCAAAATTCACAATACCGACTTAAGTCCAAGAGGAGTGACACTCTAACTTTCTATGGTTTGAATCTCTCCTGTGGGTCCAGTTTTAGATTTCGATGCTTCACATCAGGTTTACCGTATCCCTTGGACCTTCTTATTGACGATGAAACACAGAAATTGCATCCGAATTTAGTACAAAAATCACAATGGCGACTTAAGTACAAGAGGACTGACACTCTCACTTTCTATGATTTGAACCTCCCCTGTGAGTCCAGTTTACGATTCCGATGCTTCACTTCAGGTTTGCTGTATCCCTTGGACCTTCTTATTGACGATGAAACACAGAAATTGCATCGGAATTAAATTCAAAACGCACAATCCCGACTTAAGTAAAAGAGGACTGACACTCTCACTTTCTATGATTTGAACCTCTCCTGTGTGTTCAGTTTTAAATTTCGATGCTTCACTTCAGGTTTACTGTATACCTTGGACCTTCTTATTGACGATGAAACACAGAAATTGCATCCGAATTTAATACAAATGGCACAATGCCGACTTAAGTACAATAGGACTGACACTCTCACTTTCTATGATTTGAACCTCTCCTGTGGGTCCAGGTTTAGATTCCGATGCTTCACTTCAGGTTTACTGTATACCTTGGACCTTCTAATTGACGATGAACCACAGAAATTGCATCGAAATTAAATTACAAAAGGCACAATGCCGACTTAAGAACAAGAGGACTGACACTCTAACTTTCTATGATTTGAACCTCTTCTGTGTGGTCAGATTTAGATTCCGATGCTTCACTTCAGGTTTACTGTATCCCGTGGACCTTCTTATAGACGATAAAACAAAGAAATTGCATCCGAATTTAATGCAAATGGCACAATGCCGACTTAAGTATAAGAGGACTGACATTCTAACTTTCTATGATTTGAACCTCTCTTGAGAGTCCAGTTTAAGATTCCGATGCTTCACTTCAGGTTTACTGTATCCCTTGGACTTTCTTGTTGACGATGAACCACCGAAATTGCATCGGAATTAAATTCAAAAGGCACAATGCCGACTTAAGTACAAGAGGACTGACACTCTAACTTTCCATGATTTGAACCTCTCCTGTGAGGTCACATTTAGATTCCGATGCTTCACTGCAGGTTTACTGTATCCCTTGGACCTTCTTATAGACGATAAATCACAGATATTGCATCCGAATGTAATACAAATGGCACAATGCCGACTTAAGTACAAGAGGACTGACACTCTCACTTTCTATGATTGGAACCTCTCCTGAGAGTCCGGTTTTAGATTCCGATGCTTCACTTCTGGTTTACTGTATCCCTTGGACTTTCTTATTGTCGATGAAACACAGAAATTGCATCCGAGTTTAATACAAAGGGCACAATTCCGACTTAAGTACAAGAGGAGTGACACTCTAACTTTCTATCATTTGAACCTGTATTGCGAGTCCAGTTTTAGATACCGATGCTTCACTTAAGGTTTACTGTATCCCTTGGACCTTCTTATTGACGATGAAACACCGAAATTGCATCCGAATTTAATACAAAAGGCACAATACCGACTTAAGTACAAGAGGAGTGACACTCTAACTTTCTATGATTTGAATTTCTCCTGTTAGTCCAGTTTTAGATTCCGATGCTTCACTTCAGGTTTACTGTATTCCTTGGACGTTCTTATTGGCGATGAAACACAGACATTGCATCGGAATTAAATTCAAAAGGCACAATGCCGACCTAAGTAGAAGAGGACTAACACTCTCACTTTCCATGATTTGAACCTCTTCTGTGAGTCCAGTTTAAGATTCCGATGCTTCACTTCAGGTTTACTGTAATCCCTGCACCTTCTTATTGACGATGAAACACAGAAATTGCATCGGAATTAAATTCTAATGGCACAATTCCGACTTAATTACAAGAGGACTGACAGTCTCACTTTCTATGATTTGAACCTCTCCTGTGAGACCAGTTTTAGAATCCAATGCTTCACTTCAGGTTTACTGTATCCCTTGGACCTTCCAATTGACGATGAAACACAGAGTTAGCATCCGAATTTCATACAAAAGGTTCAATGCTGACTTAAGTAAAAGAGGACTGACACCCTAACTTTCTATGAATTGAACCTCTCCTGTGAGTCCATGTTAAGATTCCGATGCTTCACTTCACGTTTACTGTATACCTTGGACCTTCTTATTGACGATGAAACACAGATATTGCATCGGAATTAAATTAAAAAGGCACAATGCCGACCTAAGTAGAAGAGGACTAACACTCTCACTTTCTATGATTTGAACCTCTCCTGTGAGTCCAGTTTTAGATTCCGATGCTTCACTTCAGGTTTACTGTATCCCTTGGACCTTCTTATTGATGATTAATCACAGAAATTGCATCCGAATTTAATACAAAAATCACAATGGCGACTTAAGTACAAGAGGACTGACACTCTCACTTTCAATGATTTGAACCTCTCCTGTGAGTCCAGTTTTAGATTCCGATGCTTCACTTCAGGTTTACTGTATCCCTTGGACCTTCTTATTGACGATGAAACACAGAAATTGCATCGGAATTATATTCAAAACGCACAATCCCGACTTAAGTAAAAGAGGACTGACACTCTCAATTTCTATGATTTGAACCTCTCCTGTGATTCCAGTTTTAAATTCCGATGCTTCACTTCAGGTTTACTGTATCCCTTGGACCTTCTTATTGACGATGAAACACACAAATTGCATCTGAATTTAATACAAATGGCACAATGTCGACTTAAGTACAATAGGACTGACACCCTCACTTTCTATGATTTGAACCTCTCCTGTGAAGTCAGTTTTAGATTCCGATGCTTCACTTCAGGTTCACTGTATCCCTTGGACCTTCTTATTGACGATAAAACACAGAAACTGCATCGGAATTTAATACAAAACGCACAATACCGACGTAAGTACAAGAGGAGTTACACTCTAACTTTCTATGATTTGAACCTCTCCTGTGAGTCCAGTTTTAGCTTCCGATGTTTCACTTCAGGTTTAGTGTATTCCTTGGACCTTCTTATTGACTATGAAACACAGGAATTGCATCCGAATTTAATACAAATGGCACAACTTTCTATGATTTGTACCTCTCCTGTGAGTCCAGTTTTAAATTCCGATCCTTCACTTCAGGTTTCTTGTATACCTTGCACCTTCTTATTGACGATGAAACATGGAAATTGCATCGGAATATAATACAAATGGCACAATGCCGACTTAAGTACAAATATCACAACACCGACTTACGAACAAGAGGACTGACACTCTCACTTTCTATGATTTGAACCTCTCCTGTGAGTCCAGTTTTAACTTGCAATGCTCCACTTCGGGTTTACTGTATACCTTGCACCTTCTGATTGACGATGAAACACAGAAATTGCATCGGAATTAAATTAAAATGGCACAATGCCGATCTAAGTAGATGGGGACTAACACTCTCACTTTCTATGATTTGAACCTCTCCTGTGAGTCCAGTTTTAGATTCCGATGCTTCACTTCAGGTTTACTGTATCCCTTGGACCTTCTTATTGACGATGAAACACAGAAATTGCATCCGAATTTAATACAAAAATCACAATGGCGACTTAAGTACAAGAGGACTGACACTCTCACTTTCTATGATTTGAACCTCTCCTGTGAGTCCAGTTTAAGATTCCGATGCTTCACTTCCGGTTTGCTGTATCCCTTGGACCTTCTTATTGACGATGAAACACAGATATTGCATCGGAATTAAATTCAAAACGCACAATCCCGACTTAAGTAAAAGAGTACTGACACTCTCACTTTCTATGATTTGAACCTCTCCTGTGTGTCCAGTTTCAAATTTCGATGCTTCACTTGAGGTTTATTGTATCCCTTGGACCTTCTTATTGACGATGAAACACAGGAATTGCATCCGAATTTAATACAAATGGCACAATGCCGACTTAAGTACAATAGGACTGACACTCTCACTTTCTATGATTTGAACCTCTCCTGTGAAGTCAGTTTTAGATTCCGATGCTTCACTTCAGGTTCACTGTATCCCTTGGACATTCTTATTGACGATAAAACACAGAAACTGCATCGGAATTTAATACAAAACGCACAATACCGACTTAAGTACAAGAGGAGTTACACTTTAACTTTCAATGATTTGAACCTCTCCTGTGAGTCCAGTTTTAGATTCCGATGTTTCACTTCAGGTTTAGTGTATCCCTTGGACCTTCTTATTGACTATGAAACACAGGAATTGATTCCGAATTTAATACAAATGGCACAATGTCGACTTAAGTACAATAGGACTGACACCCTCACTTTCTATGATTTGAACCTCTCCTGTGAAGTCAGTTTTAGATTCCGATGCTTCACTTCAGGTTCACTGTATCCCTTGGACCTTCTTATTGACGATAAAACACAGAAACTGCATCGGAATTTAATACAAAACGCACAATACCGACGTAAGTACAAGAGGAGTTACACTCTAACTTTCTATGATTTGAACCTCTCCTGTGAGTCCAGTTTTAGCTCCCGATGTTTCACTTCAGGTTTAGTGTATTCCTTGGACCTTCTTATTGACTATGAAACACAGGAATTGCATCCGAATTTAATACAAATGGCACAATGCCGACTTAAGTACAAGAGGACTGACACTCTCACTGTCTATGATTTGAACCTCTCCTGTGGGTCCAGTTTTAAATTCCGATGCTTCACTTCAGGTTTACTGTATACCTTGCACCTTCTTATTGACGATGAAACACAGAAATTGCATCGGAATTAAATTCAAAAGGCACAATTCCGACTTAATTACAAGAGGACTGCCACTTTCACTTTCTATGATTTGAACCTCTCCTGTGAGTCCAGTTTTAGAATCCGATGCTTCACTTAAGGTTTACTGTATCCCTTGGACCTTCTTATTGACGATGAAACACAGAGTTTGCATCCGAATTTAATACAAAAATCACAATGCCGACTTAAGTACAAGAGGACTGACACTATAACTTTCTATGATTTGAATCTCTCCTGTGAGTCCAGTTTTAAATTCCGATGCTTCACTTCAGGTTTACTGTATCCCTTGGGCCTTCTTATTGAAGATGAAACACAGAAATTGCATCGGAATGAAATTCAAAAGGCACAATTCCGACCTAAGTAGAAGAGGACTGACACTCTCACTTTCTATGATTTTAACCTCCCCTGTGAGTCCAGTTTTAGATTCCGATGCTTCACGTCAGGTTTACTATATACCTTGGACCTTCTTATTTACGATGAGACACAGAAATTGCATCCGAATTTAATACAAATATCACAACACCGACTTACGTACAAGAGGACTGACACTCTCACTTTCTATGATTCGAACCACTCCTGTGACGTCAGTTTTAGATGCCGATGCTTCACTTCAGGTTTACTGTATCCCTTGGACCTTCTTATTGACGATAAAACACAGAAATTGCATCCGAATTTAATACAAAAGGCACAATACCGACTTAAGTACAAGAGGAGTGACACTCTAACTTTCTATGATTTGTACCTCTCCTGTGAGTCCAGTTTTAAATTCCGATCCTTCACTTTAGGTTTCTTGTATACCTTGCACCTTCTTATTGACGATGAAACATGGAAATTGCATCGGAATATAATACAAATGGCACAATGCCGACTTAAGTACAAGAGGACTGACACTCTCACTTTCTATGATTTGAACCTCTCCTGTGAGTCCAGTTTTAGATTGCGATGCTCCACTTCGGGTTTACTGTATACCTTGCACCTTCTGATTGACGATGAAACACAGAAATTGCATCGGAATTAAATTAAAAAGGCACAATGCCGACCTAAGTAGATGGGGACTAACACTCTCACTTTCTATGATTTGAACCTCTCCTGTGAGTCCAGTTTTAGATTCCGATGCTTCACTTCAGGTTTACTGTATCCCTTGGACCTTCTTATTGACGATGAAACACAGAAATTGCATCCGAATTTAATACAAAAATCACAATGGCGACTAAAGTACAAGAGGACTGACACTCTCACTTTCTATGATTTGAACCTCTCCTGTGAGTCCAGTTTAAGATTCCGATGCTTCACTTCCGGTTTGCTGTATCCCTTGGACCTTCTTATTGACGATGAAACACAGATATTGCATCGGAATTAAATTCAAAACGCACAATCCCGACTTAAGTAAAAGAGTACTGACACTCTCACTTTTTATGATTTGAACCTCTCCTGTGTGTCCAGTTTCAAATTTCGATGCTTCACTTCAGGTTTACTGTATCCCTTGGACCTTCTTATTGACGATGAAACACAGAAATTGCATCCGAATTTAATACAAATGGCACAATGCCGACTTAAGTACAATAGGACTGACACTCTCACTTTCTATGATTTGAACCTCTCCTGTGAAGTCAGTTTTAGATTCCGATGCTTCACTTCAGGTTCACTGTATCCCTTGGACATTCTTATTGACGATAAAACACAGAAACTGCATCGGAATTTAATACAAAACGCACAATACCGACTTAAGTACAAGAGGAGTTACACTCTAACTTTCAATGATTTGAACCTCTCCTGTGAGTCCAGTTTTAGATTCCGATGTTTCACTTCAGGTTTAGTGTATCCCTTGGACCTTCTTATTGACTATGAAACACAGGAATTGATTCCGAATTTAATACAAATGGCACAATGTCGACTTAAGTACAATAGGACTGACACCCTCACTTTCTATGATTTGAACCTCTCCTGTGAAGTCAGTTTTAGATTCCGATGCTTCACTTCAGGTTCACTGTATCCCTTGGACCTTCTTATTGACGATAAAACACAGAAACTGCATCGGAATTTAATACAAAACGCACAATACCGACGTAAGTACAAGAGGAGTTACACTCTAACTTTCTATGATTTGAACCTCTCCTGTGAGTCCAGTTTTAGCTTCCGATGTTTCACTTCAGGTTTAGTGTATTCCTTGGACCTTCTTATTGACTATGAAACACAGGAATTGCATCCGAATTTAATACAAATGGCACAACTTTCTATGATTTGTACCTCTCCTGTGAGTCCAGTTTTAAATTCCGATCCTTCACTTCAGGTTTCTTGTATACCTTGCACCTTCTTATTGACGATGAAACATGGAAATTGCATCGGAATATAATACAAATGGCACAATGCCGACTTAAGTACAAATATCACAACACCGACTTACGAACAAGAGGACTGACACTCTCACTTTCTATGATTTGAACCTCTCCTGTGAGTCCAGTTTTAACTTGCAATGCTCCACTTCGGGTTCACTGTATACCTTGCACCTTCTGATTGACGATGAAACACAGAAATTGCATCGGAATTAAATTAAAAAGGCACAATGCCGATCTAAGTAGATGGGGACTAACACTCTCACTTTCTATGATTTGAACCTCTCCTGTGAGTCCAGTTTTAGATTCCGATGCTTCACTTCAGGTTTACTGTATCCCTTGGACCTTCTTATTGACGATGAAACACAGAAATTGCATCCGAATTTAATACAAAAATCACAATGGCGACTTAAGTACAAGAGGACTGACACTCTCACTTTCTATGATTTGAACCTCTCCTGTGAGTCCAGTTTAAGATTCCGATGCTTCACTTCCGGTTTGCTGTATCCCTTGGACCTTCTTATTGGCGATGAAACACAGATATTGCATCGGAATTAAATTCAAAACGCACAATCCCGACTTAAGTAAAAGAGTACTGACACTCTCACTTTCTATGGTTTGAACCTCTCCTGTGTGTCCAGTTTCAAATTTCGATGCTTCACTTGAGGTTTACTGTATCCCTTGGACCTTCTTATTGACGATGAAACACAGGAATTGCATCCGAATTTAATACAAATGGCACAATGCCGACTTAAGTACAATAGGACTGACACTCTCACTTTCTATGATTTGAACCTCTCCTGTGAAGTCAGTTTTAGATTCCGATGCTTCACTTCAGGTTCACTGTATCCCTTGGACATTCTTATTGACGATAAAACACAGAAACTGCATCGGAATTTAATACAAAACGCACAATACCGACTTAAGTACAAGAGGAGATACACTTTAACTTTCAATGATTTGAACCTCTCCTGTGAGTCCAGTTTTAGATTCCGATGTTTCACTTCAGGTTTAGTGTATCCCTTGGACCTTCTTATTGACTATGAAACACAGGAATTGATTCCGAATTTAATACAAATGGCACAATGTCGACTTAAGTACAATAGGACTGACACCCTCACTTTCTATGATTTGAACCTCTCCTGTGAAGTCAGTTTTAGATTCCGATGCTTCACTTCAGGTTCACTGTATCCCTTGGACCTTCTTATTGACGATAAAACACAGAAACTGCATCGGAATTTAATACAAAACGCACAATACCGACGTAAGTACAAGAGGAGTTACACTCTAACTTTCTATGATTTGAACCTCTCCTGTGAGTCCAGTTTTAGCTCCCGATGTTTCACTTCAGGTTTAGTGTATTCCTTGGACCTTCTTATTGACTATGAAACACAGGAATTGCATCCGAATTTAATACAAATGGCACAATGCCGACTTAAGTACAAGAGGACTGACACTCTCACTGTCTATGATTTGAACCTCTCCTGTGGGTCCAGTTTTAAATTCCGATGCTTCACTTCAGGTTTACTGTATACCTTGCACCTTCTTATTGACGATGAAACACAGAAATTGCATCGGAATTAAATTCAAAAGGCACAATTCCGACTTAATTACAAGAGGACTGCCACTTTCACTTTCTATGATTTGAACCTCTCCTGTGAGTCCAGTTTTAGAATCCGATGCTTCACTTAAGGTTTACTGTATCCCTTGGACCTTCTTATTGACGATGAAACACAGAGTTTGCATCCGAATTTAATACAAAAATCACAATGCCGACTTAAGTACAAGAGGACTGACACTATAACTTTCTATGATTTGAATCTCTCCTGTGAGTCCAGTTTTAAATTCCGATGCTTCACTTCAGGTTTACTGTATCCCTTGGGCCTTCTTATTGAAGATGAAACACAGAAATTGCATCGGAATGAAATTCAAAAGGCACAATTCCGACCTAAGTAGAAGAGGACTGACACTCTCACTTTCTATGATTTGAACCTCCCCTGTGAGTCCAGTTTTAGATTCCGATGCTTCACGTCAGGTTTACTATATACCTTGGACCTTCTTATTTACGATGAGACACAGAAATTGCATCCGAATTTAATACAAATATCACAACACCGACTTACGTACAAGAGGACTGACACTCTCACTTTCTATGATTCGAACCACTCCTGTGACGTCAGTTTTAGATGCCGATGCTTCACTTCAGGTTTACTGTATCCCTTGGACCTTCTTATTGACGATAAAACACAGAAATTGCATCCGAATTTAATACAAAAGGCACAATACCGACTTAAGTACAAGAGGAGTGACACTCTAACTTTCTATGATTTGTACCTCTCCTGTGAGTCCAGTTTTAAATTCCGATCCTTCACTTTAGGTTTCTTGTATACCTTGCACCTTCTTATTGACGATGAAACATGGAAATTGCATCGGAATATAATACAAATGGCACAATGCCGACTTAAGTACAAGAGGACTGACACTCTCACTTTCTATGATTTGAACCTCTCCTGTGAGTCCAGTTTTAGATTGCGATGCTCCACTTCGGGTTTACTGTATACCTTGCACCTTCTGATTGACGATGAAACACAGAAATTGCATCGGAATTAAATTAAAAAGGCACAATGCCGACCTAAGTAGATGGGGACTAACACTCTCACTTTCTATGATTTGAACCTCTCCTGTGAGTCCAGTTTTAGATTCCGATGCTTCACTTCAGGTTTACTGTATCCCTTGGACCTTCTTATTGACGATGAAACACAGAAATTGCATCCGAATTTAATACAAAAATCACAATGGCGACTTAAGTACAAGAGGACTGACACTCTCACTTTCTATGATTTGAACCTCTCCTGTGAGTCCAGTTTAAGATTCCGATGCTTCACTTCCGGTTTGCTGTATCCCTTGGACCTTCTTATTGACGATGAAACACAGATATTGCATCGGAATTAAATTCAAAACGCACAATCCCGACTTAAGTAAAAGAGTACTGACACTCTCACTTTTTATGATTTGAACCTCTCCTGTGTGTCCAGTTTCAAATTTCGATGCTTCACTTCAGGTTTACTGTATCCCTTGGACCTTCTTATTGACGATGAAACACAGAAATTGCATCCGAATTTAATACAAATGGCACAATGCCGACTTAAGTACAATAGGACTGACACT
Organism: Schistocerca americana; assembly: GCF_021461395.2. Classification (NCBI taxonomy): domain Eukaryota; kingdom Metazoa; phylum Arthropoda; class Insecta; order Orthoptera; family Acrididae; genus Schistocerca; species Schistocerca americana. Next base: position 8,450,662 of record NC_060128.1, on the reverse strand, counting down.
CTCACTTTCTATGATTTGAACCTCTCCTGTGAAGTCAGTTTTAGATTCCGATGCTTCACTTCAGGTTCACTGTATCCCTTGGACATTCTTATTGACGATAAAACACAGAAACTGCATCGGAATTTAATACAAAACGCACAATACCGACTTAAGTACAAGAGGAGTTACACTCTAACTTTCAATGATTTGAACCTCTCCTGTGAGTCCAGTTTTAGATTCCGATGTTTCACTTCAGGTTTAGTGTATCCCTTGGACCTTCTTATTGACTATGAAACACAGGAATTGATTCCGAATTTAATACAAATGGCACAATGTCGACTTAAGTACAATAGGACTGACACCCTCACTTTCTATGATTTGAACCTCTCCTGTGAAGTCAGTTTTAGATTCCGATGCTTCACTTCAGGTTCACTGTATCCCTTGGACCTTCTTATTGACGATAAAACACAGAAACTGCATCGGAATTTAATACAAAACGCACAATACCGACGTAAGTACAAGAGGAGTTACACTCTAACTTTCTATGATTTGAACCTCTCCTGTGAGTCCAGTTTTAGCTTCCGATGTTTCACTTCAGGTTTAGTGTATTCCTTGGACCTTCTTATTGACTATGAAACACAGGAATTGCATCCGAATTTAATACAAATGGCACAACTTTCTATGATTTGTACCTCTCCTGTGAGTCCAGTTTTAAATTCCGATCCTTCACTTCAGGTTTCTTGTATACCTTGCACCTTCTTATTGACGATGAAACATGGAAATTGCATCGGAATATAATACAAATGGCACAATGCCGACTTAAGTACAAATATCACAACACCGACTTACGAACAAGAGGACTGACACTCTCACTTTCTATGATTTGAACCTCTCCTGTGAGTCCAGTTTTAACTTGCAATGCTCCACTTCGGGTTCACTGTATACCTTGCACCTTCTGATTGACGATGAAACACAGAAATTGCATCGGAATTAAATTAAAAAGGCACAATGCCGATCTAAGTAGATGGGGACTAACACTCTCACTTTCTATGATTTGAACCTCTCCTGTGAGTCCAGTTTTAGATTCCGATGCTTCACTTCAGGTTTACTGTATCCCTTGGACCTTCTTATTGACGATGAAACACAGAAATTGCATCCGAATTTAATACAAAAATCACAATGGCGACTTAAGTACAAGAGGACTGACACTCTCACTTTCTATGATTTGAACCTCTCCTGTGAGTCCAGTTTAAGATTCCGATGCTTCACTTCCGGTTTGCTGTATCCCTTGGACCTTCTTATTGACGATGAAACACAGATATTGCATCGGAATTAAATTCAAAACGCACAATCCCGACTTAAGTAAAAGAGTACTGACACTCTCACTTTCTATGATTTGAACCTCTCCTGTGTGGTCAGTTTCAAATTTCGATGCTTCACTTGAGGTTTACTGTATCCCTTGGACCTTCTTATTGACGATGAAACACAGGAATTGCATCCGAATTTAATACAAATGGCACAATGCCGACTTAAGTACAATAGGACTGACACTCTCACTTTCTATGATTTGAACCTCTCCTGTGAAGTCAGTTTTAGATTCCGATGCTTCACTTCAGGTTCACTGTATCCCTTGGACATTCTTATTGACGATAAAACACAGAAACTGCATCGGAATTTAATACAAAACGCACAATACCGACTTAAGTACAAGAGGAGTTACACTTTAACTTTCAATGATTTGAACCTCTCCTGTGAGTCCAGTTTTAGATTCCGATGTTTCACTTCAGGTTTAGTGTATCCCTTGGACCTTCTTATTGACTATGAAACACAGGAATTGATTCCGAATTTAATACAAATGGCACAATGTCGACTTAAGTACAATAGGACTGACACCCTCACTTTCTATGATTTGAACCTCTCCTGTGAAGTCAGTTTTAGATTCCGATGCTTCACTTCAGGTTCACTGTATCCCTTGGACCTTCTTATTGACGATAAAACACAGAAACTGCATCGGAATTTAATACAAAACGCACAATACCGACGTAAGTACAAGAGGAGTTACACTCTAACTTTCTATGATTTGAACCTCTCCTGTGAGTCCAGTTTTAGCTCCCGATGTTTCACTTCAGGTTTAGTGTATTCCTTGGACCTTCTTATTGACTATGAAACACAGGAATTGCATCCGAATTTAATACAAATGGCACAATGCCGACTTAAGTACAAGAGGACTGACACTCTCACTGTCTATGATTTGAACCTCTCCTGTGGGTCCAGTTTTAAATTCCGATGCTTCACTTCAGGTTTACTGTATACCTTGCACCTTCTTATTGACGATGAAACACAGAAATTGCATCGGAATTAAATTCAAAAGGCACAATTCCGACTTAATTACAAGAGGACTGCCACTTTCACTTTCTATGATTTGAACCTCTCCTGTGAGTCCAGTTTTAGAATCCGATGCTTCACTTAAGGTTTACTGTATCCCTTGGACCTTCTTATTGACGATGAAACACAGAGTTTGCATCCGAATTTAATACAAAAATCACAATGCCGACTTAAGTACAAGAGGACTGACACTATAACTTTCTATGATTTGAATCTCTCCTGTGAGTCCAGTTTTAAATTCCGATGCTTCACTTCAGGTTTACTGTATCCCTTGGGCCTTCTTATTGAAGATGAAACACAGAAATTGCATCGGAATGAAATTCAAAAGGCACAATTCCGACCTAAGTAGAAGAGGACTGACACTCTCACTTTCTATGATTTGAACCTCCCCTGTGAGTCCAGTTTTAGATTCCGATGCTTCACGTCAGGTTTACTATATACCTTGGACCTTCTTATTTACGATGAGACACAGAAATTGCATCCGAATTTAATACAAATATCACAACACCGACTTACGTACAAGAGGACTGACACTCTCACTTTCTATGATTCGAACCACTCCTGTGACGTCAGTTTTAGATGCCGATGCTTCACTTCAGGTTTACTGTATCCCTTGGACCTTCTTATTGACGATAAAACACAGAAATTGCATCCGAATTTAATACAAAAGGCACAATACCGACTTAAGTACAAGAGGAGTGACACTCTAACTTTCTATGATTTGTACCTCTCCTGTGAGTCCAGTTTTAAATTCCGATCCTTCACTTTAGGTTTCTTGTATACCTTGCACCTTCTTATTGACGATGAAACATGGAAATTGCATCGGAATATAATACAAATGGCACAATGCCGACTTAAGTACAAGAGGACTGACACTCTCACTTTCTATGATTTGAACCTCTCCTGTGAGTCCAGTTTTAGATTGCGATGCTCCACTTCGGGTTTACTGTATACCTTGCACCTTCTGATTGACGATGAAACACAGAAATTGCATCGGAATTAAATTAAAAATGCACAATGCCGACCTAAGTAGATGGGGACTAACACTCTCACTTTCTATGATTTGAACCTCTCCTGTGAGTCCAGTTTTAGATTCCGATGCTTCACTTCAGGTTTACTGTATCCCTTGGACCTTCTTATTGACGATGAAACACAGAAATTGCATCCGAATTTAATACAAAAATCACAATGGCGACTTAAGTACAAGAGGACTGACACTCTCACTTTCTATGATTTGAACCTCTCCTGTGAGTCCAGTTTAAGATTCCGATGCTTCACTTCCGGTTTGCTGTATCCCTTGGACCTTCTTATTGACGATGAAACACAGATATTGCATCGGAATGAAATTCAAAACGCACAATCCCGACTTAAGTAAAAGAGTACTGACACTCTCACTTTTTATGATTTGAACCTCTCCTGTGTGTCCAGTTTCAAATTTCGATGCTTCACTTCAGGTTTACTGTATCCCTTGGACCTTCTTATTGACGATGAAACACAGAAATTGCATCCGAATTTAATACAAATGGCACAATGCCGACTTAAGTACAATAGGACTGACACTCTCACTTTCTATGATTTGAACCTCTCCTGTGAAGTCAGTTTTAGATTCCGATGCTTCACTTCAGGTTCACTGTATCCCTTGGACATTCTTATTGACGATAAAACACAGAAACTGCATCGGAATTTAATACAAAACGCACAATACCGACTTAAGTACAAGAGGAGTTACACTCTAACTTTCAATGATTTGAACCTCTCCTGTGAGTCCAGTTTTAGATTCCGATGTTTCACTTCAGGTTTAGTGTATCCCTTGGACCTTCTTATTGACTATGAAACACAGGAATTGATTCCGAATTTAATACAAATGGCACAATGTCGACTTAAGTACAATAGGACTGACACCCTCACTTTCTATGATTTGAACCTCTCCTGTGAAGTCAGTTTTAGATTCCGATGCTTCACTTCAGGTTCACTGTATCCCTTGGACCTTCTTATTGACGATAAAACACAGAAACTGCATCGGAATTTAATACAAAACGCACAATACCGACGTAAGTACAAGAGGAGTTACACTCTAACTTTCTATGATTTGAACCTCTCCTGTGAGTCCAGTTTTAGCTCCCGATGTTTCACTTCAGGTTTAGTGTATTCCTTGGACCTTCTTATTGACTATGAAACACAGGAATTGCATCCGAATTTAATACAAATGGCACAATGCCGACTTAAGTACAAGAGGACTGACACTCTCACTGTCTATGATTTGAACCTCTCCTGTGGGTCCAGTTTTAGATTCCGATGTTTCACTTCAGGTTTAGTGTATCCCTTGGACCTTCTTATTGACGATGAAACACAGAAATTGCATCCGAGTTTAATACAAAGGGCACAATACCGACTTAAGTACAAGAGGAGTGACACTCTAACTTTCTATCATTTGAACCTGTATTGCGAGTCCAGTTTTAGATACCGATGCTTCACTTAAGGTTTACAGTATCCCTTGGACCTTCTTATTGACGATGAAACACCGAAATTGCATCCGAATTTAATACAAAAGGCACAATACCGACTTAAGTACAAGAGGAGTGACACTCTAACTTTCTATGATTTGAATCTCTCCTGTTAGTCCAGTTTTAGATTCCGATGCTTCACTTCAGGTTTACTGTATTCCTTGGACGTTCTTATTGGCGATGAAACACAGACATTGCATCGGAATTAAATTCAAAAGGCACAATGCCGACCTAAGTAGAAGAGGACTAACACTCTCACTTTCCATGATTTGAACCTCTTCTGTGAGTCCAGTTTTAGATTCCGATGCTTCACTTCAGGTTTACTGTAATCCCTGCACCTTCTTATTGACGATGAAACACAGAAATTGCATCGGAATTAAATTCTAATGGCACAATTCCGACTTAATTACAAGAGGACTGACAGTCTCACTTTCTATGATTTGAACCTCTCCTGTGAGACCAGTTTTAGAATCCAATGCTTCACTTCAGGTTTACTGTATCCCTTGGACCTTCCAATTGACGATGAAACACAGAGTTAGCATCCGAATTTCATACAAATGGTTAAATGCTGACTTAAGTAAAAGAGGACTGACACCCTAACTTTCTATGAATTGAACCTCTCCTGTGAGTCCATGTTAAGATTCCGATGCTTCACTTCACGTTTACTGTATACCTTGGACCTTCTTATTGACGATGAAACACAGATATTGCATCCGAATTTAATACAAAAATCACAATGGCGATTTAAGTACAAGAGGACTGACACTCTCACTTTCTATGATATGAACCTCTCCTGTGAGTCCAGTTTTAGATTCCGATGCTTCACTTCAGGTTTACTGTATCCCTTGGACTTTCTTGTTGACGATGAACCACCGAAATTGCATCAGAATTAAATTCAAAAGGCACAATGCCGACTTAAGTACAAGAGGACTGACACTCTAACTTTCTATGATTTGAACCTCTCCTAAGTGGTCAGATTTAGATTCCGATGCTTCACTTCAGGTTTACTGTATCCCTTGGACCTTCTTATTGACGATAAAACACAGAAATTGCATCCGAATTTAATACAAACGGCACAATGCCGACTTAAGTACAAGAGGACTGACACTCTCAATTTCTATGATTTGAACCTCTCCTGTGAGCCCAGTTTTAGATTCCGATGCTTCACTTCAGGTTGACTGTATCCCTTGCACCTTCCTATTGACGATGAAACACAGAAATTGCATCCGAATTTAATCCAAAATTCACAATACCGACTTAAGTACAAGAGGAGTGACACTCTCACTTTCTATGATTTGAATCTCTCCTGTGGATCCAGTTTTTAGATTCCGATGCTTCACATCAGGTTTACTGTATCCCTTGGACGCTCTTATTGACGATGAAACACAGAAATTGCATCGGAATTAAATTAAAAAGGCACAATGCCGACCTAAGTAGAAGAGGACTAACACTCTCACTTTCTATGATTTGAAGCTCTCCTATGAGTCCAGTTTTAGATTCCGATGCTTCACTTCAGGTTTACTGTATCCCTTGGACCTTCTTATTGATGATTAATCACAGAAATTGCATCCGAATTTAATACAAAAATCACAATGGCGACTTAAGTACAAGAGGACTGACACTCTCACTTTCAATGATTTGAACCTCTCCTGTGAGTCCAGTTTTAGATTCCGATGCTTCACTTCAGGTTTACTGTATCCCTTGGACCTTCTTATTGACGATGAAACACAGAAATTGCATCGGAATTAAATTCAAAACGCACAATCCCGACTTAAGTAAAAGAGGACTGACACTCTCAATTTCTATGATTTGAACCTCTCCTGTGATTCCAGTTTTAAATTCCGATGCTTCACTTCAGGTTTACTGTATCCCTTGGACCTTCTTATTGACGATGAAACACAGAAATTGCATCCGAATTTAATACAAATGGCACAATGTCGACTTAAGTACAATAGGACTGACACCCTCACTTTCTATGATTTGAACCTCTCCTGTGAAGTCAGTTTTAGATTCCGATGCTTCACTTCAGGTTCACTGTATCCCTTGGACCTTCTTATTGACGATAAAACACAGAAACTGCATCGGAATTTAATACAAAACGCACAATACCGACGTAAGTACAAGAGGAGTTACACTCTAACTTTCTATGATTTGAACCTCTCCTGTGAGTCCAGTTTTAGCTTCCGATGTTTCACTTCAGGTTTAGTGTATTCCTTGGACCTTCTTATTGACTATGAAACACAGGAATTGCATCCGAATTTAATACAAATGGCACAATGCCGACTTAAGTACAAGAGGACTGACACTCTCACTGTCTATGATTTGAACCTCTCCTGTGGGTCCAGTTTTAAATTCCGATGCTTCACTACAGGTTTACTGTATACCTTGCACCTTCTTATTGACGATAAAACACAGAAATTGCATCGGAATTAAATTCAAAAGGCAGAATTCCGACTTAATTACAAGAGGACTGACACTTTCACTTTCTATGATTTGAACCTCTCCTGTGACTCCAGTTTTAGAATCCGATGCTTCACTTAAGGTTTACTGTATCCCTTGGACCTTCTTATTGACGATGAAACACAGAGTTTGCATCCGAATTTAATACAAAAATCACAATGCCGACTTAAGTACAAGAGGACTGACACTATAACTTTCTATGATTTGAATCTCTCCTGTGAGTCCAGTTTTAAATTCCGATGCTTCACTTCAGGTTTTCTGGATCCCTTGGGCCTTCTTATTGAAGATGAAACACAGAAATTGCATCGTAATGAAATTCAAAAGGCACAATTCCGACCTAAGTAGAAGAGGACTGACACTCTCACTTTCTATGATTTGAACCTCCCCTGTGAGTCCAGTTTCAGATTCCGATGATTCACGTCAGGTTTACTATATACCTTGGACCTTCTTATTTACGATGAGACACAGAAATTGCATCCGAATTTAATACAAATATCACAATACCGACTTACGTACAAGAGGACTGACACTCTCACTTTCTATGATTCGAACCACTCCTGTGACGTCAGTTTTAGATGCCGATGCTTCACTTCAGGTTTACTGTATCCCTTGGACCTTCTTATTGACGATAAAACACAGAAATTGCATCCGAATTTAATACAAAAGGCACAATACCGACTTAAGTACAAGAGGAGTGACACTCTAACTTTCTATGATTTGTACCTCTCCTGTGAGTCCAGTTTTAAATTCCGATCCTTCACTTCAGGTTTCTTGCATACCTTGCACCTCCTTGTTGACGATGAAACATGGAAATTGCATCGGAATTTAATACAAATGGCACAATGCCGACTTAAGTACAAGAGGACTGACACTCTCACTTTCTATGATTTGAACCTCTCCTGTGAGTCCAGTTTTTGATTGCGATGCTCCACTTCGGGTTTACTGTATACCTTGCACCTTCTGATTGACGATGAAACACAGAAATTGCATCGGAATTAAATTAAAAAGGCACAATGCCGACCTAAGTAGATGGGGACTAACACTCTCACTTTCTATGATTTGAACCTCTCCTGTGAGTCCAGTTTTAGATTCCGATGCTTCACTTCAGGTTTACTGTATCCCTTGGACCTTCTTATTGACGATGAAACACAGAAATTGCATCCGAATTTAATACAAAAATCACAATGGCGACTTAAGTACAAGAGGACTGACACTCTCACTTTCTATGATTTGAACCTCTCCTGTGAGTCCAGTTTAAGATTCCGATGCTTCACTTCCGGTTTGCTGTATCCCTTGGACCTTCTTATTGACGATGAAACACAGATATTGCATCGGAATTAAATTCAAAACGCACAATCCCGACTTAAGTAAAAGAGTACTGACACTCTCACTTTCTCTGATTTGAACCTCTCCTGTGTGTCCAGTTTCAAATTTCGATGCTTCACTTCAGGTTTACTGTATCCCTTGGACCTTCTTATTGACGATGAAACACAGAAATTGCATCCGAATTTAATACAAATGGCACAATGCCGTCTTAAGTACAATAGGACTGACACTCTCACTTTCTATGATTTGAACCTCTCCTGTGAAATCAGTTTTAGATTCCGATGCTTCACTTCAGGTTCACTGTATCCCTTGGACATTCTTATTGACGATAAAACACAGAAACTGCATCGGAATTTAATACAAAACGCACAATACCGACTTAAGTACAAGAGGAGTTACACTCTAACTTTCAATGATTTGAACCTCTCCTGTGAGTCCAGTTTTAGATTCCGATGTTTCACTTCAGGTTTAGTGTATCCCTTGGACTTTCTTATTGTCGATGAAACACAGAAATTGCATCCGAGTTTAATACAAAGGGCACAATACCGACTTAAGTACAAGAGGAGTGGCACTCTAACTTTCTATCATTTGAACCTGTATTGCGAGTCCAGTTTTAGATACCGATGCTTCACTTAAGGTTTACTGAATCCCTTGGACCTTCTTATTGACGATGAAACACCGAAATTGCATCCGAATTTAATACAAAAGGCACAATACCGACTTAAGTACAAGAGGAGTGACACTCTAACTTTCTATGATTTGAATCTCTCCTGTTAGTCCAGTTTTAGATTCCGATGCTTCACTTCAGGTTTACTGTATTCCTTGGACGTTCTTATTGGCGATGAAACACAGACATTGCATCGGAATTAAATTCAAAAGGCACAATGCCGACCTAAGTAGAAGAGGACTAACACTCTCACTTTCCATGATTTGAACCTCTTCTGTGAGTCCAGTTTTAGATTCCGATGCTTCACTTCAGGTTTACTGTATCCCTTGGACCTTCTTATTGACGATGAAACACAGAAATTTGCATCCGAATTTAATACAAATGGCACAATGCCGTCTTAAGTAAAAGAGGACTGCCACTCTAACATTCTATGATTTGAACCTCTCCTGCGAGTCCAGTTTTAGATTCCGATGCTTCACTTAAAGTTTACTGTATCACTTGGACCTTCTTATTGACGATGAAACACAGAAATTGCATCCGAATTTAATCCAAAATTCACAATACCGACTTAAGTACAAGAGGAGTGACACTCTAACTTTCTATGGTTTGAATCTCTCCTGTGGGTCCAGTTTTAGATTCCGATGCTTCACATCAGGTTTACTGTATCCCTTGGACGTTCTTATTGACGATGAAACACAGAAATTGCATCGGAATTAAATTAAAAAGGCACAATGCCGACCTAAGTAGATGGGGACTAACACTCACACTTTCTATGATTTGAACCTCTCCTGTGAGTCCAGTTTTAGATTCCGATGCTTCACTTCAGGTTTACTGTATCCCTTGGACCTTCTTATTGACGATGAAACACAGAAATTGCATCCGAATTTAGTACTAAAATCACAATGGCGACTTAAGTACAAAAGGACTGACACTCTCACTTTCTATGATTTGAACCTCCCCTGTGGGTCCAGTTTACGATTCCGATGCTTCACTTCAGGTTTGCTGTATCCCTTGGACCTTCTAATTGACGATGAAACACAGAAATTGCATCGGAATTAAATTCAAAACGCAGAATCCCGACTTAAGTAAAAGAGGACTGACACTCTCACTTTCTATGATTTGAACCTCTCCTGTGTGTTCAGTTTTAAATTTCGATGCTTCACTTCAGGTATTACTGTATACCTTGGACCTTCTTATTGACGATGAAACACAGAAATTGCATCCGAATTTAATACAAATGGCACAATGCCGACTTAAGTACAATAGGACTGACACTCTCACTTTCTATGATTTGAACCTCTCCTGTGGGTCCAGGTTTAGATTCCGTTGCTTCACTTCAGGTTTACTGTATACCTTGGACCTTCTAATTGACGATGAACCACAGAAATTGCATCGAAATTAAATTACAAAAGGCACAATGCCGACTTAAGTACAACAGGACTGACACTCTAACTTTCTATGATTTGAACCTCTCCTGTGTGGTCAGATTTCGATTCCGATGCTTCACTTCAGGTTTACTGTATCCCTTGGACCTTCTTATAGACGATAAAACAAGGAAATTGCATCCCAATTTAATGCAAATGGCACAATGCCGACTTAAGTACAAGAGGACTGACATTCTAACTTTCTATGATTTGAACCTCTCTTGAGAGTCCAGTTTTAGATTCCGATGCTTCACTTCAGGTTTACTGTATCCCTTGGACTTTCTTGTTGACGATGAACCACCGAAATTGCATCGGAATTAAATTCAAAAGGCACAATGCCGACTTAAGTACAAGAGGACTGACACTCTAACTTTCTATGATTTGAACCTCTCCTGTGAGGTCAGATTTAGATTCCGATGCTTCACTTCAGGTTTACTGTATCCCTTGGACCTTCTTATAGACGATAAAACACAGATATTGCATCCGAATTTAATACAAATGGCACAATGCCGACTTAGGTACAAGAGGACTGACACTCTCACTTTCTATGATTTGAACCTCTCCTGAGAGTCCGGTTTTAGATTCCGATGCTTCACTTCTGGTTTACTGTATCCCTTGGACTTTCTTATTGTCGATGAAACACAGAAATTGCATCCGAGTTTAATACAAATGGCACAATACCGACTTAAGTACAAGAGGAGTGACACTCTAACTTTCTATCATTTGAACCTGTATTGCGAGTCCAGTTTTAGATACCGATGCTTCACTTAAGGTTTACTGTATCCCTTGGACCTTCTTATTGACGATGAAACACCGAAATTGCATCCGAATTTAATACAAAAGGCACAATACCGACTTAAGTACAATAGGAGTGACACTCTAACTTTCTATGATTTGAATCTCTCCTGTTAGTCCAGTTTTAGATTCCGATGCTTCACTTCAGGTTTACTGTATTCCTTGGACGTTCTTATTGGCGATGAAACACAGACATTGCATCGGAATTAAATTCAAAAGGCACAATGCTGACCTAAGTAGAAGAGGACTAACACTCTCACTTTCCATGATTTGAACCTCTTCTGTGAGTCCAGTTTTAGATTCCGATGCTTCACTTCAGGTTTACTGTAATCCCTGCACCTTCTTATTGACGATGAAACACAGAAATTGCATCGGAATTAAATTCTAATGGCACAATTCCGACTTATTTACAAGAGGACTGACAGTCTCACTTTCTATGATTTGAACCTCTCCTGTGATACCAGTTTTAGAATCCAATGCTTCACTTCAGGTTTACTGTATCCCTTGGACCTTCCAATTGACGATGAAACACAGAGTTAGCTTCCGAATTTCATACAAAAGGTTCAATGCTGACTTAAGTAAAAGAGGACTGACACCCTAACTTTCTATGAATTGAACCTCTCCTGTGAGTCCATGTTTAGATTCCGATGCTTCACTTCACGTTTACTGTATACCTTGGACCTTCTTATTGACGATGAATCACAGATATTGCATCCGAATTTAATACAAAAATCACAATGGCGATTTAAGTACAAGAGGACTGACACTCTTATTTTCTATGATATGAACCTCTCCTGTGAGTCCTGTTTTAGATTCCGATGCTTCACTTCAGGTTTACTGTATCCCTTGGACTTTCTTGTTGACGATGAACCACCGAATTTGCATCAGAATTAAATTCAAAAGGCACAATGCCGACTTACGTACAAGAGGACTGACACTCTAACTTTCTATGATTTAAACCTCTCCTGTGTGGTCAGATTTAGATTCCGATGCTTCACTTCAGGTTTACTGTATCCCTTGGACCTTCTTATTGACGATAAAACACAGAAATTGCATCCGAATTTAATACAAACGGCACAATGCCGACTTAAGTACAAGAGGACTGACACTCTCACTTTCTATGATTTGAACCTCTCCTGTGAGTCCAGTTTTAGATTGCGATGCTCCACTTCGGGTTTACTGTATACCTTGCACCTTCTGATTGACGATGAAACACAGAAATTGCATCGGAATTAAATTAAAAAGGCACAATGCCGACCTAAGTAGATGGGGACTAGCACTCTCACTTTCTATGATTTGAACCTCTCCTGTGAGTCCAGTTTTAGATTCCGATGCTTCACTTCAGGTTTACTGTATCCCTTGGACCTTCTTATTACGATGAAACACAGAAATTGCATCCGAATTTAATACAAATGGCACAATGCCGACTTAAGTACAATAGGACTGACACTCTCACTTTCTATGATTTGAACCTCTCCTGTGAAGTCAGTTTTAGATTCCGATGCTTCACTTCAGGTTCACTGTATCCCTTGGACATTCTTATTGACGATAAAACACAGAAACTGCATCGGAATTTAATACAAAACGCACAATACCGACTTAAGTACAAGAGGAGTTACACTCTAACTTTCAATGATTTGAACCTCTCCTGTGAGTCCAGTTTTAGATTCCGATGTTTCACTTCAGGTTTAGTGTATCCCTTGGACCTTCTTATTGACTATGAAACACAGGAATTGATTCCGAATTTAACACAAATGGCACAATGCCGACATAAGTACAAGAGGACTGACACTCTCACTTTCTGTGATTTGAACCTCTCCTGTGAGTCCAGTTTTAAATTCCGATCCTTCACGTCAGGTTTACTGTATACCTTGCACCTTCTTATTGACGATGAAACATAGAAATTGCATCGGAATTTAATACAAATGGCACAATGCCGACTTAAGTACAAGAGGACTGACACTCTCACTTTCTATGATTTGAACCTCTCCTGTGAGTCCAGTTTTAGATTGCGACGCTCCACTTCGGGTTTACTGTATACCTTGGACCTTCTGATTGACGATGAAACACAGAAATTGCAACGGAATTTAATACAAAAGGCACAATGCCAACTTAAGTAAAAGAGAACAGACAGTCTAACTTTCTATGATTTGAACCTCTCCTGTGAGTCCTGTTTTAGATTCTGATGCTTCACTTCAGGTTTACCGTATTTCTTGGACCTTCTTATTGACGATGAAACACAGAAACTTGTATCCGAATTTAATACAAATGGCACAATGTCGACTTAAGTACAAGAGGACTGACACTCTCACTTTCTATGATATGAACCTCTCCTGAGAGTCCAGTTTTGGATTCCGATGCTTCACTTCAGATTTACTGTATACCTTGCACTTTCTTATTGACGATGAAACACAGAAATTGCATCCGAATTTAATACAAAAGGCACAATGCCGACTTAAGTACAAGAGGACTTACATTCCAACTTTCTATGATTTGGACCTCTCCTGTGAGTCCAGTTTTAGATTCCGATGCTTCACTTCAGGTTTACTGTACCTCTTGGACTTTCTTATTGACGATGAAACACAGAAATTGCATCCGAATTTAATACAAATGGCACAATACCGACTTGAGTACAAGAGGAGTGACACTCTAACTTTCTATGATTTGAACCTTTCCTGTGAGTCCAGTTTTAGATTCCGATGCTTCACTTCAGGTTTACTCTTTACCTTGGACCTTCTTATTGACGATGAAACACAGAAATTGCATCGGAATTAAATTCAAAAGGCACAATGTCGACCTAAGTAGAAGAGGACTAACACTCTCACTTTCTATGGTTTGAACCTGCCCTGTGAGTCCAGTTTTAGATTCCGATGCTTCACCTCAGGTTTACTGTATCTCTTGGACATTCTTACTGACGATGAAACACAGAAAATGCATCCGAATTTAATACAAATGGCACAATGACGACTTAAGTACAAGAGGACGGACACTCTCACTTTCTATGATTCGAACCTCTCCTGTGAGGTCAGATTTAGATTCCGATGCTTCACTTCAGGTTTACTGTATCCCTTGGACCTTCTTGTTGACGATAAAACACAGAAATCGCATCCGAAATTAATACAAATAGCACAATGCCGTCTTAAGTAAAAGAGGGCTGACGCTCTAACATTCTGTGATTTGAACCTCTCCTGCGAGTCCAGTTTTAGATTCCGATGCTTCACTTCAGGTTTACTGTATCCCTTGGACCTTCTTATTGACGATGAAACACAGAAATTGCATCGTAATTAAATTCAAAAGGCACAATGCCGACTTAAGTACAAGAGGACTGACTCTCTAACTTTCTATGATTTGAACCTCTCCAGTGAGTCCAGTTTTAGATTCCGATGCTTCACTTCAGGTTTACTGTTTCCGTTTGACCTTCTTATTGACGATGAAACACAGAGTTTGCATCGGAACTTAATACAAATGGCACAATGCCGACTTAATTACAAGAGGACTGACACTCTACCTTTCTTTGATTTGAACCTCTCCTGTGAAGTCAGTTTTAGATTCCGATGATTCACTTCAGGTTTACTGTATCCCTTGGACCTTCTTATTGACTATGAAACACAGGAATTGCATCCGAATTTAATACAAAACTCACAATACCGACTTAAGTACAAGAGGAGTGACACTTTAACTTTCTATGATTTGAATCTCTCCTGTTAGTCCAGTTTTAGATTCCAATGCTTCACTTCAGGTTTACTGTATCCCTCGGACGTTCTTATAGACGATGAAACACAGATATTGCATCGGAATTAAATTCAAAAGGCACAATGCCGACCTAAGTAGAAGAGGACTAACACTCTCACTTTCTATGATTTGAACTTCTCCTGTAAGTCCAGTTTTAGATTCCGATGCTTCACTTCACGTTTTTGTATACCTTGCACCTTGTTATTGACGATGAAACACAGAAATTGCATCGGAATTAAATTCAAAAGGCTCAATGCCGACTTAAGTACTAGAGGACTGACACTCTCACTTTCTATGATTTGAACCTTTCCTATGTGTCCAGTTTTAGATTCCGATGCTTCACTTCAGGTTTACTGTATCCCTTGGACCTTCTAATTGACGATGAAACACAGAGTTTGCATACGAATTTAATACAAAAGGTACAATGCCGACTTAAGTGCAAGAGGACTGACACTCTAACTTTCTATGATTTGAACCTCTCCTGTGAGTCCAGTTTTAGATTCCTTTGCTTCACTTCAGGTTACTAAATACCTTGGACCTTCTTATTGTCGATGAAACACAGAAATTACATCCGAATTTTATACAAAAATCACAATGGCGACTTAAGTACAAGAGGACTGACACTCTCACTTTCTATGATTTGTACATCTCCTGTGAGGCCAGTTTTAGATTCCGAAGCTTCACTTCAGGTTTACTGTATCCCTTGGACCTTCGTATTGACAATGAAACACAGAAATTGCATCCGAATTTAATACAAAAATCACAATGGCGACTTAAGTACAAGAGGACTGACACTCTCACTTTCTATGATTTGAACATCTCCTGTGAGTCCAGTTTTAGATTCCGATGCTTCACTTCAGGTTTACTGTATCCCTTGGACCTTCTTATTGACGATGAAACATAGAAATTGCATCGAAATTAAATTCAAACCGCACAATGCCGACTTAAGTAAAAGCGGACTGACACTGTAACTTTCTATGATTTGAAACTCTGCTGTGAGTCCAGTATTAGATTCCGATGCTTCACTTCAGGTTTACTGTATGCTTTGGACCTTCTTATTGACGATGAAACACAGAAATTGCATCGGAATTAAATTCAAAAGGCACAATGGTGGCTTAAGTACAATTGGACTGACACTCTCACATTCTATGATTTGAACCTCTCCTGTGAGTCCAGTTTTAGATTCCGATGCTTCACATCAGGTTTACTGTATCTCTTGGAGCTTCTTACTGACGATGAAACACAGAAATTGCATCCGAATTTAATACAAGTGGCACAATGACGACTTAAGTACAAGAGGACTGACACTCTCACTTTCTATGATTCGAACCCCTCCTGTGAGGTCAGATTTAGATTCCGATGCTTCACTTCAGGTTTACTGTATCCCTTGGACCGTCTTGTTGACGATAAAACACAGAAATCGCATCCGAAATTAATACAAATAGCACAATGCCGTCTTAAGTAAAAGAGGACTGACGCTCTAAAGTTCTGTGACTTGAACCTCTCCTGCGAGTCCACTTTTAGATTCCGATGCGTCACTTAAGGTTTACTGTATCCCTTGGACTTTCTTATTGACGATGAAACACAGAAATTGCATCCGAATTTAATACAAATGGCACAATACCGTCTTGAGTACAAGAGGAGTGTCACTCTAACATTCGATGATTGGAACCTCTCCTGTGAGTCCAGTTTTAGATTCCGATGCTTCACTTCAGGTTTACTGTATATCTTGGGCCTTCTTATGGACGATGAAACACAGAAATAGCATCCGAATTTAACACAAAACTCACAATACCGACTTAAGTACAAGAGGAGTGACACTCTAACTTTCTATAATTTGAATCACTCCTGTGAGTCCAGTTTTAGATTCCGATACTTCATGTCAGGTTTACTCTATCCCTTGGACGTTCTTATAGACGATGAAACACAGAAATTGCATCGGAATTAAATTCAAAAGGCTCAATGCCGACTTAAGTACTAGAGGACTGACGCTCTCACTTTCTATGATTTGAACCACTCCTGTGAGTCCAGTTATAGATTCCGATGCTTCACTTCAGGTTTTACTGTATCCCTTGGACCTTCTAATTGACGTTGAAACACAGAGTTTGCATCCGAATTTAATACAAAAGGTACAATGCCGACTTAAGTGCAAGAGGACTGACACTCTAACTTTGTATGATTTGACCCTCTCCTGTGAGTCCAGTTTTAGATTCCTTTGCTTCACTTCAGGTTACTGTATACCTTGGACCTTCTTATTGATGATGAAACACAGAAATTGCATCCGAAATTAATACAAAAGTCACAATGGTGACTTAAGTACAAGTGGACTGACACTCTCACATTCTATGATTTGAACCTCTCCTGTGAGTCCAGTTTTAGATTCCGATGCTTCACCTCAGGTTTACTGTATCTCTTGGACCTTCTTACTGACGATGAAACACAGAAATTGCATCCGAATTTAATACAAATGGCACAATGACGACTTAAGTACGAGAGGACTGACACTATCACTTTCTATGATTCGAACCTCTCCTGTGAGGTCAGATTTCGATTCCGATGCTTCACTTCAGGTTTACTGTATCCCCTGGACCTTCTTGTTGACGATAAAACACAGAAATCGCATCCGAAATTAATACAAATAGCACAATGCCGTCTTAAGTAAAATAGGACTGACGCTCTAACATTCTGCGATTTGAACCTCTCCTGCGAGTCCAGTTTTAGATTCCGATGCGTCACTGAAGGTTTACTGTATCCCTTGGACCTTCTTATTGACGATGAAACACAGAAATTGCATCCGAATTTAATACAAAAGGCACAATGCCGACTTAAGTACAAGAGGACTTACATTCTAACTTTCTATGAAATGAACCTCTTCTGTGAGTCCAGTTTTAGATTCCGATGCTTCACTTCAGGTTTACTATACCCCTTGGACTTTCTTATTGACGATGAAACACAGAAATTGCATCCGAATTTAATACAAATGGCACAATACCGACTTGAGTACAAGAGGAGTGACACTCTAACATTCGATGTTTTGAACCTCTCCTGTGAGTCCAGTGTTAGATTCCGATGCTTCACTTCAGGTTTACTGTATACCTTGGGCCTTCTTATTGACGATGAAACACAGAAATTGCATCCGAATTTAATACAAAACTCACAATACCGACTTAAGTACAAGAGGAGTGACACTCTAACTTTCTATGATTTGAACCTCTCCTGTGAGTCCAGTTTTAGATTCCTTTGCTTCACTTCAGGTTACTGTATACCTTGGACCTTCTTATTGACGATGAAACACAGAAATTACATCCGAATTTTTTGCAAAAATCACAATGGCGACTTAATTACAAGAGGACTGACACTCTCACTTTCCATGATTTGAACATCTCCTGTGAGTCCAGTTTTAGATTCCGATTCTTCACTTCAGGTTTACCTTATCCCTTGGACCTTCTTATTGACGATGAAACACAGAAATTGCATCGGAATTAAATTCAAACCGCACAATGCCGACTTAAGTAAAAGAGGACTGACACTCTCACTTTCTATGATTGGAAACTCTGCTGTGAGTCCAGTTTTAGATTCCGATGCTTCACTTCAGGTTTACTGTATCCCTTGGACCTTCTTATTGATGATGAAACACAGAAATTGCATCCGAAATTAATACAAAAGTCACAATGGTGACTTAAGTACAAGTGGACTGACACTCTCACATACTATGATTTGAACCTCTCCTGTGAGTCCAGTTTTAGATTCCGATGCTTCACCTCAGGTTTACTGTATCTCTTGACCTTCTTACTGACGATGAAACACAGACATTGCATCCGAATTTAATACAAATGGCACAATGACGACTTAAGTACAAGAGGACTGACACTCTCACTTTCTATGTCTCGAACCTCACCTGTGAGGTCAGATTTAGATTCCGATGCTTCACTTCAGGTTTACTGTATCCCTTGGACCGTCTTGTTGACGATAAAACACAGAAATCGCATCCGAAATTAATACAAAAAGCACAATGCCGTCTTACGTAAAAGAGGACTGACGCTCTAACGTTCTATGATTTGAACCTCTCCTGCGAGTCCACTTTTAGATTCCGATGCGTCACTTAAGGTTTACTGTATCCCTTGGACCTTCTTATTGACGATGAAACACAGAAATTGCATCCGAATTTATTACAAATGGCACAATACCGTCTTGAGTACAAGAGGAGTGTCACTCTAACATTCGATGATTGGTACCTCTCCTGTGAGTCCAGTTTTAGATTCCGATGCTTCACTTCAGGTCTTACTGTATCCCTTGGACCTTCTAATTGACGATGAAACACAGACATTGCATCCGAATTTGATACAAATGGCACAATGACGACTTTAGTAAAAGAGGACTGACACTCTAACTTTCTATGATTTGAACCTCTCCTGTGAGTCCAGTTATAGATTCCGATGCTTCACTTCAGGTTTTACTGTATCCCTTGGACCTTCTAATTGACGATGAAACACAGAGTTTGCATCCGAATTTAATACAAAAGGTACAATGCCGACTTAAGTGCAAT
This sequence comes from Schistocerca americana, assembly GCF_021461395.2. Classification (NCBI taxonomy): domain Eukaryota; kingdom Metazoa; phylum Arthropoda; class Insecta; order Orthoptera; family Acrididae; genus Schistocerca; species Schistocerca americana. Next base: position 8,430,844 of record NC_060128.1, on the reverse strand, counting down.
AGGACTGACACTCTAACTTTGTATGATTTGACCCTCTCCTGTGAGTCCAGTTTTAGATTCCTTTGCTTCACTTCAGGTTACTGTATACCTTGGACCTTCTTATTGATGATGAAACACAGAAATTGCATCCGAAATTAATACAAAAGTCACAATGGTGACTTAAGTACAAGTGGACTGACACTCTCACATTCTATGATTTGAACCTCTCCTGTGAGTCCAGTTTTAGATTCCGATGCTTCACCTCAGGTTTACTGTATCTCTTGGACCTTCTTACTGACGATGAAACACAGAAATTGCATCTGAATTTAATACAAATGGCACAATGACGACTTAAGTACAAGAGGACTGTTACTATCACTTTCTATGATTCGAACCTCTCCTGTGAGGTCAGATTTCGATTCCGATGCTTCACTCAGGTTTACTGTATCCCTTGGACCTTCTTGTTGACGATAAAACACAGAAATCGCATCCGAAATTAATACAAATAGCACAATGCCGTCTTAAGTAAAAGAGGACTGACGCTCTAACATTCTGCGATTTGAACCTCTCCTGCGAGTCCAGTTTTAGATTCAGATGCGTCACTGAAGGTTTACTGTATCCCTTGGACCTTCTTATTGACGATGAAACACAGAAATTGCATCCGAATTTAATACAAAAGGCACAATGCCGACTTAAGTACAAGAGGACTTACATTCTAACTTTCTATGAAATGAACCTCTTCTGTGAGTCCAGTTTTAGATTCCGATGCTTCACTTCAAGTTTACTGTACCCCTTGGACTTTCTTATTGACGATGAAACACAGAAATTGCATCCGAATTTAATACAAATGGCACAATACCGACTTGAGTACAAGAGGAGTGACACTGTAACATTCGATGATTTGAACCTCTCCTGTGAGTCCAGTTTTAGATTCCGATGCTTCACTTCAGGTTTACTGTATACCTTGGGCCTTCTTATTGACGATGAAACACAGAAATTGCATCCGAATTTAATACAAAACTCACAATACTGACTTAAGTACAAGAGGAGTGACACTCTAACTTTCTATGATTTGAATCACTCCTGTGAGTCCAGTTTTAGATTCCGATGCTTCACGTCAGGTTTACTGTATCCCTTGGACGTTCTTATACACGATGAAACACAGAAATTGCATCGGAATTAAATTCAAAGGGCACAATGCCGACCTAAGTCGAAGAGGACTAACACTCTCACATTCTATGATTTGAACCTCTCCTGTAACTCCAGTTTTAGATTCCGATGCTTCACTTCAGGTTTACTGTATACCTTGCACCTTCTTATTGACGATGAAACACAGAGATTGCATCGGAATTCAATTCAAAAGGCTCAATGCCGACATAAGTACTAGAGGACTGACACTCTCACTTTCTATGATTTGAACCTCTCCTGTGAGTCCAGTTTTAGATTCCTTTGCTTCACTTCAGGTTACTGTATACCTTGGACCTTCTTATTGACGATGAAACACAGAAATTACATCCGAATTTTTTACAAAAATCACAATGGCGACTTAATTACAAGAGGACTGACACTCTCACTTTCCATGATTTGAACATCTCCTGTGAGTCCAGTTTTAGATTCCGATTCTTCACGTCAGGTTTACCTTATCCCTTGGACCTTCTTATTGACGATGAAACACAGAAATTGCATCGGAATTAAATTCAAACCGCACAATGCCGACTTAAGTAAAAGAGGACTGACACTCTCACTTTCTATGATTGGAAACTCTGCTGTGAGTCCAGTTTTAGATTCCGATGCTTCACTTCAGGTTTACTGTATCCCTTGGACCTGCTTATTGATGACGAAACACAGAAATTGCATCCGAAATTAATACAAAAGTCACAATGGTGACTTAAGTACAAGTGGACTGACACTCTCACGTTCTATGATTTGAACCTCTCCTGTGAGTCCAGTTTTAGATTCCGAAGCTTCACCTCAGGTTTACTGTATCTCTTGGACCTTCTTACTGACGATGAAACACAGAAATTGCATCCGAATTTAATACAAATGGCACAATGACGACTTAAGTACAAGAGGACTGACACTATCACTTTCTATGATTCGAACCTCTCCTGTGAGGTCAGATTTCGATTCCGATGTTTCACTTCAGGTTTACTGTATCCCTTGGACCTTCTTGTTGACGATAAAACACAGAAATCGCATCCGAAATTAATACAAATAGCACAATGCCGTCTTAAGTAAAGAGGACTGACGCTCTAACATTCTGCGATTTGAACCTCTCCTGCGAGTCCAGTTTTAGATTCCGATGCGTCACTGAAGGTTTACTGTATCCCTTGGACCTTCTTATTGACGATGAAACACAGAAATTGCATCCGAATTTAATACAAAAGGCACAATGCCGACTTAAGTACAAGAGGACTTACATTCTAACTTTCTATGAAATGAACCTCTTCTGTGAGTCCAGTTTTAGATTCCGATGCTTCACTTCAGGTTTGCTGTACCCCTTGGACTTTCTTATTGACGATGAAACACAGAAATTGCATCCGAATTTAATACAAATGGCACAATACCGACTTGAGTACAAGAGGAGTGACACTCTAACATTCGATGATTTGAACCTCTCCTGTGAGTCCAGTTTTAGATTCCGATGCTTCACTTCAGGTTTACTGTATACCTTGGGCCTTCTTATAGACGATGAAACACAGAAATTGCATCCGAATCTAATACAAAACTCACAATACCGACTTAAGTACAAGAGGAGTGACACTCTAACTTTCTATGATTTGAATCACTCCTGTGAGTCCAGTTTTAGATTCCGATGCTTCACGTCAGGTTTACTGTATCCCTTGGACCTTCTTATTGACGATGAAACACAGAAATTGCATCGTAATTAAATTCAAAAGGCACAATGCCGACTTAAGTACAAGAGGACTGACTCTCTAACTTTCTATGATTTGAACCTCTCCAGTGAGTCCAGTTTTAGATTCCGATGCTTCACTTCAGGTTTACTGTTTCCGTTTGACCTTCTTATTGACGATGAAACACAGAGTTTGCATCCGAACTTAATACAAATGGCACAATGCCGACTTAAGTACAAGAGGACTGACACTCTACCTTTCTTTGATTTGAACCTCTCCTGTGAAGTCAGTTTTAGATTCCGATGATTCACTTCAGGTTTACTGTATCCCTTGGACCTTCTTATTGACTATGAAACACAGGAATTGCATCCGAATTTAATACAAAACTCACAATACCGACTTAAGTACAAGAGGAGTGACACTTTAACTTTCTATGATTTGAATCTGTCCTGTTAGTCCAGTTTTAGATTCCAATGCTTCACTTCAGGTTTACTGTATCCCTCGGACGTTCTTATAGACGATGAAACACAGATATTGCATCGGAATTAAATTCAAAAGGCACAATGCCGACCTAAGTAGAAGAGGACTAACACTCTCACTTTCTATGATTTGAACTTCTCCTGTAAGTCCAGTTTTAGATTCCGATGCTTCACTTCACGTTTTTGTATACCTTGCACCTTGTTATTGACGATGAAACACAGAAATTGCATCGGAATTAAATTCAAAATGCTCAATGCCGACTTAAGTACTAGAGGACTGACACTCTCACTTTCTATGATTTGAACCTTTCCTATGTGTCCAGTTTTAGATTCCGATGCTTCACTTCAGGTTTACTGTATCCCTTGGACCTTCTAATTGACGATGAAACACAGAGTTTGCATACGAATTTAATACAAAAGGTACAATGCCGACTTAAGTACTAGAGGACTGACACTCTCACTTTCTATGATTTGAACCTCTCCTGTGAGTCCAGTTTTAGATTCCTTTGCTTCACTTCAGGTTACTGTATACCTTGGACCTTCTTATTGACGATGAAACACAGAAATTACATCCGAATTTTATACAAAAATCACAATGGCGACTTAAGTACAAGAGGACTGACACTCTCACTTTCTATGATTTGTACATCTCCTGTGAGTCCAGTTTTAGATTCCGAAGCTTCACTTCAGGTTTACTGTATCCCTTGGACCTTCGTATTGACAATGAAACACAGAAATTGCATCCGAATTTAATACAAAAATCACAATGGCGACTTAAGTACAAGAGGACTGACACTCTCACTTTCTATGATTTGAACATCTCCTGTGAGTCCAGTTTTAGATTCCGATGCTTCACTTCAGGTTTACTGTATCCCTTGGACCTTCTTATTGACGATGAAACATAGAAATTGCATCGAAATTAAATTCAAACCGCACAATGCCGACTTAAGTAAAAGCGGACTGACAATGTAACTTTCTATGATTTGAAACTCTGCTGTGAGTCCAGTATTAGATTCCGATGCTTCACTTCAGGTTTACTGTATACCTTGCACCTTCTTATTGACGATGAAACACAGAAATTGCATCGGAATTCAATTCAAAAGGCTCAATGCCGACTTAAGTACTAGAGGACTGACACTCTCACTTTCTATGATTTGAACCTCTCCTGTGAGTCCAGTTTTAGATTCCTTTGCTTCACTTCAGGTTACTGTATACCTTGGACCTTCTTATTGACGATGAAACACAGAAATTACATCCGAATTTTTTAAAAAAAATCACAATGGCGACTTAATTACAAGAGGACTGACACTCTCACTTTCCATGATTTGAACATCTCCTGTGAGTCCAGTTTTAGATTCCGATTCTTCACGTCAGGTTTACCTTATCCCTTGGACCTTCTTATTGACGATGAAACACAGAAATTGCATCGGAATTAAATTCAAACCGCACAATGCCGACTTAAGTAAAAGAGGACTGACACTCTCACTTTCTATGATTGGAAACTCTGCTGTGAGTCCAGTTTTAGATTCCGATGCTTCACTTCAGGTTTACTGTATCCCTTGGACCTTCTTATTGATGACGAAACACAGAAATTGCATCCGAAATTAATACAAAAGTCACAATGGTGACTTAAGTACAAGTGGACTGACACTCTCACGTTCTATGATTTGAACCTCTCCTGTGAGTCCAGTTTTAGATTCCGAAGCTTCACCTCAGGTTTACTGTATCTCTTGGACCTTCTTACTGACGATGAAACACAGAAATTACATCCGAATTTAATACAAATGGCACAATGACGACTTAAGTACAAGAGGACTGACACTATCACTTTCTATGATTCGAACCTCTCCTGTGAGGTCAGATTTCGATTCCGATGCTTCACTTCAGGTTTACTGTATCCCTTGGACCTTCTTGTTGACGATAAAACACAGAAATCGCATCCGAAATTAATACAAATAGCACAATGCCGTCTTAAGTAAAGAGGACTGACGCTCTAACATTCTGCGATTTGAACCTCTCCTGCGAGTCCAGTTTTAGATTCCGATGCGTCACTGAAGGTTTACTGTATCCCTTGGACCTTCTTATTGACGATGAAACACAGAAATTGCATCCGAATTTAATACAAAAGGCACAATGCCGACTTAAGTACAAGAGGACTTACATTCTAACTTTCTATGAAATGAACCTCTTCTGTGAGTCCAGTTTTAGATTCCGATGCTTCACTTCAGGTTTACTGTACCCCTTGGACTTTCTTATTGACGATGAAACACAGAAATTGCATCCGAATTTAATACAAATGGCACAATACCGACTTGAGTACAAGAGGAGTGACACTCTAACATTCGATGATTTGAACCTCTCCTGTGAGTCCAGTTTTAGATTCCGATGCTTCACTTCAGGTTTACTGTATACCTTGGGCCTTCTTATAGACGATGAAACACAGAAATTGCATCCGAATGTAATACAAAACTCACAATACCGACTTAAGTACAAGAGGAGTGACACTCTAACTTTCTATGATTTGAATCACTCCTGTGAGTCCAGTTTTAGATTCCGATGCTTCACGTCAGGTTTACTGTATCCCTTGGACCTTCTTATTGACGATGAAACACAGAAATTGCATCGTAATTAAATTCAAAAGGCACAATGCCGACTTAAGTACAAGAGGACTGACTCTCTAACTTTCTATGATTTGAACCTCTCCAGTGAGTCCAGTTTTAGATTCCGATGCTTCACTTCAGGTTTACTGTTTCCGTTTGACCTTCTTATTGACGATGAAACACAGAGTTTGCATCCGAACTTAATACAAATGGCACAATGCCGACTTAAGTACAAGAGGACTGACACTCTACCTTTCTTTGATTTGAACCTCTCCTGTGAAGTCAGTTTTAGATTCCGATGATTCACTTCAGGTTTACTGTATCCCTTGGACCTTCTTATTGACTATGAAACACAGGAATTGCATCCGAATTTAATACAAAACTCACAATACCGACTTAAGTACAAGAGGAGTGACACTTTAACTTTCTATGATTTGAATCTCTCCTGTTATTCCAGTTTTAGATTCCAATGCTTCACTTCAGGTTTACTGTATCCCTCGGACGTTCTTATAGACGATGAAACACAGATATTGCATCGGAATTAAATTCAAAAGGCACAATGCCGACCTAAGTAGAAGAGGACTAACACTCTCACTTTCTATGATTTGAACTTCTCCTGTAAGTCCAGTTTTAGATTCCGATGCTTCACTTCACGTTTTTGTATACCTTGCACCTTGTTATTGACGATGAAACACAGAAATTGCATCGGAATTAAATTCAAAATGCTCAATGCCGACTTAAGTACTAGAGGACTGACACTCTCACTTTCTATGATTTGAACCTTTCCTATGTGTCCAGTTTTAGATTCCGATGCTTCACTTCAGGTTTACTGTATCCCTTGGACCTTCTAATTGACGATGAAACACAGAGTTTGCATACGAATTTAATACAAAAGGTACAATGCCGACTTAAGTGCAAGAGGACTGACACTCTAACTTTCTATGATTTGAACCTCTCCTGTGAGTCCAGTTTTAGATTCCTTTGCTTCACTTCAGGTTACTAAATACCTTGGACCTTCTTATTGTCGATGAAACACAGAAATTACATCCGAATTTTATACAAAAATCACAATGGCGACTTAAGTACAAGAGGACTGACACTCTCACTTTCTACGATTTGTACATCTCCTGTGAGTCCAGTTTTAGATTCCGAAGCTTCACTTCAGGTTTACTGTATCCCTTGGACCTTCGTATTGACAATGAAACACAGAAATTGCATCCGAATTTAATACAAAAATCACAATGGCGACTTAAGTACAAGAGGACTGACACTCTCACTTTCTATGATTTGAACATCTCCTGTGAGTCCAGTTTTCGATTCCGATGCTTCACTTCAGGTTTACTGTATCCCTTGGACCTTCTTATTGACGATGAAACATAGAAATTGCATCGAAATTAAATTCAAACCGCACAATGCCGACTTAAGTAAAAGCGGACTGACGCTGTAACTTTCTATGATTTGAAACTCTGCTGTGAGTCCAGTATTAGATTCCGATGCTTCACTTCAGGTTTACTGTATGCTTTGGACCTTCTTATTGACGATGAAACACAGAAATTGCATCGGAATTAAATTCAAAAGGCACAATGCCGACTTAAGTACAAGAGGACTGACACTCTAACTTTCAATGATTTAAACCACTCATGTGAGTCCAGTTTTAGACTCTGATGCTTCACTTCAGGTTTACTGTATCCCTTGGACCTTTCTATTGACGATGAAACACAGAGTTTGCAACCGAATTTAATACAAAAGGCACAATGCCGACTTAAGTACTAGAGGACTGACACTCTAACTTTCTATGATTTGAACCTCTCCCGTGAGCCCAGTTTTAGATTCCGATGCTTCACTTCAGGTTTACTGTATCCCTTGGACATTCTTATTGACGATGAAACACAGAAATTGCATCCGAAATTAATACAAAAGTCACAATGGTGGCTTAAGTACAATTGGACTGACACTCTCACATTCTATGATTTGAACCTCTCCTGTGAGTCCAGTTTTAGATTCCGATGCTTCACATCAGGTTTACTGTATCTCTTGGACCTTCTTACTGACGATGAAACACAGAAATTGCATCCGAATTTAATACAAATGGCACAATGACGACTTAAGTACAAGAGGACTGACACTCTCACTTTCTATGATTCGAACCCCTCCTGTGAGGTCAGATTTAGATTCCGATGCTTCACTTCAGGTTTACTGTATCCCTTGGACCGTCTTGTTGACGATAAAACACAGAACTCGCATCCGAAATTAATACAAATAGCACAATGCCGTCTTAAGTAAAAGAGGACTGACGCTCTAAAGTTCTGTGACTTGAACCTCTCCTGCGAGTCCACTTTTAGATTCCGATGCGTCACTTAAGGTTTACTGTATCCCTTGGACTTTCTTATTGACGATGAAACACAGAAATTGCATCCGAATTTAATACAAATGGCACAATACCGTCTTGAGTACAAGAGGAGTGTCACTCTAACATTCGATGATTGGAACCTCTCCTGTGAGTCCAGTTTTAGATTCCGATGCTTCACTTCAGGTTTACTGTATATCTTGGGCCTTCTTATTGACGATGAAACACAGAAATTGCATCCGAATTTAACACAAAACTCACAATACCGACTTAAGTACAAGAGGAGTGACACTCTAACTTTCTATAATTTGAATCACTCCTGTGAGTCCAGTTTTAGATTCCGATACTTCATGTCAGGTTTACTCTATCCCTTGGACGTTCTTATAGACGATGAAACACAGAAATTGCATCGGAATTAAATTCAAAAGGCTCAATGCCGACTTAAGTACTAGAGGACTGACGCTCTCACTTTCTATGATTTGAACCACTCCTGTGAGTCCAGTTATAGATTCCGATGCTTCACTTCAGGTTTTACTGTATCCCTTGGACCTTCTAATTGACGATGAAACACAGAGTTTGCATCCGAATTTAATACAAAAGGTACAATGCCGACTTAAGTGCAAGAGGACTGACACTCTAACTTTGTATGATTTGACCCTCTCCTGTGAGTCCAGTTTTAGATTCCTTTGCTTCACTTCAGGTTACTGTATACCTTGGACCTTCTTATTGATGATGAAACACAGAAATTGCATCCGAAATTAATACAAAAGTCACAATGGTGACTTAAGTACAAGTGGACTGACACTCTCACATTCTATGATTTGAACCTCTCCTGTGAGTCCAGTTTTAGATTCCGATGCTTCACCTCAGCTTTACTGTATCTCTTGGACCTTCTTACTGACGATGAAACACAGAAATTGCATCCGAATTTAATACAAATGGCACAATGACGACTTAAGTACGAGAGGACTGACACTATCACTTTCTATGATTCGAACCTCTCCTGTGAGGTCAGATTTCGATTCCGATGCTTCACTTCAGGTTTACTGTATCCCTTGGACCTTCTTGTTGACGATAAAACACAGAAATCGCATCCGAAATTAATACAAATAGCACAATGCCGTCTTCAGTAAAATAGGACTGACGCTCTAACATTCTGCGATTTGAACCTCTCCTGCGAGTCCAGTTTTAGATTCCGATGCGTCACTGAAGGTTTACTGTATCCCTTGGACCTTCTTATTGACGATGAAACACAGAAATTGCATCCGAATTTAATACAAAAGGCACAATGCCGACTTAAGTACAAGAGGACTTACATTCTAACTTTCTATGAAATGAACCTCTTCTGTGAGTCCAGTTTTAGATTCCGATGCTTCACTTCAGGTTTACTGTACCCCTTGGACTTTCTTATTGACGATGAAACACAGAAATTGCATCCGAATTTAATACAAATGGCACAATACCGACTTGAGTACAAGAGGAGTGACACTCTAACATTCGATGTTTTGAACCTCTCCTGTGAGTCCAGTGTTAGATTCCGATGCTTCACTTCAGGTTTACTGTATACCTTGGGCCTTCTTATTGACGATGAAACACAGAAATTGCATCCGAATTTAATACAAAACTCACAATACCGACTTAAGTACAAGAGGAGTGACACTCTAACTTTCTATGATTTGAATCACTCCTGTGAGTCCAGTTTTAGATTCCGATGCTTCACGTCAGGTTTACTGTATCCCTTGGACGTTCTTATAGACGATGAAACACAGAAATTGCATCGGAATTAAATTCAAAAGGCACAATGCCGACCTAAGTAGAAGAGGACTAACACTCTCACATTCTATGATTTGAACCTCTCCTGTAACTCCAGTTTTAGATTCCGATGCTTCACTTCAGGTTTACTGTATACCTTGCACCTTCTTATTGACGATGAAACACAGAAATTGCATCGGAATTCAATTCAAAAGGCTCAATGCCGACTTAAGTACTAGAGGACTGACACTCTCACTTTCTATGATTTGAACCTCTCCTGTGAGTCCAGTTTTAGATTCCTTTGCTTCACTTCAGGTTACTGTATACCTTGGACCTTCTTATTGACGATGAAACACAGAAATTACATCCGAATTTTTTACAAAAATCACAATGGCGACTTAATTACAAGAGGACTGACACTCTCACTTTCCATGATTTGAACATCTCCTGTGAGTCCAGTTTTAGATTCCGATTCTTCACTTCAGGTTTACCTTATCCCTTGGACCTTCTTATTGACGATGAAACACAGAAATTGCATCGGAATTAAATTCAAACCGCACAATGCCGACTTAAGTAAAAGAGGACTGACACTCTCACTTTCTATGATTGGAAACTCTGCTGTGAGTCCAGTTTTAGATTCCGATGCTTCACTTCAGGTTTACTGTATCCCTTGGACCTTCTTATTGATGATGAAACACAGAAATTGCATCCGAAATTAATACAAAAGTCACAATGGTGACTTAAGTACAAGTGGACTGACACTCTCACATACTATGATTTGAACCTCTCCTGTGAGTCCAGTTTTAGATTCCGATGCTTCACCTCAGGTTTACTGTATCTCTTGACCTTCTTACTGACGATGAAACACAGACATTGCATCCGAATTTAATACAAATGGCACAATGACGACTTAAGTACAAGAGGACTGACACTCTCACTTTCTATGACTCGAACCTCACCTGTGAGGTCAGATTTAGATTCCGATGCTTCACTTCAGGTTTACTGTATCCCTTGGACCGTCTTGTTGACGATAAAACACAGAAATCGCATCCGAAATTAATACAAATAGCACAATGCCGTCTTACGTAAAAGAGGACTGACGCTCTAACGTTCTATGATTTGAACCTCTCCTGCGAGTCCACTTTTAGATTCCGATGCGTCACTTAAGGTTTACTGTATCCCTTGGACCTTCTTATTGACGATGAAACACAGAAATTGCATCCGAATTTATTACAAATGGCACAATACCGTCTTGAGTACAAGAGGAGTGTCACTCTAACATTCGATGATTGGTACCTCTCCTGTGAGTCCAGTTTTAGATTCCGATGCTTCACTTCAGGTTTTACTGTATCCCTTGGACCTTCTAATTGACGATGAAACACAGACATTGCATCCGAATTTGATACAAATGGCACAATGACGACTTAAGTAAAAGAGGACTGACACTCTAACTTTCTATGATTTGAACCTCTCCTGTGAGTCCAGTTATAGATTCCGATGCTTCACTTCAGGTTTTACTGTATCCCTTGGACCTTCTAATTGACGATGAAACACAGAGTTTGCATCCGAATTTAATACAAAAGGTACAATGCCGACTTAAGTGCAATAGGACTGACACTCTAACTTTGTATGATTTGACCCTCTCCTGTGAGTCTAGTTTTAGATTCCTTTGCTTCACTTCAGGTTACTGTATACCTTGGACCTTCTTATTGATGATGAAACACAGAAATTGCATCCGAAATTAATACAAAAGTCACAATGGTGACTTAAGTACAAGTGGACTGACACTCTCACATTCTATGATTTGAACCTCTCCTGTGAGTCCAGTTTTAGATTCCGATGCTTCACCTCAGGTTTACTGTATCTCTTGGACCTTCTTACTGACGATGAAACACAGAAATTGCATCTGAATTTAATACAAATGGCACAATGACGACTTAAGTACAAGAGGACTGTTACTATCACTTTCTATGATTCGAACCTCTCCTGTGAGGTCAGATTTCGATTCCGATGCTTCACTCAGGTTTACTGTATCCCTTGGACCTTCTTGTTGACGATAAAACACAGAAATCGCATCCGAAATTAATACAAATAGCACAATGCCGTCTTAAGTAAAAGAGGACTGACGCTCTAACATTCTGCGATTTGAACCTCTCCTGCGAGTCCAGTTTTAGATTCAGATGCGTCACTGAAGGTTTACTGTATCCCTTGGACCTTCTTATTGACGATGAAACACAGAAATTGCATCCGAATTTAATACAAAAGGCACAATGCCGACTTAAGTACAAGAGGACTTACATTCTAACTTTCTATGAAATGAACCTCTTCTGTGAGTCCAGTTTTAGATTCCGATGCTTCACTTCAAGTTTACTGTACCCCTTGGACTTTCTTATTGACGATGAAACACAGAAATTGCATCCGAATTTAATTCAAATGGCACAATACCGACTTGAGTACAAGAGGAGTGACACTCTAACATTCGATGATTTGAACCTCTCCTGTGAGTCCAGTTTTAGATTCCGATGCTTCACTTCAGGTTTACTGTATACCTTGGGCCTTCTTATTGACGATGAAACACAGAAATTGCATCCGAATTTAATACAAAACTCACAATACTGACTTAAGTACAAGAGGAGTGACACTCTAACTTTCTATGATTTGAATCACTCCTGTGAGTCCAGTTTTAGATTCCGATGCTTCACGTCAGGTTTACTGTATCCCTTGGACGTTCTTATACACGATGAAACACAGAAATTGCATCGGAATTAAATTCAAAAGGCACAATGCCGACCTAAGTCGAAGAGGACTAACACTCTCACATTCTATGATTTGAACCTCTCCTGTAACTCCAGTTTTAGATTCCGATGCTTCACTTCAGGTTTACTGTATACCTTGCACCTTCTTATTGACGATGAAACACAGAAATTGCATCGGAATTCAATTCAAAAGGCTCAATGCCGACTTAAGTACTAGAGGACTGACACTCTCACTTTCTATGATTTGAACCTCTCCTGTGAGTCCAGTTTTAGATTCCTTTGCTTCACTTCAGGTTACTGTATACCTTGGACCTTCTTATTGACGATGAAACACAGAAATTACATCCGAATTGTTTACAAAAATCACAATGGCGACTTAATTACAAGAGGACTGACACTCTCACTTTCCATGATTTGAACATCTCCTGTGAGTCCAGTTTTAGATTCCGATTCTTCACGTCAGGTTTACCTTATCCCTTGGACCTTCTTATTGACGATGAAACACAGAAATTGCATCGGAATTAAATTCAAACCGCACAATGCCGACTTAAGTAAAAGAGGACTGACACTCTCACTTTCTATGATTGGAAACTCTGCTGTGAGTCCAGTTTTAGATTCCGATGCTTCACTTCAGGTTTACTGTATCCCTTGGACCTTCTTATTGATGACGAAACACAGAAATTGCATCCGAAATTAATACAAAAGTCACAATGGTGACTTAAGTACAAGTGGACTGACACTCTCACGTTCTATGATTTGAACCTCTCCTGTGAGTCCAGTTTTAGATTCCGAAGCTTCACCTCAGGTTTACTGTATCTCTTGGACCTTCTTACTGACGATGAAACACAGAAATTGCATCCGAATTTAATACAAATGGCACAATGACGACTTAAGTACAAGAGGACTGACACTATCACTTTCTATGATTCGAACCTCTCCTGTGAGGTCAGATTTCGATTCCGATGCTTCACTTCAGGTTTACTGTATCCCTTGGACCTTCTTGTTGACGATAAAACACAGAAATCGCATCCGAAATTAATACAAATAGCACAATGCCGTCTTAAGTAAAGAGGACTGACGCTCTAACATTCTGCGATTTGAACCTCTCCTGCGAGTCCAGTTTTAGATTCCGATGCGTCACTGAAGGTTTACTGTATCCCTTGGACCTTCTTATTGACGATGAAACACAGAAATTGCATCCGAATTTAATACAAAAGGCACAATGCCGACTTAAGTACAAGAGGACTTACATTCTAACTTTCTATGAAATGAACCTCTTCTGTGAGTCCAGTTTTAGATTCCGATGCTTCACTTCAGGTTTACTGTACCCCTTGGACTTTCTTATTGACGATGAAACACAGAAATTGCATCCGAATTTAATACAAATGGCACAATACCGACTTGAGTACAAGAGGAGTGACACTCTAACATTCGATGATTTGAACCTCTCCTGTGAGTCCAGTTTTAGATTCCGATGCTTCACTTCAGGTTTACTGTATACCTTGGGCCTTCTTATAGACGATGTAACACAGAAATTGCATCCGAATTTAATACAAAACTCACAATACCGACTTAAGTACAAGAGGAGTGACACTCTAACTTTCTATGATTTGAGTCACTCCTGTGAGTCCAGTTTTAGATTCCGATGCTTCACGTCAGGTTTACTGTATACCTTGCACCTTCTTATTGACGATGAAACACAGAAATTGCATCGGAATTAAATTCAAAAGGCACAATGCCGACCTAAGTAGAAGAGGACTAACACTCTCACATTCTATGTTTTGAACCTCTCCTGTAACTTCAGTTTTAAATTCCGATGCTTCACTTCAGGTTTACTGTATACCTTGCACCTTCTTATTGACGATGAAACACAGAAATTGAATCGGAATTCAATTCAAAAGGCTCAATGCCGACTTAAGTACAAGAGGACTGACACTCTCACTTTCCATGATTTGAACATCTCCTGTGAGTCCAGTTTTTGATTCCGATTCTTCACTTCAGGTTTACCTTATCCCTTGGACCTTCTTATTGACGATGAAACACAGAAATTGCATCGGAATTAAATTCAAACCGCACAATGCCGACTTAAGTAAAAGAGGACTGACACTCTCACTTTCTATGATTGGAAACTCTGCTGTGAGTCCAGTATTAGATTCCGATGCTTCACTTCATGTTTACTGTATCCCTTGGACTTTCTTATTGACGATGAAACACAGAAATTGCATCGGAATTAAATTCAAAAAGCACAATGCCGACTTAAGTACAAGAGGACAGACACTCTAATTTTCTATGATTTGAACCACTCATGTGAGTCCTGTTTTAGATTCCGATGCTTCACTACAGGTTTACTGTATCCCTTGGACCTTTGTATTGACGATGTATTACAGAGTTTGCACCCGAATTTAATACAAAAGGCACAATGCCGACTTAAGTACTAGAGGACTGACACTCTAACTTTCTATGATTTGAACCTCTCCCGTGAGTCCAGTTTTCGATTCTGATGCTTCACTTCAGGTTTACTGTATCCCTTGGACCTTCTTATTGACGATGAAACACAGAAATTGCATCCGAAATTAATACAAATATGACAATGGTGACTTAAGTACAAGAGTACTGACACTCTCACTTTCTATGATTTGAACCTCTCCTGTGAGTCCAGTTTTAGATTCCGATGCTTCACCTCAAGTTTACTGTATCTCTTGGACCTTCTTACTGACGATGAAACACAGAAATTGCATCCGAATTGAATACTAATGGCACAATGCCGACTTAAGTACAAGGGGACTGACACTCTCACTTTCTATGATTCAAACCTCTCCTGTGAGGTCAGATTTAGATTCCGATGCTTCACGTCAGGATTACTGTATCCCTTGGACCTTCTTGTTGACGATAAAACACAGAAATCGCATCCGAAATTAATACAAATAGCACAATGCCGTCTTAAGTAAAAGATGACTGACGCTCTAACATGCTGTGATTTGAACCTCTCCTGCGAGTCCAGTTCTAGATTCCGATGCTTCACTTAAGGTTTACTGTATCCCTTGGAACTTCTTATTGACGATGAAACACAGAAATTGCATCCGAATTTAATACAAAAGGCACATTGCCGACTTAAGTACAAGAGGACTTACATTCTAACTTTCTATGATTTGAACCTCTCCTGTGAGTCCAGTTTTAGACTCCGATGCTTCACTCCAGGTTTACTGTACCCCTTGGACTTTCTTATTGACGATGAAACACAGAAATTGCATCCGAATTTAATACAAATGGCACAATACCGACTTGAGTACAAGAGGAGTGACACTCTAACTTTCTATGATTTGAACCTCTCCTGTGAGTCCAGTTTTAGATTCCGATGCTTCACTTCAGGTTTACTGTATACCTTGGGCCTTCTTATTGACGATGAAACACAGAAATTGCATCCGAATTTAATACAAAACTCACAATACCGACTTAAGTACAAGAGGAGTGACACTCTAACTTTCTATGATTTGAATCACTCCTGTGAGTCCAGTTTTAGATTCCGATGCTTCACTTCAGGTTTACTGTATCCCTTGGACGTTCTTATAGACGATGAAACACAGAAATTGCATCGGAATTAAATTCAAAAGGCACAATGCCGACCTAAGTAGAAGAGGACTAACACTCTCACTTTCTATGATTTGAACCTCTCCTGTGAGTCCAGTTTTAGATTCCGATGCTTCACTTCAGGTTCACTGTATCCCTTGGACCTTCTAATTGACGATGAAACACAGAGTTTGCATCCGAATTTAATACAAAAGGTACAATGCCGACTTAAGTGCAAGAGGACTGACACTCTAACTTTCTATGATTTGAACCTCTCCTGTGAGTCCATTTTTCGATTCCTTTGCTTCACTTCAGGTTTACTGTATACCTTGCACCTTCTTATTGACGATGAAACACAGAAATTGCATCGGAATTCAATTCAAAAGGCTCAATGCCGACTTAAGTACTAGAAGACTGACACTCTCACTTTCTATGATTTGAACCTCTCCTGTGAGTTCAGTTTTAGATTCCTTTGCTTCACTTCAGGTTACTGTATACCTTGGACCTTCTTATTGAGGATGAAACACAGAAATTACATCCGAATTTTTTACAAAAATCACAATGGCGTCTTAAGTACAAGAGGACTGACACTCTCACTTTCCATGATTTGAACATCTCCTGTGAGTCCAGTTTTAGATTCCGATTCTTCACTTCAGGTTTACCTTACCCCTTGGACCTTCTTATTGACGATGAAACACAGAAATTGCATCGGAATTAAATTCAAAAAGCACAATGCCGACTTAAGTACAAGAGGACAGACACTCTAACTTTCTATGATTTGAACCACTCATGTGAGTCCAGTTTTAGATTCCGATGCTTCACTACAGGTTTACTGTATCCCTTGGACTTTTGTATTGACGATGAAACACAGCTTTTGCACCCGAATTTAATACAAAAGGCACAATGCCGACATAAGTACTAGAGGACTGACACTCTAACTTTCTATGATTTGAACCTCTCCTGTGAGGTCAGATTTAGATTCCGATGCTTCACTTCAGGTTTACTGTATCCCTTGGACCTTCTTGTTGACGATAAAACACAGAAATCGCATCCGAAATTAATACAAATAGCACAATGCCGTCTTAAGTAAAAGATGACTGACGCTCTAACATTCTGTGATTTGAACCGCTCCTGCGAGCCCAGTTTTAGATTCCCATGCTTAACTTAAGGTTTACTATATCCCTTGGACCTTCTTATTGACGATGAAACACAGAAATTGCATCCGAATTTAATACAAAAGGCACATTGCCGACTTAAGTACATGAGGAGTTACATTCTAACTTTCTATGATTTGAACCTCTCCTGTGAGTCCAGTTTTAGATTCCGATGCTTCACTTCAGGTTTACTGTACCCCTTGGACTTTCTTATTGACGATGAAACACAGAAATTGCATTCGAATTTAATACAAAACTCACAATACCGACTTAAGTACAAGAGGAGTGACACTCTAACTTTCTATGATTTGAATCACTCCTGTGAGTCCAGTTTTGGATTCCGATGCTTCACTTCAGGTTTACTGTATCCCTTGGACGTTCTTATAGACGATGAAACACAGAAATTTGTATCGGAATTAAATTCAAAAGGCACAATGCCGACCTAAGTAGATGAGGACTAACACTCTCACTTTCTATGATTTGAACCTCTCCTGTGAGTCCAGTTTTAGATTCCGATGCTTCACTTCAGGTTTACTGTATCCCTTGGACCTTCTAATTGACGATGAAACACAGAGTTTGCATCCGAATTTAATACAAAAGGTACAATGCCGACTTAAGTGCAAGAGGACTGACACTCTAACTTTCTATGATTTGAACCTCTCCTGTGAGTCCAGTTTTAGATTCTTGTGCTTCACTTCAGGTTACTGTATACCTTGGACCTTCTTATTGACGATGAAACACAGAAATTACATCCGAATTTTATACAAAAATCTCAATGGTGACTTAAGTACAAGAGGACTGACACTCTCACTTTCTATGATTTGAACATCTCCTGTGAGTCCAGTTTTAGATTCCGATGCTTCACTTCAGGTTTACTGTATCCCTTGGACCTTCTTATTGACGATGAAACACAGAAATTGCATCGGAATTAAATTCAAAACACACAATGCCGACTTAAGTAAAAGAGGACTGACACTCTCACTTTCTTTGTTTTGAACCTCTCCTGTGAGGCCAGTTTTAGATTCCGATGTTTCACTTCAGGTTTACTGTATCCCTTCGACCTTCTTATTGACGATGAAACACAGAAATTGCATCGTATTTAAATTCAAAATGCACAATGCCGACTTAAGTACAAGAGGACTGACACTCTAACTTACTATGATTTGAACCTCTCCAGTGAGTCCAGTTTTAGATTCCGATGCTTCACTTCAGGTTTACTGTATCCCTTGGACCTTCTAATTGACGATGAAACACAGAGTTGGCATCCGAATTTAATACAAAAGGTACATTGCCGACTCAAGTACAAGAGGACTGACACTCTAACTTTCTATGATTTGAACCTCTCCTGTGAGTCCAGTTTTAGATTCCGATGCTTCACTTCAGGTTTACTGTATCCCTTTGACCTTCGTATTGACGATGAAACACAGAAATTGCATCCGAATTTAATACAAAAATCACAATGGCGACTTAAGTACAAGAGGACTGACACTCTCACTTTCTATGTTTCGAACATCTCCTGTGAGTCCAGTTTTAGATTCCGATGCTTCACTTCAGGTTTCCTGTATCCCTTGGACCTTCGTATTGACGATGAAACATAGAAATTGCATCAGAATTAAATTCAAACCGCACAATGCCGACTTAAGTAAAAGAGGACTGACACTCTCACTTTCTATGATTTGAAACTCTGCTGTGAGTCCAGTATTAGATTCCGATGCTTCACTTCAGATTTACTGTATCCCTTGGATCTTCTTATTGACGATGAAACACAGAAATTGCATCGGAATTAAAATCAAAATGCACAATGCCGACATAAGTACAAGAGGACTGACACTCTAACTTTCTATGATTTGAACCTTTCCTGTGTGTCCAGTTTTAGATTCTGATGCTTCACTTCTGGTTTACTGTATCCGTTGGACCTTTGTATTGTCGATGAAACACAGAGTTTGCACCCGAATTTAATACAAAAGGCACAATGCCGACTTAAGTACTAGAGGACTGACACTCTAACTTTCTATGATTTGAACCTCTCCCGTGAGTCCAGTTTTAGATTCCGATGCTTCACTTCAGGTTTACTGTATCCCTTGGACCTTCTTATTGACGATGAAACACAGAAATTGCATCCGAAATTAATACAAAAGTCACAATGGTGACTTAACTACAAGAGGACTGACACTCTCACTTTCTATGATTTGAACCTCTACTGTGAGTCCAGTTTCTGATTCCGATGCTTCACCTCAGGTTTACTGTATCTGTTGGACCTTCTTATTAACGATGAAACACAGAAATTGCATCCGAATTCAATACAAATGGCACAATGCCACTTCAGTACAAGAGGACTGACACTCACACTTTCTATGATTCGAACCTCTCCTGTGAGGTCAGATTTAGATTCCGATGCTTCACTTCAGGTTTACTGTATCCCTTTGACCTTCTTATTGACGATGAAACACAGAAATTGCATCCGAATTTAATACAAAAGGCACAATGCCGACTTAAGTACAAGAGGACTGACACTCTAACTTTTTATGATTTGAACCTCTCCTGTGAGTCCAGTTTTTGATTCCGATGCTTTACTTCAGGTTTACTGTATCACTTGGATCTTCTTATTGACGATTAAACACAGAAACTGCATCCGAATTTAATACAAAAGGCACAATGGCGACTTAGGTACAAGAGGACTGACACTCAAACTTTCTATAATTTGAACCTCTCCTGTGAGTCCAGTTTTAGATTCCGATGCTTCACTTCAGGTTTACTGTATCCGTCGGACCTTCTTATTGACGATGAAACACAGAAATTGCATCCGAAATTAATTAAAAACTCACAATGGTGTCTTAAGTACAAGAGGACTGACACTCTCACTTTCTATGATTTGAACCTCTCCTGTGAGTCCAGTTTTACATTCCGATGCTTCACTTCAGGTTTACTGTATCCCTTTGACCTTCTTATTGACGATGAAACACAGAAATTGCATCCGAATTTAATTCAAAAGGCACAATGCCGACTTAAGTACAAGAGGACTGACACTCTAACTTTCTATGATTTGAACCTCTCCTGTGAGTCCAGTTTTAGATTCCGATGCTTCACTTCAGGTTTACTGTATCACTTGGATCTTCTTATTGACGATTAAACACAGAAACTGCATCCGAATTTAATACAAAAGGCACAATGGCGACTTAGGTACAAGAGGACTGACACTCTCACTTTCTATGATTTGAACCTCTCCTGTGAGTCCAGTTTTAGATTCCGATGCTTCACCTCACGTTTACTGTATCCCTTGGACCTTCTTATTGACGATGAAACACAGAAATTGCATCCGAATTTAATACAACAATCACAATGGCGGCTTAAGTACAAGAGGACTGACACTCTCACTTTCTATGATTTGCACCTCTCCTGTGAGTCCAGTTTTAGATTCCGAAGCTTCACTTCAGGTTTACTGTATCCCCTGGACCTTCTAATTGTCGATGAAACACAGAGTTGGCATCCGAATTTAATACAAAAGGTACATTGCCGACTTAAGTACAAGAGGACTGACACTCTAACTTTCTATGATTTGAACCTCTCCTGTGAGTCCTGTTTTAGATTCCGATGCTTCACTTCAGGTTTACTGTATCCCTTTGACCTTCGTATTGACGATGAAACACAGAAATTGCATCCGAATTTAATACAAAAATGACAATGGCGACTCAAGTACAAGAGGACTGACACTCTCACTTTCTATGTTTCGAACATCTAATGTGAGTCCAGTTTTAGATTCCGATGCTTCACTTCAGGTTTCCTGTATCCCTTGGACCTTTTTATTGACGATGAAACATAGAAATTGCATCGGAATTAAATTCAAACCGCACAATGCCGACTTAAGTAAAAGAGGACTGACACTCTCACTTTCTATGATTTGAAACTCTGCTGTGTGTCCAGTATTAGTTTCCGATGCTTCACTTCAGGTTTACTGTATCCCTTGGACCTTCTTATTGACGATGAAACACAGAAATTGCATCGGAATTAAAATCAAAAGGCACAATGCCGACATAAGTACAAGAGGACTGACACTCTAACTTTCTATGATATGAACCTTTCCTCTGTGTCCAGTTTTAGATTCTGATGCTTCACTTCAGGTTTACTGTATCCCTTGGACCTTTGTATTGTCGATGAAACACAGCGTTTGCACCCGAATTTAATACAGAAGGCACAAAGCCGACTTAAGTACTAGAGGACTGACACTCTAACTTTCTATGATTTGAACCTCTCCCGTGAGTCCAGTTTTAGATTCCGATGCTTCACTTCAGGTTTACTGTATCCCTTGGACCTTCTTATTACGATGAAACACAGAAATTGCATCCGAAAGTAATACAAAAGTCACAATGGTGACTTAACTACAAGAGGACTGACACTCTCACTTTCTATGATTTGAACCTCTCCTGTGAGTCCAGTTTTAGATTCCGATGCTTCACCTCAGGTTTACTGTATCTGTTGGACCTTCTTATTGACGATGAAACACGGAAATTGCATCCGAATTTAATACAAATGGCACAATGCCGACTTAAGTACAAGAGGACTGACGCTCTCACTTTCTATGATTTGAAACTCTGCTGTGAGTCCAGTATTAGATTCCGTTGCTTCACTTCGGGTTTACTGTATCCCTTGGACCTTCTTGTTGACGATAAAACACAGAAATCGCATCCGAAATTAATACAAATAGCTCAATGCCGTCTTAAGTAAAAGAGGACTGACGCTCTAACAATCTGTGATTTGAACCTCCTCTACGAATCCAGTTTTAGATTCTGATGCTTCACTTAAGATTGACTGTATCCCTTGGACCTTCTTATTGACAATGAAACACAGAAACTGCATCCTAATTTAATACAAAAGGCACATTACCGACTTAAGTAGGAGCGGAGTGACACTATAACTTTCTATGATTTGAATCTCTCCTGTGAGTCCAGTTTTAGATTCCGATGCTTCACTTCAGGTTTACTGTATCCCTTGGGCGTTCTTATTGACGATGAAACACAGAAATTGCTTCGGAATTACATTCAAAAGGCACTGTGCCGACCTAAGTAGAAGACGACTAACACTCTCACTTTCTATGGTTTGAACCACTCCTGTGAGTCCAGTTTTAGATTCCGATGCTTCACTTCGGGGTTACTGTATACCTTGCACCTTCTTATTGACGATTAAACACAGAAATTGCTTCGGAATTAAATTCAAAAGGCACAATGCCGACTTAAGTACAAGAGTAATGACATTCTCACTCTCTATGATTTGAACCTCTCCTGTGAGTCCAGTTTTACATTCCGATGCTTCACTTCAGGTTTACTGTATCCGTCGGACCTTCTTATTGACGATGAAACACAGAAATTGCATCGGAAATTAATACAAAAGTCACAATGGTGTCTTAAGTACAAGAGGACTGACACTCTCACTTTCTATGATTTGAACCTCTCCTGTGAGTCCAGTTTTAGATTCCTGTGCTTCACTTCAGGTTACTGTATACCATGGACCTTCTTATTGACGATGAAACACAGAAATTACATCCGAATTTTATTCAAAAATCACAATGGCGACTTAAGTACAAGAGGACTGACACTCTCACTTTCTATGATTTGAACATCTCCTGTGTGTCCAGTTTTAGATTCCGATGCTTCACTTCAGGTTTACTATATCCCTTGGACCTTCTTATTGACGATGAAACACAGAAATTGCATCGGAATTAAATTCAAAACACACAATGCCGACTTAAGTAAAAGAGGACTGACACTCTCACTTTCTTTGTTTTGAACCTCTCCTGTGAGTCCAGTTTTAGATTCCGATGCTTCACTTCAGGTTTATTGTATCCCTTGGACCTTCTTATTGACGATGAAACACAGAAATTGCATCCGAATTTAATACAAATGGCAAAATGCCGACTTAAGTACAAGAGCACTGACACTCTCACTTCCAATGATTCGAACTTCTCCTGTGAGGTCAGATTTAGATTCCGATGCTTCACTTCAGGTTTACTGTATACCTTGAACCTTCTTATTGACGATGAAAAACAGAAATTGCATCGGAATTAAATTCAAAAGGCACAATTCCGACTTAATTACAATAGGACTGACACTCTCACTTCCTATGATTTGAACCTCTCCTGTGAGTCCAGTTTTAGATTCCGATGCTTCACTTCAGGTTTACTGTATCCCTTGGACCTTCTAATTGACGATGAAACACAGAGTTGGCATCCGAATTTAATACAAAAGGTACATTGCCGACTCAAGTACAAGAGGACTGACACTCTAACTTTCTATGATTTGAACCTCTCCTGTGGGTCCAGTTTTAGGTTCCGATGCTTCACTTCAGGTTTACTGTATCCCTTTGACCTTCGTATTGACGATGAAAGACAGAAATTGCATCCGAATTTAATACAAAAATCACAATGGCGACTTAAGTACAAGAAGACTGACACTCTCACTTTCTATGTTTCGAACATCTCCTGTGAGTCCAGTTTTAGATTCCGATGCTTCACGTCAGGTTTCCTGTATCCCTTGGACCTTCTTATTGACGATGAAACATAGAAATTGCTTCGGAATTAAATTCAAACCGCACAATGCCGACTTAAGTAAAAGAGGACTGACACTCTCACTTTCTATGATTTGAAACTCTGCTGTGAGTCCAGTATTAGATTCCGATGCTTCACTTCAGGTTTACTGTATCCCTTGGGCCTTCTTATTGACGATGAAACACAGAAATTGCATCCGAAATTAATACAAAAGTCACAATGGTGACTTAACTACAAGAGGACTGACACTCTCACTTTCTATGATTTGAACCTCTCCTGTGAGTCCAGTTTCTGATTCCGATGCTTCACCTCAGGTTTACTGTATCTGTTGGACCTTCATATTAACGATGAAACACAGCAATTGCATCCGAATTCAATACAAATGGCACAATGCCACTTAAGTACAAGAGGACTGACACTCACACTTTCTATGATTCGAACCTCTCCTGTGAGGTCAGATTTAGATTCCGATGCTTCACTTCAGCTTTACTGTATCCCTTGGACCTTCTTGTTGACGATAAAACACAGAAATCGCATCCGAAATTAATACAAATAGCACAATGCCGTCTTAAGTAAAAGAGGACTGACGCTCTAACATTCTGTGATTTGAACCTCTCCTGCGAATCCAGTTTTGTAATTCCGATGCTTCACTTAAGGTTTACTGTATCCCTTGGACATTCTTATTGACAATGAAACACAAAAATTGCATCCTAATTTAATACAAAAGGCACATTACCGACTTAAGTAGGAGCGGAGTGACACTCTAACTTTCTATGATTTGAATCTCTCCTGTGAGTCCAGTTTTAGATTCCGATGCTTCACTTCAGGTTTACTGTATCCCTTGGACGTTCTTATTGACGATGAAACACAGAAATTGCTTCGGAATTAAATTCAAAAGGCACAGTGCCGACCTAAGTAGAAGACGACTAACACTCTCACTTTCTATGATTTGAACCTCTCCTGTGAGTCCAGTTTTAGATTCCGATGCTTCACTTCGGGGTTACTGTATACCTTGCACCTTCTTATTGACGATTAAACACAGAAATTGCATCGGAATTAAATTCAAAAGGCACAATGCCGACTTAAGTAAAAGAGGACTGACATTCTCACTCTCTATGATTTGAACCTCTCCTGTGAGTCCAGTTTTACATTCCGATGCTTCACTTCAGGTTTACTGTATCCCTTTGACCTTCTTATTGACGATGAAACACAGAAATTGCATCCGAATTTAATACAAAAGGCACAATGCCGACTTAAGTACAAAAGGACTGACACTCTAACTTTTTATGATTTGAACCTCACCTGTGAGTCCAGTTTTAGATTCCGATGCTTTACTTCAGGTTTACTGTATCACTTGGATCTTCTTATTGACGATTAAACACAGAAACTGCATCCGAATTTAATACAAAAAGCACAATGGCGACTTAGGTACAAGAGGACTGACACTCTTACTTTCTATGATTATAACCTCTCCTGTGAGTCCAGTTTTAGATTCCGATGCTTCACTTCAGGTTTACTGTATCCGTCGGACCTTCTTATTGACGATGAAACACAGAAATTGCATCCGAAATTAATACAAAACTCACAATGGTGTCTTAAGTACAATAGGACTGACACTCTCACTTTCTATGATTTGAACCTCTTCTGTGAGTCCAGTTTTAGATTCCGATGCTTCACCTGAGGTTTACTGTATCCCTTGGACCTTCTTATTGACGATGAAACACAGAAATTGCATCCGAATTTAATACAACAATCACAATGGCGACTTAAGTACAAGAAGACTGACACTCTCACTTTCTATGTTTCGAACATCTCCTGTGAGTCCAGTTTTAGATTCCGATGCTTCACGTCAGGTTTCCTGTATCCCTTGGACCTTCTTATTGACGATGAAACATAGAAATTGCTTCGGAATTAAATTCAAACCGCACAATGCCGACTTAAGTAAAAGAGGACTGACACTCTCACTTTCTGTGATTTGAAACTCTGCTGTGAGTCCAGTATTAGATTCCGATGCTTCACTTCAGGTTTACTGTATCCCTTGGACCTTCTTATTGACGATGAAACACAGAAATTGCATCCGAAATTAATACAAAAGTCACAATGGTGACTTAACTACAAGAGGACTGACACTCTCACTTTCTATGATTTGAACCTCTCCTGTGAGTCCAGTTTCTGATTCCGATGCTTCACCTCAGGTTTACTGTATCTGTTGGACCTTCATATTAACGATGAAACACAGCAATTGCATCCGAATTCAATACAAATGGCACAATGCCACTTAAGTACAAGAGGACTGACACTCACACTTTCTATGATTCGAACCTCTCCTGTGAGGTCAGATTTAGATTCCGATGCTTCACTTCAGCTTTACTGTATCCCTTGGACCTTCTTGTTGACGATAAAACACAGAAATCGCATCCGAAATTAATACAAATAGCACAATGCCGTCTTAAGTAAAAGAGGACTGACGCTCTAACATTCTGTGATTTGAACCTCTCCTGCGAATCCAGTTTTGTAATTCCGATGCTTCACTTAAGGTTTACTGTATCCCTTGGACATTCTTATTGACAATGAAACACAAAAATTGCATCCTAATTTAATACAAAAGGCACATTACCGACTTAAGTAGGAGCGGAGTGACACTCTAACTTTCTATGATTTGAATCTCTCCTGTGAGTCCAGTTTTAGATTCCGATGCTTCACTTCAGGTTTACTGTATCCCTTGGACGTTCTTATTGACGATGAAACACAGAAATTGCTTCGGAATTAAATTCAAAAGGCACAGTGCCGACCTAAGTAGAAGACGACTAACACTCTCACTTTCTATGATTTGAACCTCTCCTGTGAGTCCAGTTTTAGATTCCGATGCTTCACTTCGGGGTTACTGTATACCTTGCACCTTCTTATTGACGATTAAACACAGAAATTGCATCGGAATTAAATTCAAAAGGCACAATGCCGACTTAAGTAAAAGAGGACTGACATTCTCACTCTCTATGATTTGAACCTCTCCTGTGAGTCCAGTTTTACATTCCGATGCTTCACTTCAGGTTTACTGTATCCCTTTGACCTTCTTATTGACGATGAAACACAGAAATTGCATCCGAATTTAATACAAAAGGCACAATGCCGACTTAAGTACAAAAGGACTGACACTCTAACTTTTTATGATTTGAACCTCACCTGTGAGTCCAGTTTTAGATTCCGATGCTTTACTTCAGGTTTACTGTATCACTTGGATCTTCTTATTGACGATTAAACACAGAAACTGCATCCGAATTTAATACAAAAAGCACAATGGCGACTTAGGTACAAGAGGACTGACACTCTTACTTTCTATGATTATAACCTCTCCTGTGAGTCCAGTTTTAGATTCCGATGCTTCACTTCAGGTTTACTGTATCCGTCGGACCTTCTTATTGACGATGAAACACAGAAATTGCATCCGAAATTAATACAAAACTCACAATGGTGTCTTAAGTACAATAGGACTGACACTCTCACTTTCTATGATTTGAACCTCTTCTGTGAGTCCAGTTTTAGATTCCGATGCTTCACCTGAGGTTTACTGTATCCCTTGGACCTTCTTATTGACGATGAAACACAGAAATTGCATCCGAATTTAATACAACAATCACAATGGCGGCTTGAGTACAAGAGCACTGACACTCTCACTTTCTATGATTTGCACCTCTCCTGTGAGTCCAGTTTTAGATTCCGAAGCTTCACTTCAGGTTTACTGTATCTCTTGGACCTTCTAATTGACGATGAAAGACAGAGTTGGATCCGAATTTAATAAAAAAGGTACATTGCCGACTTAAGTACAAGAGGACTGACACTCTAACTTTCTATGATTTGAACCTCTCCTGTGAGTCCAGTTTTAGATTCCGATGCTTCACTTCAGGTTTACTGTATCCCTTTGACCTTCGTATTGACGATGAAACACAGAAATTGCATCCGAATTTAATACAAAAATCACAATGGCGACTCAAGTACAAGAGGACTGACACTCTCAGTTTCTATGTTTCGAACATCTCCTGTGAGTCCAGTTTTAGATTCCGATGCTTCACTTCAGCTTTACTGTATCCCTTGGACCTTCTTGTTGACGATAAAACACAGAAATCGCATCCGAAATTAATACAAATAGCACAATGCCGTCTTAAGTAAAAGAGGACTGACGCTCTAACATTCTGTGATTTGAACCTCTCCTGCGAATCCAGTTTTGTAATTCCGATGCTTCACTTAAGGTTTACTGTATCCCTTGGACATTCTTATTGACAATGAAACACAAAAATTGCATCCTAATTTAATACAAAAGGCACATTACCGACTTAAGTAGGAGCGGAGTGACACTCTAACTTTCTATGATTTGAATCTCTCCTGTGAGTCCAGTTTTAGATTCCGATGCTTCACTTCAGGTTTACTGTATCCCTTGGACGTTCTTATTGACGATGAAACACAGAAATTGCTTCGGAATTAAATTCAAAAGGCACAGTGCCGACCTAAGTAGAAGACGACTAACACTCTCACTTTCTATGATTTGAACCTCTCCTGTGAGTCCAGTTTTAGATTCCGATGCTTCACTTCGGGGTTACTGTATACCTTGCACCTTCTTATTGACGATTAAACACAGAAATTGCATCGGAATTAAATTCAAAAGGCACAATGCCGACTTAAGTAAAAGAGGACTGACATTCTCACTCTCTATGATTTGAACCTCTCCTGTGAGTCCAGTTTTACATTCCGATGCTTCACTTCAGGTTTACTGTATCCCTTTGACCTTCTTATTGACGATGAAACACAGAAATTGCATCCGAATTTAATACAAAAGGCACAATGCCGACTTAAGTACAAAAGGACTGACACTCTAACTTTTTATGATTTGAACCTCACCTGTGAGTCCAGTTTTAGATTCCGATGCTTTACTTCAGGTTTACTGTATCACTTGGATCTTCTTATTGACGATTAAACACAGAAACTGCATCCGAATTTAATACAAAAAGCACAATGGCGACTTAGGTACAAGAGGACTGACACTCTTACTTTCTATGATTATAACCTCTCCTGTGAGTCCAGTTTTAGATTCCGATGCTTCACTTCAGGTTTACTGTATCCGTCGGACCTTCTTATTGACGATGAAACACAGAAATTGCATCCGAAATTAATACAAAACTCACAATGGTGTCTTAAGTACAATAGGACTGACACTCTCACTTTCTATGATTTGAACCTCTTCTGTGAGTCCAGTTTTAGATTCCGATGCTTCACCTGAGGTTTACTGTATCCCTTGGACCTTCTTATTGACGATGAAACACAGAAATTGCATCCGAATTTAATACAACAATCACAATGGCGGCTTGAGTACAAGAGCACTGACACTCTCACTTTCTATGATTTGCACCTCTCCTGTGAGTCCAGTTTTAGATTCCGAAGCTTCACTTCAGGTTTACTGTATCCCTTGGGCCTTCTAATTGACGATGAAACACAGAGTTGGATCCGAATTTAATAAAAAAGGTACATTGCCGACTTAAGTACAAGAGGACTGACACTCTAACTTTCTATGATTTGAACCTCTCCTGTGAGTCCAGTTTTAGATTCCGATGCTTCACTTCAGGTTTACTGTATCCCTTTGACCTTCGTATTGACGATGAAACACAGAAATTGCATCCGAATTTAATACAAAAATCACAATGGCGACTCAAGTACAAGAGGACTGACACTCTCAGTTTCTATGTTTCGAACATCTCCTGTGAGTCCAGTTTTAGATTCCGATGCTTCACTTCAGGTTTCCTGTATCCCTTGGACCTTTTTATTGACGATGAAACATAGAAATTGCATCGGAATTAAATTCAAACCGCACAATGCCGACTTAAGTAAAAGAGGACTGACACTCTCACTTTCTATGATTTGAAACTATGCTGTGAGTCCAGTATTAGATTCCGATGCTTCACTTCAGGTTTACTGTATCCCTTGGACCTTCTTATTGACGATGAAACACAGAAATTGCATCGGAATTAAAATCAAAAGGCACAATGCCGACATAAGTACAAGAGGACTGACACTCTAACTTTCTATGATTTGAACCTTTCCTGTGTATCCAGTTTTAGATTCTGATGCTTCACTTCAGGTTTACTGTATCCCTTGGACCTTTGTATTGTCGATGAAACACAGAGTTTGCACCCGAATTTAATACAGAAGGCACAATGCCGACTTAAGTACTAGAGGACTGACACTCTAACTTTCTATGATTTGAACCTATCCCGTGAGTCCAGTTTTAGATTCCGATGCTTCACTTCAGGTTTACTGTATCCCTTGGACCTTCTTATTACGATGAAACACAGAAATTGCATCCGAAATTAATACAAAAGTCACAATGGTGACTTAACTACAAGAGGACTGACACTCTCACTTTCTATGATTTGAACCTCTCCTGTGAGGCCAGTTTTAGATTCCGATGCTTCACCTCAGGTTTACTGTATCTGTTGGACCTTCTTATTGACGATGAAGCACGGAAATTGCATCCGAATTTAATACAAATGGCACAATGCCGACTTAAGTACAAGAGGACTGACACTCTCACTTTCTATGATTTGAAACTCTGCTGTGAGTCCAGTATTAGATTCCGATGCTTCACTTTGGGTTTACTGTATCCCTTGGACCTTCTTGTTGACAATAAAACACAGAAATCGCATCCGAAATTAATACAAATAGCACAATGCCGTCTTAAGTAAAAGAGGACTGACGCTCTAACATTCTGTGATTTGAACCTCCTCTGCGAATCCAGTTTTAGATTCCGATGCTTCACTTAAGATTGACTGTATCCCTTGGACCTTCTTATTGACAATGAAACACAGAAATTGCATCCTAATTTAATACAAAAGGCACATTACCGACTTAAGTAGGAGCGGAGTGACACTCTAATTTTCTATGATTTGAATCTCTCCTGTGAGTCCAGTTTTAGATTCCGATGCTTCACTTCAGGTTTACTGAATCCCTTGGACGTTCTTATTGACGATGAAACACAGAAATTGCTTCGGAATTAAATTCAAAAGGCACAGTGCCGACCTAAGTAGAAGACGACTAACACTCTCACTTTCCATGGTTTGAACCTCTCCTGTGAGTCCAGTTTTAGATTCCGAAGCTTCACTTCGGGGTTACTGTATACCTTGCACCTTCTTATTGACGATTAAACACAGAAATTGCTTCGGAATTAAATTCAAAAGGCACAATGCCGACTTAAGTACAAGAGTACTGACATTCTCACTCTCTATGATTTGAACCTCTCCTGTGAGTCCAGTTTTACATTCCGATGCTTCACTTCAGGTTTACTGTATCCCTTTGACCTTCTTATTGACGATGAAACACAGAAATTGCATCCGAATTTAATACAAAAGGCACAATGCCGACTTAAGTACAAGACGACTGACACTCTAACTTTTTATGATTTGAACCTCTCCTGTGAGTCCAGTTTTAGATTCCGATGCTTTACTTCAGGTTTACTGTATCCCTTGGACCTTCTTAATGACGATTAAACACAGAAACTGCATCCGAATTTAATACAAAAGGCACAATGGCGACTTAAGTACAAGAGGACTGACACTCTAACTTTCTATGATTTGAACCTCTCCTGTGAGTCCAGTTTCAGATTCCGATGCTTCACTTCAGGTTTACTGTATCCGTCCGACCTTCTTATTGACGATGAAACACAGAAATTGCATCCGAAATTAATACAAAAGTCACAATGGTGTCTTAAGTACAAGAGGACTGACACTCTAACTTTCTATGATTTGAACCTCTCCTGTGAGTCCAGTTTTAGATTCCGATGCTTCACTTCAGGTTTACTGTATCCCTTTGACCTTCGTATTGACGATGAAACACAGAAATTGCATCCGAATTTAATACAAAAATCACAATGGCGACTTAAGTACAAGAGGACTGACACTCACATTTTCTATGATTTGAAACTCTGCTGTGAGTCCAGTATTAGATTCCGATGCTTTACTTCAGGTTTACTGTATCCCTTGGACCTTCTTATAGACGATGAAACACAGAAATTGCATCGGAATTAAAATCAAAAGGCACAATGCCGACATAAGTACATGAGGACTGACACTCTAACTTTCTATGATTTGAACCTTTCCTGTGTGTCCAGTTTTAGATTCTGATGCTTCACTTCAGGTTTACTGTATCCCTTGGACCTTTGTATTGTCGATGAAACACAGAGTTTGCACCCGAATTTAATACAAAAGGCACAATGCCGACTTAAGTACTAGAGGACTGACACTCTAACTTTCTATGATTTGAACCTCTCCCGTGAGTCCAGTTTTAGATTCCGATGCTTCACTTCAGGTTTACTGTATCCCTTGGACCTTCTTATTGACGATGAAACACAGAAATTGCATCCGAAATTAATACAAAAGTCACAATGGTGACTTAACTACAAGAGGACTGACACTCTCACTTTCTATGATTTGAACCTCTCCTGTGAGTCCAGTTGTAGATTCCGATGCTTCACCTCAGGTTCACTGTATCTGTTGGACCTTCTTATTGACGATGAAACACGGAAATTGCATCCGAATTTAATACAAATGGCACAATGCCGACTTAAGTACAAGATGACTGACACTCTCACTTTCTATGATTCGAACCTCTCCTGTGAGGTCAGATTTAGATTCCGATGCTTCACTTCAGGTTTACTGTATCCCTTGGACCTTCTTGTTGACGATAAAACAGAGAAATCGCATCCGAAATTAATACAAATATTCACAATGCCGTCTTAAGTAAAAGAGGACTGACGCTCTAACATTCTGTGATTTGAACCTCACCTGCGAATCCAGTTTTAGATTCCGATGCTTCACTTAAGGTTTACTGTATCCTTTGGACCCTCTTATTGACGATGAAACACAGAAATTGCATCCTAATTTAATTCAAAGGCACATTACCGACTTAAGTAGGAACGGAGTGACACTCTAACTTTCTATGATTTGAATCTCTCCTGTGAGTCCAGGTTTAGATTCCGATGCCTCACTTCAGGTTTACTGTATCCCTTGGACGTTCTTATTGACGATGAAACAAAGAAATTGCTTCGGAATTAAATTCATAAGGCACAGTGGCGACCAAAGTAGAAGACGACTAACACTCTCACTTTCTATGATTTTAACCTCTCCTGTGAGTCCAGTTTTAGATTCCGATGCTTCACTTCGGGGTTACTGTATACCTTGCACCTTCTTGTTGACGATTAAACACAGAAATTGCATCGGAATTAAATTCAAAAGGCACAATGCCGACTCAAGTACAAGAGGACTGACATTCTCACTCTCTATGATTTGAACCTCTCCTGTGAGTCCAGTTTTACATTCCGATGCTTCACTTCAGGTTTACTGTATCCCTTTCACCTTCTTATTGACGATGAAATACAGAAATTGCATCCGAACTTAATACAAAAGGTACAATGAAGACTTAAGTACAAGAGGACTGACACTCTAACTTTCTATGATATGAACCTCCCTGTGAGTCCAGTTTTAGATTCCGATGCTTTACTTCAGATTTACTGTATCCCTTGGACCTTCTTATTGACGATTAAACATAGAAACTGCATCCGAATTTAATACACAAGGCACAATGGCGACTTAAGTACAAGAGGACTGACACTCTAACTTTCTATGATTTGAACCTCTCCTGTGAGTCCAGATTTAGATTCCGATGCTTCACTTCAGGTTTACTGTATCCGTCGGACCTTCTTATTGACGATGAAACACAGAAATTGCATCCGAATTTAATACAAAAATAACAATGGCGGCTTAAGTATAAGAGGACTGACACTCTCACTTTCTGTGATTTGCACCTCTCCTGTGATTCCAGTTTTAGATTCCGATGCTTCACTTCAGGTTTACTGTATCCCTTGGACCTTCTTATTGACGATGAAACACAGAAAATGCGTCCAAATTTAATACAAAAATAACAATGGCGGCTTAAGTACAAGAGGACTGACACTCTCACTTTCTATGATTTGAACATCTCCTGTGAGTCCAGTTCTAGATTCCGATGCTTCACTTCAGGTTTACCTTATCCCTTGGACCTTCTTATTGACGATGAAACACAGATATTGCATCGGAATTAAATTTAAAACGCACAATGCCGACTTAAGTAAAAGAGGACTGACACTCTAACTTTCTATGGTTTGAACCTTTCCTGTGTATCCAGTTTTAGATTCTGATGCTTCACTTCAGGTTTACTGTATCCCTTGGACCTTTGTATTGTCGATGAAACACAGAGTTTGCACCCGAATTTAATACAGAAGGCACAATGCCGACTTAAGTACTAGAGGACTGACACTCTAACTTTCTATGATTTGAACCTATCCCGTGAGTCCAGTTTTAGATTCCGATGCTTCACTTCAGGTTTACTGTATCCCTTGGACCTTCTTATTACGATGAAACACAGAAATTGCATCCGAAATTAATACAAAAGTCACAATGGTGACTTAACTACAAGAGGACTGACACTCTCACTTTCTATGATTTGAACCTCTCCTGTGAGGCCAGTTTTAGATTCCGATGCTTCACCTCAGGTTTACTGTATCTGTTGGACCTTCTTATTGACGATGAAGCACGGAAATTGCATCCGAATTTAATACAAATGGCACAATGCCGACTTAAGTACAAGAGGACTGACACTCTCACTTTCTATGATTTGAAACTCTGCTGTGAGTCCAGTATTAGATTCCGATGCTTCACTTTGGGTTTACTGTATCCCTTGGACCTTCTTGTTGACAATAAAACACAGAAATCGCATCCGAAATTAATACAAATAGCACAATGCCGTCTTAAGTAGAAGAGGACTGACGCTCTAACATTCTGTGATTTGAACCTCCTCTGCGAATCCAGTTTTAGATTCCGATGCTTCACTTAAGATTGACTGTATCCCTTGGACCTTCTTATTGACAATGAAACACAGAAATTGCATCCTAATTTAATACAAAAGGCACATTACCGACTTAAGTAGGAGCGGAGTGACACTCTAACTTTCTATGATTTGAATCTCTCCTGTGAGTCCAGTTTTAGATTCCGATGCTTCACTTCAGGTTTACTGAATCCCTTGGACGTTCTTATTGACGATGAAACACAGAAATTGCTTCGGAATTAAATTCAAAAGGCACAGTGCCGACCTAAGTAGAAGACGACTAACACTCTCACTTTCCATGGTTTGAACCTCTCCTGTGAGTCCAGTTTTAGATTCCGAAGCTTCACTTCGGGGTTACTGTATACCTTGCACCTTCTTATTGACGATTAAACACAGAAATTGCTTCGGAATTAAATTCAAAAGGCACAATGCCGACTTAAGTACAAGAGTACTGACATTCTCACTCTCTATGATTTGAACCTCTCCTGTGAGTCCAGTTTTACATTCCGATGCTTCACTTCAGGTTTACTGTATCCCTTTGACCTTCTTATTGACGATGAAACACAGAAATTGCATCCGAATTTAATACAAAAGGCACAATGCCGACTTAAGTACAAGACGACTGACACTCTAACTTTTTATGATTTGAACCTCTCCTGTGAGTCCAGTTTTAGATTCCGATGCTTTACTTCAGGTTTACTGTATCCCTTGGACCTTCTTAATGACGATTAAACACAGAAACTGCATCCGAATTTAATACAAAAGGCACAATGGCGACTTAAGTACAAGAGGACTGACACTCTAACTTTCTATGATTTGAACCTCTCCTGTGAGTCCAGTTTCAGATTCCGATGCTTCACTTCAGGTTTACTGTATCCGTCCGACCTTCTTATTGACGATGAAACACAGAAATTGCATCCGAAATTAATACAAAAGTCACAATGGTGTCTTAAGTACAAGAGGACTGACACTCTAACTTTCTATGATTTGAACCTCTCCTGTGAGTCCAGTTTTAGATTCCGATGCTTCACTTCAGGTTTACTGTATCCCTTTGACCTTCGTATTGACGATGAAACACAGAAATTGCATCCGAATTTAATACAAAAATCACAATGGCGACTTAAGTACAAGAGGACTGACACTCACATTTTCTATGATTTGAAACTCTGCTGTGAGTCCAGTATTAGATTCCGATGCTTTACTTCAGGTTTACTGTATCCCTTGGACCTTCTTATAGACGATGAAACACAGAAATTGCATCGGAATTAAAATCAAAAGGCACAATGCCGACATAAGTACATGAGGACTGACACTCTAACTTTCTATGATTTGAACCTTTCCTGTGTGTCCAGTTTTAGATTCTGATGCTTCACTTCAGGTTTACTGTATCCCTTGGACCTTTGTATTGTCGATGAAACACAGAGTTTGCACCCGAATTTAATACAAAAGGCACAATGCCGACTTAAGTACTAGAGGACTGACACTCTAACTTTCTATGATTTGAACCTCTCCCGTGAGTCCAGTTTTAGATTCCGATGCTTCACTTCAGGTTTACTGTATCCCTTGGACCTTCTTATTGACGATGAAACACAGAAATTGCATCCGAAATTAATACAAAAGTCACAATGGTGACTTAACTACAAGAGGACTGACACTCTCACTTTCTATGATTTGAACCTCTCCTGTGAGTCCAGTTGTAGATTCCGATGCTTCACCTCAGGTTCACTGTATCTGTTGGACCTTCTTATTGACGATGAAACACGGAAATTGCATCCGAATTTAATACAAATGGCACAATGCCGACTTAAGTACAAGATGACTGACACTCTCACTTTCTATGATTCGAACCTCTCCTGTGAGGTCAGATTTAGATTCCGATGCTTCACTTCAGGTTTACTGTATCCCTTGGACCTTCTTGTTGACGATAAAACAGAGAAATCGCATCCGAAATTAATACAAATATTCACAATGCCGTCTTAAGTAAAAGAGGACTGACGCTCTAACATTCTGTGATTTGAACCTCACCTGCGAATCCAGTTTTAGATTCCGATGCTTCACTTAAGGTTTACTGTATCCTTTGGACCCTCTTATTGACGATGAAACACAGAAATTGCATCCTAATTTAATTCAAAGGCACATTACCGACTTAAGTAGGAACGGAGTGACACTCTAACTTTCTATGATTTGAATCTCTCCTGTGAGTCCAGGTTTAGATTCCGATGCCTCACTTCAGGTTTACTGTATCCCTTGGACGTTCTTATTGACGATGAAACAAAGAAATTGCTTCGGAATTAAATTCATAAGGCACAGTGCCGACCAAAGTAGAAGACGACTAACACTCTCACTTTCTATGATTTTAACCTCTCCTGTGAGTCCAGTTTTAGATTCCGATGCTTCACTTCGGGGTTACTGTATACCTTGCACCTTCTTGTTGACGATTAAACACAGAAATTGCATCGGAATTAAATTCAAAAGGCACAATGCCGACTCAAGTACAAGAGGACTGACATTCTCACTCTCTATGATTTGAACCTCTCCTGTGAGTCCAGTTTTACATTCCGATGCTTCACTTCAGGTTTACTGTATCCCTTTCACCTTCTTATTGACGATGAAACACAGAAATTGCATCCGAACTTAATACAAAAGGTACAATGCCGACTTAAGTACAAGAGGACTGACACTCTAACTTTCTATGATATGAACCTCCCTGTGAGTCCAGTTTTAGATTCCGATGCTTTACTTCAGATTTACTGTATCCCTTGGACCTTCTTATTGACGATTAAACATAGAAACTGCATCCGAATTTAATACACAAGGCACAATGGCGACTTAAGTACAAGAGGACTGACACTCTAACTTTCTATGATTTGAACCTCTCCTGTGAGTCCAGATTTAGATTCCGATGCTTCACTTCAGGTTTACTGTATCCGTCGGACCTTCTTATTGACGATGAAACACAGAAATTGCATCCGAATTTAATACAAAAATAACAATGGCGGCTTAAGTATAAGAGGACTGACACTCTCACTTTCTATGATTTGCACCTCTCCTGTGATTCCAGTTTTAGATTCCGATGCTTCACTTCAGGTTTACTGTATCCCTTGGACCTTCTTATTGACGATGAAACACAGAAAATGCGTCCAAATTTAATACAAAAATAACAATGGCGGCTTAAGTACAAGAGGACTGACACTCTCACTTTCTATGATTTGAACATCTCCTGTGAGTCCAGTTCTAGATTCCGATGCTTCACTTCAGGTTTACCTTATCCCTTGGACCTTCTTATTGACGATGAAACACAGATATTGCATCGGAATTAAATTTAAAACGCACAATGCCGACTTAAGTAAAAGAGGACTGACACTCTCACTTTCTATGATTTGAATCTCTCCTGTGAGTCCAGTTTTAGATTCCGATGCTTCACTTCAGGTTTACTGTATCCCTTGGACCTTCTTATTGACAATGAAACACAGAAATAGCATCGGAATTAAATTCAAAAGGCACAATGCCGACTTAAGTACAATAGGACTGACACTCTAACTTTTTATGATTTGAACCTCTCCTGTGAGTCCAGTTTTAGTTTCCGATGCTTCACTTCAGGTTTACTGTATCCCTTGGACCTTCTTATTGACGACGAAACACAGAAATTGCATCCGAATTTAATACAAATGGCACATTGCCGACTTAAGTACAAGAGGACTGACACTCTCACTTTCTATGAATCGAACCTCTCCTGTGAGGTCAGATTTAGATTCCGATGCTTCACTTCGGGTTTTTCTGTATACCTTGCACCTTCTTATTGACGATGAAACACAGAAATTGCATCGGAATTAAATTCAAAAGGCACAATGCCGTCTTAAGTACAAGAATACTGACACTCTAACATTCTATGATTGGCACCTCTCCTGTGAGTCCAGTTTTAGATTCCGATGCTTCACTTCAGGTTTACTGTATCCCATGGACCTTCTTATTGACGATGAATCACAGAAATTGCATCCGAATTAAATTCATAATGCACAATGCCGACTTAAGTTCAAGAGATTTGACACTCTAACTTTCTATGATTTGAACTTCTCCTGTGAGTACAGTTTTAGATTCCGATGCTTCACCTCAGGTTTACTGTATCTGTTGGACCTTCTTATTGACGATGAAACACAGAAATTGCATCCAAATTTAATAGAAAAGGCACAATGCCGACTTAATTACAAGAGGACTGACACTCTAACTTTCTAGGATTTGAACCTCTCCTGTGAGTCCAGTTTTAGTTTCCGATGCTTCACTTCAGGTTTACTGTATCCCTTGGACCTTCTTATTGACGATGAAACACAGAAATTGCATCCGAAATTAATACAAAAGTCACAATGGTGACTTAACTACAAGAGGACTGACACTCTCACTTTCTATGATTTGAACCTCTCCTGTGAGTCCAGTTGTAGATTCCGATGCTTCACCTCAGGTTCACTGTATCTGTTGGACCTTCTTATTGACGATGAAACACGGAAATTGCATCCGAATTTAATACAAATGGCACAATGCCGACTTAAGTACAAGATGACTGACACTCTCACTTTCTATGATTCGAACCTCTCCTGTGAGGTCAGATTTAGATTCCGATGCTTCACTTCAGGTTTACTGTATCCCTTGGACCTTCTTGTTGACGATAAAACAGAGAAATCGCATCCGAAATTAATACAAATATTCACAATGCCGTCTTAAGTAAAAGAGGACTGACGCTCTAACATTCTGTGATTTGAACCTCACCTGCGAATCCAGTTTTAGATTCTGATGCTTCACTTAAGGTTTACTGTGTCCTTTGGCCCTTCTTATTGACGATGAAACACAGAAATTGCATCCTAATTTAATTCAAAGGCACATTACCGACTTATGTAGGAACGGAGTGACACTCTAACTTTCTATGATTTGAATCTCTCCTGTGAGTCCAGGTTTAGATTCCGATGCTTCACTTCAGGTTTACTGTATCCCTTGGACGTTCTTATTGACGATGAAACAAAGAAATTGCTTCGGAATTAAATTCATAAGGCACAGTGCCGACCTAAGTAGAAGACGACTAACACTCTCACTTTCTATGATTTTAACCTCTCCTGTGAGTCCAGTTTTAGATTCCGATGCTTCACTTCGGGGTTACTGTATACCTTGCACCTTCTTGTTGACGATTAAACACAGAAATTGCATCGGAATTAAATTCAAAAGGCACAATGCCGACTCAAGTACAAGAGGACTGACATTCTCACTCTCTATGATTTGAACCTCTCCTGTGAGTCCAGTTTTACATTCCGATGCTTCACTTCAGGTTTACTGTATCCCTTTGACCTTCTTATTGACGATGAAACACAGAAATTGCATTCGAACTTAATACAAAAGGTACAATGCCGACTTAAGTACAAGAGGACTGACACTCTAACTTTCTATGATATGAACCTCCCTGTGAGTCCAGTTTTAGATTCCGATGCTTTACTTCAGATTTACTGTATCCCTTGGACCTTCTTATTGACGATTAAACATAGAAACTGCATCCGAATTTAATACACAAGGCACAATGGCGACTTAAGTACAAGAGGACTGACACTCTAACTTTCTATGATTTGAACCTCTCCTGTGAGTCCAGATTTAGATTCCGATGCTTCACTTCAGGTTTACTGTATCCGTCGGACCTTCTTATTGACGATGAAACACAGAAATTGCATCCGAATTTAATACAAAAATAACAATGGCGGCTTAAGTATAAGAGGACTGACACTCTCACTTTCTATGATTTGCACCTCTCCTGTGATTCCAGTTTTAGATTCCGATGCTTCACTTCAGGTTTACTGTATCCCTTGGACCTTCTTATTGACGATGAAACACAGAAATTGCATCCGAATTAAATTCAAAATGCACAATGCCGACTTAAGTTCAAGAGATTTGACACTCTAACTTTCTATGATTTGAACTTCTCCTGTGAGTCCAGTTTTAGATTCCGATGCTTCACCTCAGGTTTACTGTATCTGTTGGACCTTCTTATTGACGATGAAACACAGAAATTGCATCCAAATTTAATAGAAAAGGCACAATGCCGACTTAATTACAAGAGGACTGACACTCTAACTTTCTAGGATTTGAACCTCACCTGTGAGTCCAGTTTT
Organism: Schistocerca americana; assembly: GCF_021461395.2. Classification (NCBI taxonomy): domain Eukaryota; kingdom Metazoa; phylum Arthropoda; class Insecta; order Orthoptera; family Acrididae; genus Schistocerca; species Schistocerca americana. The sequence continues at coordinate 8,389,772 of NC_060128.1, read as the reverse complement.
AGTTTCCGATGCTTCACTTCAGGTTTACTGTATCCCTTGGACCTTCTTATTGACGATGAAACACAGAAATTGCGTCCGAATTTAATACAAAAATCACAATGGCGGCTTACGTACAAGAGGACTGACACTCTCACTTTCTATGATTTGAACCTCTCCTGTGAGTCCAGTTTAAGATTCCGATGCTTCACTTCAGGTTTACTGTATCCCTTGGACCTTTTTATTGACGATGAAACACAGAAATTGCGTCCGAATTTAATACAAAAATCACAATGGCGGCTTACGTACAAGAGGACTGACACTCTCACTTTCTATGATTTGAACATCTCCTGTGAGTCCAGTTCCAGATTCCGATGCTTCACTTCAGGTTTACTGTATCCTTGGACGTTTTTATTGACAATGAAACACAGAAATAGCATCGGAATTAAATTCAAAAGGCACAATGCCGACTCAAGTACAAGATGACTGTCACTCTAACTTTTTATGATTTGAACCTCTCCTGTGAGTCCAGTTTTAGTTTCCGATGCTTCACTTCAGGTTTACTGTTTCCCTTGGACCTTCTTATTGACGATGAAACACAGAGTTTGCATCCGAATCTAATGCAAATGGCACAATGCCGACTTAATTACAAGAGGACTGACACTCTAACTTTCTACGATTTGAACCTCTCCTGTGAGTCCAGTTTTAGATTCCGATGCTTCACTTCAGGTTTACTGTATCCCTTGGACCTTCTTATTGACGATGAAACACAGAAATTGCATCGGAATTAAATTTAAAACGCACAATGCCGACTTAAGCAAAAGAGGCCAGACACTCTCACTTTCTATGTTTTGAAAGTCTCCTGTGAGTCCAGTTTTAGATTCCGATGCTTCACTTCAGGTTTACTGTAACCCTTTGACCTTCTTATTCACGATGAAACACAGAGCTTGCATCCGGATTTAATACAAAAGGCACAATGCCGACTTAGGTACAAGAGGACTGACACTCTAACTTTCTATGATTTGAACCTCTCCTGTGAGTCCAGTTTTAGATTCCGATGCTTTACTTCAGGTTTACTGTATCCCTTCGACCTTCTTATTGACGATGAAAACAGAAATTGCATCCGAATTTAATACAAAAGGCACAATGGCGGCTTAAGTACAAGAGGACTGACACTCTCACTTTCTATGATTTGAACATCTCCTGTGAGTCCAGTTCTAGATTCCGATGCTTCACTTCAGGTTTACTGTATCCCTTGGACCTTCTTATTGACGATGAAACACAGCGTTTGCATCCGGATTTTATACAAAAGGCACAATGCCGACTTAAGTACAAAAGGGCTGACACTCTAACTTTCTATGATTTGAACCTCTCCTGTGAGCCCAGTTTTAGATTCCGATGCTTTACTTCAGGTTTACTGTATCTGTTGGACCTTGTTGTTGACGATAAAACACAGAAATCGCATCCGACATTAATACAAATAGCACAATGCCGTCTTAAGTTAAAGAGGACTGACGCTCTAACATTCTGTGATTTGAACCTCTCCTGCGAGTCCAGTTTTAGATTCCGATGCTTCACTTAAGGTTTACTGTATCCCTTCGACCTTCTTATTGACGATGAAACACAGAAATTGCATCCGAATTTAATACAAAGGTCCCAATGGCGACATAAGTACAAGGGGACTGACACTCTCACTTTCTATGATTTGAACCAATCCTGTGAGTCCAGTTTTAGATTCCGATGCTTCACTTAAGGTATACTGTAGCCCTTGGACCTTCTTATTGACGATGAAACACAGAAATTGCATCCGAATTTAATACAAAAGGCACATTACCGACTTAAGTACAAGCGAGGTGACACTCTAACTTTCTATGATTTGAATCTCTCCTGTGAGTCCAGTTTTAGATTCCGATGCTTCACTTCGGGTTTACTGTATCCCTTGGACCTTCTTATTGATGATGAAACACAGAAATTGCATCCGAATTTAATACAAAAATCACAATGGCGACTTTAGTACAAGAGGACCGACAATCTCACTTTCTATGATTTGAATATCTCCTGTGAGTCCAGTTTTAGATTCCAATGCTTCACTTCAGGTTTACTGTATCCCTTGGACCTTCTTATAGACGATGAAACACAGAATTTGCATCCGAAATTAACACAAAAGTCACAATGGTGACTTAAGAACAAGAGGACTAACACTCTCAATTTCTATGATTTGAACCTCTCCTGTGAGTCCAGTTTTACATTCCGATGCTTCACTTCAGGTTTACTGTATCCCTTGGACGTTCGTATTGACGATGAAGCACAGAAATTGCTTCGGAATTAAATTCAAAAGGCACAATGCCGACCTAAGTAGAAGACGACTAACACTCTCACTTTCTATGACTTGAACCTCTCCTGTGAGTCCAGTTTTAGATTCCGATGCTTCACTTCAGGGTTACTGTATACCTTGCACCTTCTTATTGACGATTAAACACAGAAATTGCATCGGAATTAAATTCAAAAGGCACAATGCCGACTTAAGTACAAGAGGACTGACACTCTCACTTTCTATGATTTGAGCCTCTCCTGTGAGCCCAGTTTTACATTCCGATGCTTCACTTCAGGTTTACTGTATCCCTTGAACCTTCTTATTGACGATGAAACACAGAAATTGCATCCAAATTTAATACAAAAGGTACAATGCCGACTTAGGCACAAGAGGACTGACACTCTAACTTTCTATGATTTGCACCTCCCCTGTGAGTCCAGTTTTAGATTCCAATGCTTCACTTCAGGTTTACTGTATCCCTTGAACCTTCTTATTGACGATGAAACACAGAAATTGCATCCGAATTTAATTCAAAAGGCCCAATGGCGACATAAGTACAAGGGGACTGACACTCTCACTTTCTATGATTTGAACCTATCCTGTGAGTCCAGTTTTAGATTCTGATGCTTCACTTCAGGTTTACTGTATCCCTTGGACCTTCTTATTGACGATGAAACACAGAAATTGCATCCGAAATTAATCCAAAAGTCACAATGGTGACTTAAGTACAAGAGGACTGACACTCTCACTTTCTATGATTTGCACCTCTCCTGTGAGTCCAGTTTTAGATTCCAATGCTTCACTTCAGGTTTACTGTATCCCTTGGACCTTCTTATTGACGATGAAACACAGAAATTGCATCCGAATTTAATACAAAAGGCCCAATGGCGACATAAGTACAAGGGGATCGACACTCTCACTTTCTATGATTTGAACCTATCCTGTGAGTCCAGTTTTAGATTCTGATGCTTCACTTCAGGTTTACTGTATCCCTTGGACCTTCTTATTGACGATGAAACACAGAAATTGCATCCGAATTTAATACAAAAGGCACATTACCGACTTAAGTACAAGCGGAGTGACACTCTAACTTTCTATGATTTGAATCTCTCCTGTGAGTCCAGTTTTAGATTCCGATGCTTCACTTCGGGTTTACTGTATCCCTTGGACCTTCTTATTGACGATGAAACACAGAAATTGCATCCGAATTTAATACAAAAATCACAATGGCGACTTTAGTACAAGAGGACCGACAATCTCACTTTCTATGATTTGAATATCTCCTGTGAGTCCAGTTTTAGATTCCAATGCTTCACTTCAGGTTTACTGTATCCCTTGGACCTTCTTATAGACGATGAAACACAGAAATTGCATCCGAAATTACCACAAAAGTCACAATGGTGACTTAAGTACAAGAGGACTGACACTCTCACTTTCTATGATTTGAACCTCTCCTGTGAGTCCAGTTTTACATTCCGATGCTTCACTTCAGGTTTACTGTATCCCTTGGACCTTCTTATTGACGATGAAACACAGAAACTGCATCCGAATTTAATACAAAAGGTACAATGCCGACTTAAGTACAAGAGGACTGACACTTTAACCTTCTATGATTTGCACCTCTCCTGTGAGTCCAGTTTTAGATTCCGATGCTTCACTTAGGTTTACTGTATCCCTTGGACCTTCTTATTGACGATGAAACACAGAAATTGCATCCGAATTTAATACAAAAATCACAATGGCGACTTTAGTACAAGAGGACCGACAATATCACTTTCTATGATTTGAATATCTCCTGTGAGTCCAGTTTTAGATTGCAATGCTTCACTTCAGGTTTACTGTATCCCTTGGACCTTCTTATAGACGATGAAACAATGAAATTGCATCCGAAATTAATACAAAAGTCACAATGGTGACTTAAGTACAAGAGGACAGACACTCTCACTTTCTATTATTTGTACCTCTCCTGTGAGTGCAGTTTGAGATTCCGATGCTTCACCTCAGGTTTACTGTATCTGTTGGACCTTCTTATTGACAATGAACCACAGAAATAGCACCGGAATTAAATTCAAAATGCACAATGCCGACTTAAGTACAAGAGGACTGACACTCTCACTTTCTATGATTCGAACCTCTCCTGTGAGGTCAGATTTAGATTACGATGTTTCACTTCAGGTTTACTGTATCCCTTGGACCTTCTTGTTGACGATAAAACACAGAAATCGCATCCGAAATTAATACAAATAGCACAATGTCGTCTTAAGTAAAAGAGGACTGACGCTCTAACATTCTGTGATTTGAACCTCTCCTGCGAGTCCAGTTTTAGATTCCGATGGTTCACTTAGGGTTTACTGTATCCTTTGGACCTTCTTATTGACGATGAAACACAGAAATTGCATCCGAATTTAATACAAAAGGCACATAACCGATTTAAGTACAAGCGGAGTGACACTCTAGTTTTCTATGATTTGAATCTCTCCTGTGAGTCCAGTTTTAGATTCCGATGCTTCACTTCAGGTTTACTGTATCCCTTGGACGTTCTTATTGACGATGAAACACAGAAATTGCTTCGGAATTAAATTCAAAAGGCACAGTGCCGACCTAAGTAGAAGACGACTAACTCTCTAACTTTCTATGATTTGAACCTCTCCTGTGAGTCCAGTTTTAGATTCCGATGCTTCACTTCAGGGTTACTGTATACCTTGCACCTTCTTATTGACGATTAAACACAGAAATTGCATCGGAATTAAATTCAAAAGGCACAATGCCGACTTAAGTACAAGAGGACTGACACTCTCACTTTCTACGATTTGAACCTCTCCTGTGAGTCCAGTTTTACTTTCCGATGCTTCACTTCCGGTTTACTGTATCCCTTGGACCTTCTTATTGACGATGAAACACAGAAATTGCATCCAAAATTAATCCAAAAGTCACATTGGTGACTTAAGTACAAGAGGACTGACACTCTCACTTTCTATGATTTGCACCTCTCCTTTGAGTCCAGTTTTAGATTCCAATGCTTCACTTCAGGTTTACTGTATCCCTTGGACCTTCTTATTGACGATGAAACACAGAAATTGCATCCGAATTTAATACAAAAGGCACATTACCGACTTATGTACAAGGGGAGTGACACTCTAACTTTCTATGATTTAAATCTCTCCTGTGGGTCCAGTTTTTGATTCCGATGCTTCACTTCGGGTTTACTGTATCCCTTGGACGTTCTTATTGACGATGAAGCACAGAAATTGCATCGGAATTAAATTCAAAAGGCACAGTGCTGACCTAAGTAGAGGACGACTAACACTCTCACTTTCTATGATTTGAACCTCTCCTGTGAGTCCAGTTTTAGATTCCGATGCTTCACTTCAGGGTTACTGTATACCTTGCACCTTCTTATTGACGATTAAACACAGAAATTGCATCGGAATTAAATTCAAAAGGCACAATGCCGACTTAAGTACAAGAGGACTGACACTGTCACTTTCTATGATTTGAACCTCTCCTGTGAGTCCAGTTTTACATTCCGATGCTTCACTTCAGGTTTACTCTATCTCTTGGACCTTCTTATTGACGATGAAACACAGATACTGCATCCGAATGTAATACAAAAGGTACAATGACGACTTAAGTACAAGAGGACCGACAATCTCACTTTCTATGATATGAATATCTCCTGTGAGTCCAGTTTTAGATTCCGATGCTTCACTTCAGGTTTACTGTATCCCTTGGACCTTCTTGTTGACGATGAAACACAGAAATTGCATCCGAATTTAATACAAAAATCACAATGGCGACTTTAGTAGAAAAGGACCGACAATCTCACTTTCTATGATTTGAATATCCCCTGTGAGTCCAGTTTTAGATTCCAATGCTTCACTTCAGGTCTTACTGTATCTGTGGGACCTTCGTATTGACGATGAAACACAGAAATTGCATCCGAATTTAATACAAATGGCACAATGCCGACTTAAGTACAAGAGGACTGACACTCTCACTTTCTATGATTCGAACCTCTCCTGTGAGGTCAGATTTAGATTACGATTTTTCACTTCAGGTTTACTGTATCCCTTGGACTTTCTTGTTGACGATAAAACACAGATATATCATCCGAAATTAGTACAAATAGCACAATGCCGTCTTAAGTAAAAGAGGACTGACGCTCTAACATTCTGTGATTTGAACCTCTCCTGCGAGTCCAGTTTTAGATTCCGATGGTTCACTTAGGGTTTACTGTATCCCTTGGACCTTCTTATTGACGATGAAACCCAGAAATTGCATCGGAATTTAATACAAAAGGCACATTACCGACTTAAGTACAAGCGGAGTGACACTCTAACTTACTATGATTTGAATCTCTCCTGTGAGTCCAGTTTTAGATTCCGATGCTTCACTTCAGGGTTACTGTATACCTTGCACCTTCTTATTGACGATTAAACACAGTAATTGCATCGGAATTAAATTCAAAAGGCACAATGCCGACTTAAGTACAAGAGGACTGACACTCTCACTTTCTATGATTTGATCCTCTCCTGTGAGTCCAGTTTTACATTCCGATGCTTCACTTCAGGTTTACTGTATCCCTTGGACCTTCTTATTGACGATGAAACACAGAAATTGCATCCGAATTTAATACAAAAGGTACAATGCCGACTTAAGTACAAGAGGACTGACACTCTAACTTTCTATGATTTGCACCTCTCCTGTGAGTCCAGTTTTAGATTCCAATGCTTCACTTCAGGTTTACTGTATCCCTTGGACCATTTTATTGACGATGAAACACAGAAATTGCATCCGAATTTAATAAAAAAATCACAATGGCGACTTTAGTACAAGAGGACCGACAATCTCACTTTCTATGATTTGAACATCTCCTGTGAGTCCAGTTTTAGATTCCGATGCTTCACTTCAGGTTTACTGTATCCCTTGGACCTTCTTATTGACGATGAAACACAGATATTGCATCGGAATTAAATTTAAAACGCACAATGCCGACTTAAGTAAAGGAGGAGTGACACTCTCACTTTCTATGATTTGAACCTCTCCTGTGAGTCCAGTTTTAGATTCCGATGCTTCACTTCTGGTTTACTGCATCCCTTGGACCTTCTTATTGACAATGAACTACAGAAATAGCACCGGAATTAAATTCAAAATGCACAATGCCGACTTAAGTACAAGAGGACCGACACTCTAACTTTCTATGATTTGTACCTCTCCTGTGAGTCCAGTTTTAGATTCCGATGCTTCACTTCAGGTTTACTGTATCCCTGGGACGTTCTTATTGACGATCAAACACAGAGTTTGCATCCGAATTTAATACAAAAGGCATAATGCCGACTTAAGTACAAGAGGACTGACACTCTAACTTTCTATGATTTGCACCTCTCCTGTGAGTCCAGTTTTAGATTCCGATGCTTCACTTCAGGTTTACTGTATCCCTTGGACCTTCTTATTGACGATGAAACACAGAAATTGCATCCGAAATTAATACAAAAGTCACAATGGTGACTTAAGTACAAGAGGAATGGCACTCTCACTTTCTATGATTCGAACCTCTCCGGTGAGGTCAGATTTAGATTACGTTGTTTCACTTCAGGTTTACTGTATCCCTTGGACCTTCTTGTTGACGATAAAACACAGAAATCGCATCCGAAATTAATACAATCAGCACAATGCCGTCTTAAGTAAAAGAGGACTGACGCTCTAACATTCTGTGATTTGAATCTCTCCTGCGAGTCCAGTTTTAGATTCCGATGGTTCACTTAGGGTTTACTGTATCCCTTGGACCTTCTTATTGACGATGAAACACAGAAATTGCATCCGAAATTAATCCAAAAGTCACAATGGTGACTTAAGTACAAGAGGACTGTCACTCTCACTTTCTATGATTTGCACCTCTCCTGTGAGTCCAGTTTTAGATTCCAATGCTTCACTTCAGGTTTACTGTATCCCTTGGACCTTCTTATTGACAATGAACCACAGAAATAGCACCGGAATTAAATTCAAAATGCACAATGCCGACTTAAGTACAGGGGCACTGACACTCTAACTTTCTATGATTTGTACCTCTCCTGTGAGTCCAGTTTTAAATTCCGATGCTTCACTTCAGGTTTACTGTATCCCTTGGACCTTCTTATTGACGATGAAACACAGAGTTTGCATCCGAATTTAATACAAAAGGCATAATGCCGACTTAAGTACAAGAGGACTGACACTCTAACTTTGTATGATTTGCACCTCTCCTGTGAGTCCAGTTTTAGATTCCGATGCTTCACTTCAGGTTTACTGTATCCCTTGGACCTTCTTATTGACGATGAAACACGAGGTTGCATCCGAATTTAATACAAAAGGCACAATGCCGACTTATTTACAAGAGGACTGACACTCTAACTTTCTATGATTTGAACCTCTCCTGTGAGTCCAGTTTTAGGTTCCGATGCTTCACTTCAGGTTTACTGTATCCCTTGGACCTTCTTATTGACGATAAAACACAGAAATTGCATCCGAAATTAATCCAAAAGTCACAATGGTGACTTAAGTACAAGAGGACTGACACTCTCACTTTCTATGATTTGAACCTCTCCTGTGAGTCCAGTTTTAGATTCCGATGCTTCACCTCAGGTTTACTGTATCTGTTGGACCTTCTTGTTGACGATAAAACACAGAAATCGCATCCGACATTAATACAAATAGCACAATGCCGTCTTAAGTTAAAGAGGACTGACGCTCTAACATTCTGTGATTTGAACTTCTCCTGCGAGTGCAGTTTCAGATTCCGATGCTTCACTTAAGGTTTACTGTATCCCTTGGACCTTCTTATTGACGATGAAACACAGAAATTGCATCCTAATTTAATACAAAAGGCACATTACCGACTTAAGTACAAGCGGAGTGACACTCTAACTTTCTATGATTTGAATCTCTCCTGTGAGTCCAGTTTTAGATTCCGATGCTTCACTTCGGGTTTACTGTATCCCTTGGACGTTCTTATTGACGATGAAGCACAGAAATTGCTTCGGAATTAAATTCAAAAGGCACAGTGCCGACCTAAGTAGAGGACGACTAACACTCTCACTTTCTATGATTTGAACCTCTCCTGTGAGTCCAGTTTTAGATTCCGATGCTTCACTTCAGGGTTACTGTATACCTTGCACCTTCTTATTGACGATTAAACACAGAAATTGCATCGGAATAAAATTCAAAATGCACAATGCCGACTTAAGTACAAGAGGACTGACACTCTCACTTTCTATGATTTGAACCTCACCTGTGAGTCCAGTTTTACATTCCGATGCTTCACTTCAGGTTTACTGTATCCCTTGGACCTTCTTATTGACGATGAAACACAGAAATTGCATCCGAATTTAATACAAAAATCACAATGGCGACTTTAGTACAAGAGGACCGACAATCTCACGTTCTATGATTTGATTATCCCCTGTGAGTCCAGTTTTAGATTCCAATGCTTCACTTCAGGTTTACTGTATCTGTGGGACCTTCGTATTGACGATGAAACACAGAAATTGCATCCGAATTTAATAAAAAAATCACAATGGCGACTTTAGTACAAGAGGACCGGCAATCTCACTTTCTATGTTTTGAATATCTCCTGTGAGTCCAGTTTTAGATTCCAATGCTTCACTTCAGGTTTACTGTATCTCTTGGACCTTCTTATAGACGATGAAACACAGAAATTGCATCCAAAATTAATACAAAAGTCACAATGGTGACTTAAGTACAACAGGACAGACACTCTCACTTTCTATGATTTGAACCTCTCCTGTGAGTCCAGTTTTAGATTCCGATGCTTCACCTCAGGTTTACTGTATCTGTTGGACCTTCGTATTGACGATGAAACACAGAAATTGCATCCGAATTTAATACAAATGGCACAATGCCGACTTAAGTACAAGAGGACTGACACTCTCACTTTCTATGATTCGACCCTCTCCTGTGAGGTCAGATTTAGTTTACGATTTTTCACTTCAGGTTTACTGCATCCCGTGGACTTTCTTGTTGACGATAAAACACAGAAATCGCATCCGAAATTAATACAAATAGCACAATGCCGTCTTAAGTAAAAGAGGACTGACGCTCTAACATTCTGTGATTTGAACCTCTCCTGCGAGTCCAGTTTTAGATTCCAATGGTTCACTTAGGGTTTACTGTATCCCTTGGACCTTCTTATTGACGATGAAACACAGAAATTGCATCGGAATTTAATACAAAAGGCACATTACCGACTTAAGTACAAGCGGAGTGACACTCTAACTTACTATGATTTGGATCTCTCCTGTGAGTCCAGTTTTAGATTCCGATGGTTCACTTAGGGTTTACTGTATCCCTTGGACCTTCTTATTGACGATGAAACACAGAAATTGCATCCGAAATTAATCCAAAAGTCACAATGGTGACTTAAGTACAAGAGGACTGACACTCTCACTTTCTATGATTTGCACCTCTCCTGTGAGTCCAGTTTTAGATTCCAATGCTTCACTTCAGGTTTACTGTATCCCTTGGACCTTCTTATTGACAATGAACCACAGAAATAGCACCGGAATTAAATTCAAAATGCACAATGCCGACTTAAGTACAGGAGCACTGACACTCTAACTTTCTATGATTTGTACCTCTCCTGTGAGTCCAGTTTTAAATTCCGATGCTTCACTTCAGGTTTACTGTATCCCTTGGACCGTCTTATTGACGATGAAACACAGAGTTTGCATCCGAATTTAATACAAAAGGCATAATGCCGACTTAAGTACAAGACGACTGACACTCTAACTTTGTATGATTTGCACCTCTCCTGTGAGTCCAGTTTTAGATTCCGATGCTTCACTTCTGGTTTACTGTATCCCTTGGACCTTCTTATTGACGATGAAACACGAGGTTGCGTCCGAATTTAATACAAAAAGCACAATGCCGACTTATTTACAAGAGGACTGACACTCTAACTTTCTATGATTTGAACCTCTCCTGTGAGTCCAGTTTCAGGTTCCGATGCTTCACTTCAGGTTTACTGTATCCCTTGGACCTTCTTACTGACGATAAAACACAGAAATTGCATCCGAAATTAATCCAAAAGTCACAGTGGTGACTTAAGTACAAGAGGACTGACACTCTCACTTTCTATGATTTGAACCTCTCCTGTGAGTCCAGTTTTAGATTCCGATGCTTCACCTCAGGTTTACTGTATCTGTTGGACCTTCTTGTTGACGATAAAACACAGAAATCACATCCGACATTAATACAAATAGCACAATGCCGTCTTAAGTTAAAGAGGACTGACGCTCTAACATTCTGTGATTTGAACTTCTCCTGCGAGTCCAGTTTCAGATTCCGATGCTTCACTTAAGGTTTACTGTATCCCTTGGACCTTCTTATTGACGATGAAACACAGAAATTGCATCCTAATTTAATACAAAAGGCACATTACCGACTTAAGTACAAGCGGAGTGACACTCTAACTTTCTATGATTTGAATCTCTCCTGTGAGTCCAGTTTTAGATTCCGATGCTTCACTTCGGGTTTACTGTATCCCTTGGACGTTCTTATTGACGATGAAGCACAGAAATTGCTTCGGAAATAAATTCAAAAGGCACAGTGCCGACCTAAGTAGAGGACGACTAACACTCTCACTTTCTATGATTTGAACCTCTCCTGTCAGTCCAGTTTTAGATTCCGATGCTTCACTTCAGGGTTACTGTATACCTTGCACCTTCTTATTGACGATTAAACACAGAAATTGCATCGGAATTAAATTCAAAATGCACAATGCCGACTTAAGTACAAGAGGACTGACACTCTCACTTTCTATGATTTGAACCTCACCTGTGAGTCCAGTTTTACATTCCGATGCTTCACTTCAGGTTTACTGTATCCCTTGGACCTTCTTATTGACGATGAAACACAGAAATTGCATCCGAATTTAATACAAAAATCACAATGGCGACTTTAGTACAAGAGGACTGACAATCTCACTTTCTATGATTTGAATATCCCCTGTGAGTCCAGTTTTAGATTCCAATGCTTCACTTCAGGTTTACTGTATCTGTGGGACCTTCGTATTGACGATGAAACACAGAAATTGCATCCGAATTTAATACAAATGGCACAATGCCGACTTAAGTACAAGAGGACTGACACTCTCACTTTCTATGATTCGAATCTCTCCTGTGAGGTCAGATTTAGATTACGATTTTTCACTTCAGGTTTACTGTATCCCTTGGACTTTCTTGTTGACGATAAAACACAGAAATCGCATCCGAAATTAATACAAATAGCACAATGCCGTCTTAAGTAAAAGAGGACTGACGCTCTAACATTCTGTGATTTGAACCTCTCCTGCGAGTCCAGTTTTAGATTCCGATGGTTCACTTAGGGCTTACTGTATCCCTTGGACCTTCTTATTGACGATGAAACACAGAAATTGCATCGGAATTTAATACAAAAGGCACATTACCGACTTAAGTACAAGCGGAGTGACACTCTAACTTACTATGATTTGAATCTCTCCTGTGAGTCCAGTTTTAGATTCCGATGCTTCACTTCAGGTTTACTGTATCCCTTGGACGTTCTTATTGACGATGAATCACAGAAATTGCTTCGGAATAAAATTCAAAAGGCACAGTGCCGACCTAAGTAGAAGCCGACTAACTCTCTCACTTTCTATGATTTGTACCTCTCCTGTGAGTCCAGTTTTAGATTCCGATGCTTCACTTCAGGGTTACTGTATACCTTGCACCTTCTTATTGACGATTAAACACAGAAATTGCATCGGAATTAAATTCAAAAGGCACAATGCCGACTTAAGTACAAGAGGACTGACTCTCTCACTTTCTATGATTTGAACCTCTCCTGTGAGTCCAGTTTTACATTCCGATGCTTCTCTTCAGGTTTACTGTATCCCTTGGACCTTCTTATTGACGATGAAACACAGAAATTGCATCCGAATTTAATACAAAAGGTACAATGCCGACTTAAGTACAAGAGGACTGACACTCTAACTTTCTATGATTTGCACCTCTCCTGTGGGTCCAGTTTTAGATTCCAATGATTCACTTCAGGTTTACTGTATCCCTTGGACCTTCTTATTGACGATGAAACACAGAAATTGCATCGGAATTTAATAAAAAAATCACAATGGCGACTTTAGTACAAGAGGACCGGCAATCTCACTTTCTATGTTTTGAATATCTCCTGTGAGTCCAGTTTTAGATTCCGATGCTTCACTTCAGGTTTACTGTAACCCTTGGACCTTCTTATAGACGATGAAACACAGAAATTGCATCCGAAATTAATACAAAAGTCACAATGGTGCCTTAAGTACAAGAGGAATGACACTCTCACTTTGTATGATTCGAACCTCTCCGGTGAGGTCAGATTTGGATTACGTTGTTTCACTTCAGGTTTACTGTATCCCTTGGACCTTCTTGTTGACGATAAAACACAGAAATCGCATCCGACATTAATACAAATAGCACAATGCCGTCTTAAGTTAAAGAGGACTGACGCTCTAACATTCTGTGATTTGAACCTCTCCTGCGAGTCCAGTTTCAGATTCCGATGCTTCACTTAAGGTTTACTGTATCCCTTGGACCTTCTTATTGACGATGAAACACAGAAATTGCATCCGAATTTAATACAAAAGGCACATTACCGACTTAAGTACAAGCGGAGTGACACTCTAACTTTCTATGATTTGAATCTCTCCTGTGAGTCCAGTTTTAGATTCCGATGCTTCACTTCGGGTTTACTGTATCCCTTGGACGTTCTTATTGACGATGAAGCACAGAAATTGCTTCGGAATTAAATTCAAAAGGCACAGTGCCGACCTAAGTAGAGGACGACTAACACTCTCACTTTCTATGATTTTAACCTCTCCTGTGAGTCCAGTTTTAGATTCCGATGCTTCACTTCAGGGTTACTGTATACCTTGCACCTTCTTATTGACGATTAAACACAGAAATTGCATCGGAATTAAATTCAAAATGCACAATGCCGACTTAAGTACAAGAGGACTGACACTCTCACTTATTATGATTTGAACCTCACCTGTGAGTCCAGTTTCACATTCCGATGCTTCACTTCAGGTTTACTGTATCCCTTGGACCTTCTTATTGACGATGAAACACAGAAACTGCATCCGAATTTAATACAAAAGGTACAATGCCGACTTAAGTACAAGAGGACTGACACTTTAACTTTCTATGATTTGCACCTCTCCTGTGAGTCCAGTTTTAGATTCCGATGCTTCACTTCAGGTTTACTGTATCCCTTGGACCTTCTTATTGACGATGAAACACAGAAATTGCATCCGAATATAATACAAAAATCACAATGGCGACTTTAGTACAAGAGGACCGACAATCTCACTTTCTATGATTTGAATATCTCCTGTGAGTCCAGTTTTAGATTCCAATGCTTCACTTCAGGTTTACTGTATCTCTTGGACCTTCTTATAGACGATGAAACACAGAAATTGCATCCAAAATTAATACAAAAGTCACAATGGTGACTTAAGTACAACAGGACAGACACTCTCACTTTCCATGATTTGAACCTCTCCTGTGAGTCCAGTTTTAGATTCCGATGCTTCACCTGAGGTTTACTGTATCTGTTGGACCTTCGTATTGACGATGAAACACAGAAATTGCATCCGAATTTAATACAAATGGCACAATGCCGACTTAAGTACAAGAGGACTGACACTCTCACTTTCTATGATTCGAACCTCTCCTGTGAGGTCAGATTTAGTTTACGATTTTTCACTTCAGGTTTACTGCATCCCTTGGACTTTCTTGTTGACGATAAAACACAGAAATCGCATCCGAAATTAATACAAATAGCACAATGCCGTCTTAAGTAAAAGAGGACTGACGCTCTAACATTCTGTGATTTGAACCTCTCCTGCGAGTCCAGTTTTAGATTCCGATGGTTCACTTAGGGTTTACTGTATCCCTTGGACCTTCTTATTGACGATGAAACACAGAAATTGCATCGGAATTTAATACAAAAGGCACATTACCGACTTAAGTACAAGCGGAGTGACACTCTAACTTACTATGATTTGGATCTCTCCTGTGAGTCCAGTTTTAGATTCCGATGCTTCACTTCAGGTTTACTGTATCCCTTGGACGTTCTTATTGACGATGAAACACAGAAATTGCTTCGGAATTAAATTCAAAAGGCACAGTGCCGACCTAAGTAGAAGACGACTAACTCTCTCACTTTCTATGATTTGAACCTCTCCTGTGAGTCCAGTTTTAGATTCCGATGCTTCACTTCAGGGTTACTGTATACCTTGCACCTTCTTATTGAAGATTAAACACAGAAATTGCATCGGAATTAAATTCAAAAGGCACAATGCCGACTTAAGTACAAGAGGACTGACACTGCCACTTTCTATGATTTGAACCTCTCCTGTGAGTCCAGTTTTACATTCCGATGCTTCACTTCAGGTTTACTGTATAACTTGGACCTTCTTATTGACGATGAAACACAGAAATTGCATCCGAATTTAATACAAAAGGTACAATGCCGACTTAAGTACAAGAGGACTGACACTCTAACTTTCTATGATTTGCACCTCTCCTGTGAGTCCAGTTTGAGATTCCAATGCTTCACTTCAGGTTTACTGTATCACTAGGACCTTCTTATTGACGATGAAACACAGAAATTGCATCCGAATTTAATACAAAAATCACAATGGCGACTTTAGTACAAGAGGACCGACAATCTCACTTTCTATGATTTGAACATCTCCTGTGAGTCCAGTTTTAGATTCCGATGCTTCACTTCAGGTTTAATGTATCCCTTGGACCTTCTTATTGACGATGATACACAGATATTCCATCGGAATTAAATTTAAAACGCACAATGCCGACTTAAGTAAAAGAGGAGTGACACTCTCACTTTCTATGATTTGAACCTCTCCTGCGAGTCCAGTTTTAGATTCCGATGCTTCACTTCTGGTTTACTGCATCCCTTGGACCTTCTTATTGACAATGAACCACAGAAATAGCAACGGAATTAAATTCAAAATGCACAATGCCGACTTAAGTACAAGAGGACTGACACTCTAACTTTCTATGATTTGCACCTCTCCTGGGAGTCCAGTTTTAGATTCCGATGCTTCACTTCAGGTTTACTGTATCCCTTGTACCTTCTTATTGACGATGAAACACAGAAATTGCATCCGAATTTAATACAAAAGGCACATTACCGACTTAAGTACAAGCGGAGTGACACTCTAATTTTCTATGATTTGAATCTCTCCTGTGAGTCCAGTTTTAGATTCCGATGCTTCACTTCAGGTTTACTGTATCCCTTGGACGTTCTTATTGACGATGAAACACAGAAATTGCTTCGGAATTAAATTCAAAAGGCACAGTGCCGACCTAAGTAGAAGACGACTAATTCTCTCACTTTCTATGATTTGTACCTCTCCTGTGAGTCCAGTTTTAGATTCCGATGCTTCACTTCAGGTTTACTGTATCATTTGGACCTTCTTATTGACGATGAAACACAGAGTTTGCATCCGAATTTAATACAAAAGGCATAATGCCGACTTAAGTACATGAGGACTGACACTCTAACTTTCGATGATTTGAACCTCTCCTGTGAGTTCAGTTTTAGATTCCGATGGTTCACCTCAAGTTTACTGTATCTGTTGGACCTCCTTATTGACGATGAAACACAGAAATTGCGTCCGAATTTAATACAAAAGGCACAATTCCGACTTAATTACAAGAGGACTGACACTCTAACTTTATATGATTTCAACCTCTCCTGTCAGTCCAGTTTTAGATTCCGATGCTTCACCTCAGGTTTACTGTATCTGTTGGACCTTCTTGTTGACGATGAAACACAGAAATTGCATCCGAATTTAATACAAATGGCACAATGCCTACTTAAGTACAAGAGGACTGACACTCTTACTTTCTATGATTCGAACCTCCCCTGTGAGGTCAGATTTAGATTCCGATGTTTCGCTTCAGGTTTACTGTATCCCTTGGACCTTCTTGTTGACGACAAAACACAGAAATCGCATTAGAAATTAATACAAATAGAACAATGCCGTCTTAAGTAAAAGAGGACTGACACTCTAACATTCTGTGATTTGAACCTCTCCTGCGAGTCCAGTTTTCGATTCCGATGCTTCACTTAAGGTTTACTGTATCCCTTGCACCTTCTTATTGACGATGAAACACAGAAATTGCTTCGGAATTAAATTCAAAAAGCACAGTGCCGACCTAAGTAGAAGACGACTAACGCCCTCACTTTCTATGATTTGAATCTCTCCTATGAGTCCAGTTTTAGATTCCGATGCTTCACTTCAGGGTTACTGTATACCTTGCACCTTCTTATTGACGATTAAACACAGAAATTGCATCGGCATTAAATTCAAAAGGCACAATGCCGACTTAAGTACAAGAGTACTGACACTCTCACTTTCTATGATTAGAACCTCTCCTATGAGTTCAGTTTTACATTCCGATGCTTCACTTCAGGTTTACTGTATCCCTTGGACCTTCTTATTGACGATGAAACACAGAAATTGCAACCGAATTTAATACAAAAGGTACAATTCCGACTTAAGTACAAGAGGACTGACACTCTAACTTCCTATGATTTGCACCTCTTCTGTGAGTCCAGTTTTAGATTCCGATGCTTCACTTCAGGTTTACTGTATCTCTTGGACCTGCTTATTGACGATGTAACACGGAAATTGCATCCGAATTTAATACAAAAATCACAATGGCGACTTTAGTACAAGAGGACCGACAATCTCACTTTCTATGATTTGAACATCTCTTTTGTAAGTCCAGTTTTGGATTCCGATGCTTCACTTCAGGTTTACTGTGTCCCTTGGACCTTCTTATTGACGATGAAACACAGATATTGCATCGGAATTAAATTTAAAACGCACAATGCCGACTTAAGTAGAGGAGGACTGACACTCTCACTTTCTATGATTTGAACCTCTCCTGTGAGTCCAGTTTTAGATTCCGATGCCTCACTTCAGGTTTACTGTATCCCTTGGACCTTCTTATTGACAATGAACCACAGAAATAGCACCGGAATTAAATTCAAAATGCACAATGCCGACTTAATTACAAGAGGACTGACACTCTAACTTTCTATGATTTGTACCTCTCCTGTGAGTCCAGTTTTAGATTCCGATGCTTCACTTCAGGTTTACTGTATCCCTTCGACCTTCTTATTGACGATGAAACACAGAGTTTGCATCCGAATATAATACAAAAGGCATAATGCCGACTTAAGTACAAGAGGACTGACACTCTAACTTTCTATGATTTGCACCTCTCCTGGGAGTCCAGTTTTAGATTCCGATGCTTCACTTCAGGTTTACTGTATCCCTTGTACCTTCTTATTGACGATGAAACACAGAAATTGCATCCGAATTTAATACAAAAGGCACATTACCGACTTAAGTACAAGCGGAGTGACACTCTAATTTTCTATGATTTGAATCTCTCCTGTGAGTCCAGTTTTAGATTCCGATGCTTCACTTCAGGTTTACTGTATCCCTTGGACGTTCTTATTGACGATGAAACACAGAAATTGCTTCGGAATTAAATTCAAAAGGCACAGTGCCGACCTAAGTAGAAGACGACTAATTCTCTCACTTTCTATGATTTGTACCTCTCCTGTGAGTCCAGTTTTAGATTCCGATGCTTCACTTCAGGGTTACTGTATACCTTGCACCTTGTTATTGACGATTAAACACAGAAATTGCATCGGAATTAAATTCAAAAGGCACAATGCCGACTTAAGTGCAAGAGGACTGACACTCTCACTTTCTATGATTTGAACCTCTCCTGTGAGTCCAGTTTTACATTCCGATGCTTCACTTCAGGTTTACTGTATCCCTTGGACCTTCTTATTGACGATGAAACACAGAAACTGCATTCGAATTTAATACAAAAGGTACAATGCCGACTTAAGTACAAGAGGACTGACACTCTAACTTTCTATGATTTGCACCTCTCCTCTGAGTCCAGTTTTAGATTCCGATGCTTCACTTCAGGTTTACTGTATCATTTGGTCCTTCTTACTGACGATGAAACACAGAGTTTGCATCCGAATTTAATACAAAAGGCATAATGCCGACTTAAGTACAAGAGGACTGACACTCCAACTTTCGATGATTTGAACCTCTCCTGTGAGTCCAGTTTTAGATTCCGATGGTTCACCTCAAGTTTACTGTATCTGTTGGACCTCCTTATTGACGATGAAACACAGAAATTGCGTCCGAATTTAATACAAAAGGCACAATGCCGACTTAATTACAAGAGGACTGACACTCTAACTTTCTATGATTTCAACCTCTCCTGTCAGTCCAGTTTTAGATTCCGATGCTTCACCTCAGGTTTACTGTATCTGTTGGACCTTCTTGTTGACGATGAAACACAGAAATTGCATCCGAATTTAATACAAATGGCACAATGCCTACTTAAGTACAAGAGGACTGACACTCTTACTTTCTATGATTCGAACCTCCCCTGTGAGGTCAGATTTAGATTCCGATGTTTCGCTTCAGGTTTACTGTATCCCTTGGACCTTCTTGTTGACGGCAAAACACAGAAATCGCATTAGAAATTAATACAAATAGAACAATGCCGTCTTAAGTAAAAGAGGACTGACACTCTAACATTCTGTGATTTGAACCTCTCCTGCGAGTCCAGTTTTCGATTCCGATGCTTCACTTAAGGTTTACTGTATCCCTTGCACCTTCTTATTGACGATGAAACACAGAAATTGCTTCGGAATTAAATTCAAAAAGCACAGTGCCGACCTAAGTAGAAGACGACTAACGCCCTCACTTTCTATGATTTGAATCTCTCCTATGAGTCCAGTTTTAGATTCCGATGCTTCACTTCAGGGTTACTGTATACCTTGCACCTTCTTATTGACGATTAAACACAGAAATTGCATCGGCATTAAATTCAAAAGGCACAATGCCGACTTAAGTACAAGAGTACTGACACTCTCACTTTCTATGATTAGAACCTCTCCTATGAGTTCAGTTTTACATTCCGATGCTTCACTTCAGGTTTACTGTATCCCTTGGACCTTCTTATTGACGATGAAACACAGAAATTGCAACCGAATTTAATACAAAAGGTACAATTCCGACTTAAGTACAAGAGGACTGACACTCTAACTTCCTATGATTTTCACCTCTTCTGTGAGTCCAGTTTTAGATTCCGATGCTTCACTTCAGGATTACTGTATCTCTTGGACCTGCTTATTGACGATGTAACACGGAAATTGCATCCGAATTTAATACAAAAATCACAATGGCGACTTTAGTACAAGAGGACCGACAATCTCACTTTCTATGATTTGAACATCTCTTTTGTAAGTCCAGTTTTGGATTCCGATGCTTCACTTCAGGTTTACTGTGTCCCTTGGACCTTCTTATTGACGATGAAACACAGATATTGCATCGGAATTAAATTTAAAACGCACAATGCCGACTTAAGTAAAGGAGGACTGACACTCTCACTTTCTATGATTTGAACCTCTCCTGTGAGTCCAGTTTTAGATTCCGATGCTTCACTTCAGGTCTACTGTATCCCTTGGACCTTCTTATTGACAATGAACCACAGAAATAGCACCGGAATTAAATTCAAAATGCACAATGCCGACTTAATTACAAGAGGACTGACACTCTAACTTTCTATGATTTGTACCTCTCCTGTGAGTCCAGTTTTAGATTCCGAACCTTCACTTCAGGTTTACTGTATACCTTGGACCTTCTTATTGACGATGAAACACAGAGTTTGCATCCGAATTTAATACAAAAGGCATAATGCCGACTTAAGTACAAGAGGACTGAAACTCTAACTTTCTATGATTTGAACCTCTCCAGTGAGTCCAGTTTTAGGTTCCGATGCTTTACTTCAGGTTTACTGTATCCCTTGGACCTTCTTATTGACGATTAAACACAGAAACTGCATCCGAATTTAATACAAAAAGCACAATGCCGACTTAAGTACAAGAGGACTGACACTCTCACTTTCTATGATTCGAACCTCTCCTGTGAGTCCAGTTTTAGATTCCGATGCTTCACTTCAGGTTTACTGTATCTCTTGGACGTTGTTATTGACGATGAAACACAGAAATTGCATCGGAATTAAATTCAAAAGGCACAGTGCCGCCTAAGTAGAAGAGGACTAACACTCTCACTTTCTATGATTTGAACCTCTCCTGTGAGTCCAGTTTTATATTCCGATGCTTAACTTCAGGTTTACTGTATCCCTTGGACCTTCTTATTGACGATGAAACACAGAAATTGCATCCGAATTTAATACAAAAATCACAATGGCGGCTTAAGTACAAGAGGACTGACACTCTCACTTCCTATGATTTGAACATCTCCTGTGAGTCCAGTTCTAGATTCCGATGCTTCACTTCAGGTTTACTTTATCCCTTGGACCTTCTTATTGACGATGAAACACAGATATTGCATCGGAATTAAATTTAAAACGCACAATGCCGACTTAAGAAAGAGAGGACTGACACTCTCACTTTCTATGATTTGAATCTCTCCTGTGAGTCCAGTTTTAGATTCCGATGCTTCACTTCAGGTTTACTGTATCCCTTGGACCTTCTTATTGACGATGAAACACAGAGTTTGCATCCGGATTTAATACAAAAGGCACAATGCCGACTTAAGTACAAGAGGACTGACACTCTAACTTTCTATGATTTGAACATCTCCCGTGAGTCCAGTTTTGGATTCCGATGCTTTACTTCAGGTTTACTGTATCCCTTGGACCTTCTTATTGACGATGAAAACAGAAATTGCATCATAATTTAATACAAAAGGCACAATGGCGACTTAAGTACAAGAGGACTGACACTCTCACTTTCTATGATTTGAACCTCCCCTGTGAGTCCAGTTTTAGATTCCGATGCTTCACTTCAGGTTTACTGTATCCCTTGGACCTTCTTATTGACGACGAAACACAGAAATTGCATTCGAATTTAATACAAATGGCACAATGCCGACTTAAGTACAAGAGGACTGACACTCTCACTTTCAAAGATTCGAACCTCTCCTGTGAGGTCAGATTTAGATTCCGATGCTTCACTTCAGGTTTACTGTATACCTAGCACCTTCTTATTGACGATGAAACACAGAAATTGCATCGGAATTAAATTCAAAAGGCACAATGCCGTCTTAAGTACAAGACTACTGACACTCTAACTTTCTATGATTTGCACCACTCCTGTGAGTCCAGTTTTAGATTCCGATGCTTCACTTCAGGTTTACTGTATCCCTTGGACCTTCTTATTGACGATGAAACACAGAAATTGCATCAGAATTAAATTCAAATGGCTTAATTCCGACTTAAGTACAAGCGGACTGACACTCTCACTTTCTATGATTTGAACCTCTCCTGTGAGTCCAGTTTTAGATTCCGATGCTTCACTTCAGGTGTACTGTATCCCTTGGACCTTCTAATTGACGATGAAACACAGAGTTTGCATCCGAATTTAATACAAAAGGCACAATGCCGACATAAGTACAAGAGGACTGACACTCTAACATTCTATGATTTGAACCTCTCCTGCGAGTCCAGTTTTAGATTCCGATGCTTCACTTAAGGTTTACTGTATCCCTTGGACCTTCTTATTGACGATGAAACACAGATATTGCATCCGAATTTAATACAAAAATCAGAATGGCGACTTAAGTACAAGAGGACTGACACTCTAACATTCTATGATTTGAACCTGTCCTGCGAGTCCAGTTTTAGATTCCGATGCTTCACTTAAGGTTTTCTGTATCCCTTGGACCTTCTTATTGACGATAAAACACAGAAATCGCATCCGAATTTAATACAAGTGGCACAATGTCGTCTTAAGTAAAAGAGGACTGACACTCTAACATTCTATGATTTGAACCTTTCCTGCTAGTCCAGTTTTAGATTCCGATGCTTCACTTAAGGTTTACTGTATCCCTTGGACCTTCTTATTGCCGATGAAACACAGAAATTGCATCCGAATTTAATACAAAAGGCACATTACCGACTTAAGTACAAGAGGATCGACACTCTAACTTTCTATGATTTGAATCTCTCCTGTGAGTCCAGTTTTAGATTCCGATGCTCCACTTCAGGTTTACTGTATCCCTTGGACGTTCTTATTGACGATGAAACACAGAAATTGCATCGGAATTAAATTCAAAAGGCACAGTGCCGACCTAAGTAGAAGACGACTAACACTCTCACTTTCTATGATTTGAACCTCTCCTGTGAGTCCAGTTTAAATTCCGATGCTTCACTTCAGGTTTACTGTATACCTTGCACCTTCTTATTGACGATGAAACACAGAAATTGCATAGGAATTAAATTCAAATTGCACAATGCTGACTTAAGTAAAAGAGGACTGACACTCTCACTTTCAATGATTTAAACCTCTCCTGTGAGTACAGTTTTAGATTCCGATGCTTCACTTCAGGTTTACTGTATCCCTTGGACGTTCTTATTGACAATGAAACACAGAAATAGCATCGGAATTAAATTCAAAAGGCACAATGCCGACTTAAGTACAAGAGGACTGACACTCTAACTTTCTATGATTTGAACCTCTCCTGTGAGTCCCGTTCTAGTATCCGATTCTTCACTTCAGGTTTACTGTATCCCTTGGACCTTCTTATTGACGATGAAACACAGAGTTTGCATCCGAATTTAATACAAAAGGCACAGTGGCGAATTAAGTACAAGAGGACTGATACTCTCACTTTCTATGATTTGAACCTCTCCTGTGAGTCCAGTTGTAAATTCCGATGCTTCAATTCAGGTTTACTGTATCCCTTGGACCTTCTTATTGACGATGAAATTCAGAAATTGCATCCGAAATTAATACAAAAGTCACAATGGTGACTTAAGTACAAGAGGACTGACACTCTCACTTTCTATGATTTGAACCTCTCCTGTGAGTCCAGTTTTAGATTCCGATGCTTCACCTCAGGTTTACTGTATCGTTTGGACCTTCTTATTGACGATGAAACACAGAAATTGCATCCGAATTTAATACAAATGGCACAATGCCGACTTAAGTTCAAGTGGACTGACACTCTCACTTTCTGTGATTCTAACCTCTCCTGTGAGTCCAGTTTTAGAATCCGATGCTTCACTTCAGGTTTACTGTATCCCTTGGACGTTCTTATTGACGATGAAACACAGAAATTGCATCGGAATTAAATTCAAAAGGCACAATGCCGTCTTAAGTACAAGAATACTGACACTCTAACTTTCTATGATTTGCACCTCTCCTGTGAGTCCAGTTTTAGATTCCGATGCTTCACTTCAGGTTTACTGTATCCCTTGGACCTTCTTATTGACGATGAAACACAGAAATTGCATCAGAATTAAATTCAAAAGGCACAATGCCGACTTACGTACAAGGGCACTGACACTCTCACTTTCCATGATTCGAACTTCTCCTGTGAGGTCAGATTTAGATTCCGATGCTTCACTTCAGGTTTACTGTTTCCCTTGGACCTTCTTATTGACGATGAAACACAGAGTTTGCATCCGAATTTAATACAAAAGGCACAATGCCGACTTAATTACAACAGGACTGACACTCTAACTTTCTATGATTTGAACCTCTCCTGTGAGTCCAGTTTTAGATTCCGATGCTTCACTTCAGGTTTACTGTATCCCTTGGACCTTCTTATTGACGATGAAACACAGAAATTGCATCCGAATTTAATACAAAATGCACAATGGCGACTTAAGTACAAGGGAACTGACACTCTCACTTTCTATGATTTGAACCTATCCTGTGAGTCCAGTTTTAGATTCCGATGCTTCACTTCAGGTTTACTGTATCCCTTGCACCTTCTTATTGACGATGAAACACAGAAATTGCATCGGAATTTAATACAAATGGCACAATGCCGACTTAAGTACAAGGGCACTGACACTCTCACTTTCCATGATTCGAACTTCTCCTGTGAGGTCAGATTTAGATTCCGATGCTTCACTTCAGGTTTACTGTATACCTTGCACCTTCTTATTGACAATGAAACACAGAAATTGCATCGGAATTAAATTCAAATGGTTTAATTCCGACTTAAGTACAAGCGGACTGACACTCTCACTTTCTATGATTTGAACCTCTCCTGTGAGTCCAGTTTTAGATTCCGATGCTTCACTTCAGTTTTACTGTATCCCTTGGACCTTCTAATTGACGATGAAACACAGAGTTTGCATCCGAATTTAATACAAAAGGCACAATGCCGACATAAGTACAAGAGGACTGATACTCTAACATTCTATGATTTGAACCTCTCCAGCGAGTCCAGTTTTAGATTCCGATGCTTCACTTAAGGTTTACTGTATCCCTTGGACCTTCTTATTGACGATGAAACACAGATATTGCATCCGAATTTAATACAAAAATCAGAATGGCGACTTAAGTACAAGAATACTGACACTCTAACATTCTATTATTTGAACCTGTCCTGCGAGTCCAGTTTTAGATTCCTATGCTTCACTTAAGGTTTTCTGTATCCCTTGGACCTTCTTATTGACGATAAAACACAGAAATCGCATCCGACTTTAATACAAGTGGCACAATGCCGTCTTAAGTAAAAGAGGACTGACACTCTAACATTCTATGATTTGAACCTTTCCTGCTAGTCCAGTTTTAGATTCCGATGCTTCACTTAAGGTTTACTGTATCCCTTGGACCTTCTTATTGCCGATGAAACACAGAAATTGCATCCGAATTTAATACAAAAGGCACATTACCGACTTAAGTACAAGAGGATCGACACTCTAACTTTCTATGATTTGAATCTCTCCTGTGAGTCCAGTTTTAGATTCCGATGCTCCACTTCAGGTTTACTGTATCCCTTGGACGTTCTTATTGACGATGAAACACAGAAATTGCATCGGAATTAAATTCAAAAGGCACAGTGCCGACCTAAGTAGAAGACGACTAACACTCTCACTTTCTATGATTTGAACCTCTCCTGTGAGTCCAGTTTAAATTCCGATGCTTCACTTCAGGTTTACTGTATACCTTGCACCTTCTTATTGACGATGAAACACAGAAATTGCATAGGAATTAAATTCAAATTGCACAATGCTGACTTAAGTAAAAGAGGACTGACACTCTCACTTTCTATGATTTAAACCTCTCCTGTGAGTACAGTTTTAGATTCCGATGCTTCACTTCAGGTTTACTGTATCCCTTGGACGTTCTTATTGACAATGAAACACAGAAATAGCATCGGAATTAAATTCAAAAGGCACAATGCCGACTTAAGTACAAGAGGACTGACACTCTAACTTTCTATGATTTGAACCTCTCCTGTGAGTCCCGTTCTAGTATCCGATTCTTAACTTCATGTTTACTGTATCCCTTGGACCTTCTTATTGACGATGAAACACAGAGTTTGCATCCGAATTTAATACAAAAGGCACAATGGCGACTTAAGTACAAGAGGACTGATACTCTCACTTTCTATGATTTGAACCTCTCCTGTGAGTCCAGTTGTAAATTCCGATGCTTCAATTCAGGTTTACTGTATCCCTTGGACCTTCTTATTGACGATGAAACTCAGAAATTGCATCCGAAATTAATACAAAAGTCACAATGGTGACTTAAGTACAAGAGGACTGACACTCTCACTTTCTATGATTTGAACCTCTCCTGTGAGTCCAGTTTTAGATTCCGATGCTTCACCTCAGGTTTACTGTATCCCTTGGACCTTCTTATTGACGATGAAACACAGAAATTGCATCCGAATTTAATACAAATGGCACAATGCCGACTTAAGTTCAAGTGGACTGACACTCTCACTTTCTGTGATTCTAACCTCTCCTGTGAGTCCAGTTTTAGAATCCGATGCTTCACTTCAGGTTTACTGTATCCCTTGGACGTTCTTATTGACGATGAAACACAGAAATTGCATCGGAATTAAATTCAAAAGGCACAATGCAGTCTTAAGTACAAGAATACTGACACTCTAACTTTCTATGATTTGCACCTCTCCTGTGAGTCCAGTTTTAGATTCCGATGCTTCACTTCAGGTTTACTGTATCCCTTGGACCTTCTTATTGACGATGAAACACAGAAATTGCATCAGAATTAAATTCAAAAGGCACAATGCCGACTTACGTACAAGGGCACTGACACTCTCACTTTCCATGATTCGAACTTCTCCTGTGAGGTCAGATTATATTCCGATGCTTCACTTCAGGTTTACTGTTTCCCTTGGACCTTCTTATTGACGATGAAACACAGAGTTTGCATCCGAATTTAATACAAAAGGCACAATGCCGACTTAATTACAACAGGACTGACACTCTAACTTTCTATGATTTGAACCTCTCCTGTGAGTCCAGTTTTAGATTCCGATGCTTCACTTCTGGTTTACTGTATCCCTTGGACCTTCTTATTGACGATGAAACACAGAAATTGCATCCGAATTTAATACAAAATGCACAATGGCGACTTAAGTACAAGGGAACTGACACTCTCACTTTCTATGATTTGAACCTATCCTGTGAGTCCAGTTTTAGATTCCGATGCTTCACTTCAGGTTTACTGTATCCCTTGCACCTTCTTATTGACGATGAAACACAGAAATTGCATCGGAATTTAATACAAATGGCACAATGCCGACTTAAGTACAAGGGCACTGACACTCTCACTTTCCATGATTCGAACTTCTCCTGTGAGGTCAGATTTAGATTCCGATGCTTCACTTCAGGTTTACTGTATACCTTGCACCTTCTTATTGACAATGAAACACAGAAATTGCATCGGAATTAAATTCAAATGGCTTAATTCCGACTTAAGTACAAGCGGACTGACACTCTCACTTTCTATGATTTGAACCTCTCCTGTGAGTCCAGTTTTAGATTCCGATGCTTCACTTCAGGTTTACTGTATCCCTTGGACCTTCTAATTGACGATGAAACACAGAGTTTGCATCCGAATTTAATACAAAAGGCACAATGCCGACATAAGTACAAGAGGACTGATACTCTAACATTCTATGATTTGAACCTCTCCTGCGAGTCCAGTTTTAGATTCCGATGCTTCACTTAAGGTTTACTGTATCCCTTGAACCTTCTTATTGACGATGAAACACAGATATTGCATCCGAATTTAATACAAAAATCAGAATGGCGACTTAAGTACAAGAGGACTGACACTCTAACATTCTATGATTTGAACCTGTCCTGCGAGTCCAGTTTTAGATTCCGATGCTTCACTTAAGGTTTTCTGTATCCCTTGGACCTTCTTATTGACGATAAAACACAGAAATCGCATCCGAATTTAATACAAGTGGCACAATGCCGTCTTAAGTAAAAGAGGACTGACACTCTAACATTCTATGATTTGAACCTTTCCTGCTAGTCCAGTTTTAGATTCCGATGCTTCACTTAAGGTTTACTGTATCCCTTGGACCTTCTTATTGCCGATGAAACACAGAAATTGCATCCGAATTTAATACAAAAGGCACATTACCGACTTAAGTACAAGAGGATCGACACTCTAACTTTCTATGATTTGAATCTCTCCTGTGAGTTCAGTTTTAGATTCCGATGCTCCACTTCAGGTTTACTGTATCCCTTGGACGTTCTTATTGACGATGAAACACAGAAATTGCATCGGAATTAAATTCAAAAGGCACAGTGCCGACCTAAGTAGAAGACGACTAACACTCTCACTTTCTATGATTTAAACCTCTCCTGTGAGTACAGTTTTAGATTCCGATGCTTCACTTCAGGTTTACTGTATCCCTTGGACGTTCTTATTGACAATGAAACACAGAAATAGCATCGGAATTAAATTCAAAAGGCACAATGCCGACTTAAGTACAAGAGGACTGACACTCTAACTTTCTATGATTTGAACCTCTCCTGTGAGTCCCGTTCTAGTATCCGATTCTTCACTTCAGGTTTACTGTATCCCTTGGACCTTCTTATTGACGATGAAACACAGAGTTTGCATCCGAATTTAATACAAAAGGCACAATGGCGACTTAAGTACAAGAGGACTGATACTCTCACTTTCTATGATTTGAACCTCTCCTGTGAGTCCAGTTGTAAATTCCGATGCTTCAATTCAGGTTTACTGTATCCCTTGGACCTTCTTATTGACGATGAAACTCAGAAATTGCATCCGAAATTAATACAAAAGTCACAATGGTGACTTAAGTACAAGAGGACTGACACTCTCACTTCCTATGATTTGAACCTCTCCTGTGAGTCCAGTTTTAGATTCCGATGCTTCACCTCAGGTTTACTGTATCCCTTGGACCTTCTTATTGACGATGAAACACAGAAATTGCATCCGAATTTAATACAAAATGCACAATGGCGACTTAAGTACAAGGGGACTGACAGTCTCACTTTCTGTGATTCGAACCTCTCCTGTAAGTCCAGTTTTAGATTCCGATGCTTCACTTCAGGTTTACTGTATCCCTTGGACGTTCTTATTGACGATGAAACACAGAAATTGCATCGGAATTAAATTCAAAAGGCACAGTGCCGACCTAAGTAGAAGAGGACTAACACTCTAACTTTCTATGATTTGAACCTCTCCTGTGAGTCTAGTTTTAGATTCCGATGCTTCACTTCAGGTTTACTGTGTACCTTGCACCTTCTTATTGACAATGAAACACAGAAATTGCATCGGAATTAAATTAAAAAGGCTTAAATCCGACTTAAGTACAAGTGGACTGATACTCTCACTTTCTATGATTTGAACCTCTCCTGTGAGTCCAGTTTTAGATTCCGATGCTTCCCTTCAGGTTTACTGTATCCCTTGGACCTTCTAATTGACGATGAAACACAGAGTTTGCATCCGAATTTAATACAAAAGGTACAAAGCCGACTTAAGTACAAGAGGACTGACACTCTAACATTCTATGATTTGAACCTCTCCTGCGAGTCCAGTTTTAGATTCCGATGCTTCACTTAAGGTTTACTGTATCCCTTGGACCTTCTTATTGACGATGAAACACAGATATTCCATCCGAATTTAATACAAAAATCACAATGGCGACTTAAGTACAAGAGGACTGGCACTCTAACATTCTATGATTTGAACCTCTCCTGCGAGTCAAGTTTTAGATTCCGATGCTTCACTTAATGTTTACTGTATCCCTTGGACCTTCTTGTTGACGATAAAACACAGAAATCGCATCCGAATTTAATACAAATGGCACAATGACGTCTTAAGTAGAAGAGGACTGACACTCTAACATTCTATGATTTGAACCTCTCCTGGGAGTCCAGTTTTAGATTCCGATGCTTCACTTAAAGTTTACTGTATCCCTTGGACCTTTTTATTGCCGATGAAACACAGAAATTGCATCCGAATTTAATACAAAAGGCCCATTACCGACATAAGTACAAGAGGAGTGACACTCTAACTTTCTATGATTTGAACCTCTACTGTGAGTCCAGTTTTAGATTCCGATGCTTTAATTCAGGTTTAATGTATCCCTTGGACCTTCTGATTGACGATGAAACACAGATATTGCATCGGAATTAAATTTAAAACGCACAATGCCGACTGAAGTAAAAGAGGACTGACACTCTCACTTTCTATGATTTGAATCTCTCCTGTGAGTCCAGTTTTAGATTCCGATGCTTCACTTCAGGTTTACTGTATCCCTTGGACCTTCATATTGACGATGAAACACAGAAATTGCATCCGAAATTAATACAAAAGTCACAATGGTGACTTAAGTACAAGAGGACTGACACTCTCACTTTCTATGATTTGAATCTCTCCTGTGAGTCCAGTTTCAGATTCCGGTGCTTCACGTCAGGTTTACTGTATCCCTTGGACGTTCTTATTGACGATGAAACAGAGAAATTGCATCGGAATTAAATTCAAAAGGCACAGTGCCGACCTAAGTAGAAGACGACTAACACTCTCACTTTCTATGATTTGAACCTCTCCTGTGAGTCCAATTTCAGATTCAGATGCTTCACTTCAATTTTACTGTATCCCTTGGACCTCCTTATTGACGATGAAACACAGATAATGCATCGGAATTAAATTTAAAACGCACAATTCCGACTTAAGTAAAAGAGGACTGACACTATCACTATTTATGATTTGAATCTCTCCTGTGAGTCCAGTTCTAGATTCCGATGCTTCACTTCTGGTTTACTGTAACCCTTGGACCTTCTTATTGATAATGAAACACAGAAATACCATCGGAATTAAATTCAAAAGGCACAATGCCGACTTAAGTACAAGAGGACTGACACTCTAACTTTCTATGATTTGAACCTCCCCTGTGAGTCCAGTTTTAGATTCCAATTCTTCACTTCAGGTTTACTGTATCCCTTGGACCTTCTTATTGACGACGAAACACAGAAATTGCATCCGAATTTAATTCAAATGGCACAATTGCGACTTAAGTACAAGAGGACTGACACTCTCACTTTCGATGATTCGAACCTCTCCTGTGAGGTCAGATTTAGATTCCGATGCTTCACTTCAGGTTTACTGTATACCTTGCACCTTCTTATTGACGATGAAACACAGAAATTACATCGGAATTAAATTCAAAAGGCACAATGCCGTCTTAAGTACAAGAGGACTGACACTCTAACTTTCTATGATTTGAACCTCTCCTGTGAGATCAGTTTTAGATTCCGATGCTTCACTTCAGGTTTACTGTATCCCTTGGACCGTCTAATTGACGATGAAACACAGAGTTTGCATCCGAATTTAATACAAAAGGTACGATGCCGACGTAAGTACAAGAGGACTGACACTCTAACTTTCTATGATTTGAACCTATCCTGTGAGTCCAGTTTCAGATTCCGGTGCTATACTTCAGGTTTACTGTATCCCTTGGACCTTCTTATTGACGATGAAACACAGAAATTGCATCGGAATTAAATTCAAAAGGCACAATGCTGACTTAAGTAAAAGAGGACTGACACTCTCACTTTCTATGATTTGAACCTCTCCTGTGAGTACAGTTTTAGATTCCGATATTTCACTTCACGTTTACTGTATCCCTTGGACCTTCTTATTGACAATGAAACACAGAAATAGCATCGGAATTAAATTCAAAAGGCACAATGCCGACTTAAGTACAAGAGGACTGACACTCTAACTTTTTATGATTTGAACCTCTCCTGTGAGTCCAGTTTTAGATTCCGATGCTTCACTTCAGCTTTACTGTATCCCTTGGACCTTCTTATTGACGATGAAACACAGAGTTTGCATCCGAATTTAATACAAAAGGCACAATGCCGACTTAAGTACAAGAGGACTGACACTCTAACTTTCTATGATTTGAACCTCTACTGTGAGTCCAGTTTTAGATTCCGATGCTTTAATTCAGGTTTACTGTATCCCTTGGACCTTCTGATTGACGATGAAACACAGATATTGCATCGGAATTAAATTTAAATCGCACAATGCCGACTTAAGGAAAAGAGGACTGACACTCTCACTTTCTATGATTTGAATCTCTCCTGTGAGTCCAGTTTTAGGTTACGATGCTTCACTTCAGGTTTACTGTATCCCTTGAACCTTCTTATTGACGATGAAACACAGAAATTGCATCCGAAATTAATACAAAAGTCACAATGGTGACTTAAGTACAAGAGGACTGACACTCTCACTTTCTATGATTTGAATCTCTCCTGTGAGTCCAGTTTCAGATTCAGGTGCTTCACGTCAGGTTTACTGTATCCCTTGGACGTTCTTATTGACGATGAAACAGAGAAATTGCATCGGAATTAAATTCAAAAGGCACAGTGCCGACCTAAGTAGAAGACGACTAACACTCTCACTTTCTATGATTTGAACCTCTCCTGTGAGTCCAATTTCAGATTCAGATGCTTCACTTTAGGTTTACTGTATCAATTGGACGTTCTTATTGACGATGAAACACAGATAACGCATCGGAATTAAATTTAAAACGCACAATTCCGACTTAAGTAAAAGAGGACTGACACTATCACTATTTATGATTTGAATCTCTCCTGTGAGTCCAGTTCTAGATTCCGATGCTTCACTTCAGGTTTACTGTATCCCTTGGACCTTCTTATTGACGACGAAACACAGATATTGCATCGGACTTAAATTTAAACCGCATAATGCCGACTTACGTAAAAGAGGACTGACACTCTCACTTTCTATGATTTGAATCTCTCCTGTGAGTCCAGTTTTAGGTTCCGATGCTTCACTTCTGGTTTACTGTATCCCTTGGACCTTCTTATTGACAATGAAACACAGAAATAGCATCGGAATTAAATTCAAAAGGCACAATGCCGACTTAAGTACAAGAGGACTGACACTCTCACTTTCTATGATTTGAACCTCCCCTGTGAGTCCAGTTTTAGATTCCGATGCTTCACTTCAGGTTTACTGTATCCCTTGGACCTTCTTATTGACGACGAAACACTGAAATTGCATCCGAATTTAATTCAAATGGCACAATTGCGACTTAAGTACAAGAGGACTGACACTCTCACTTTCTATGATTCGAACCTCTCCTGTGAGGTCAGATTTAGATTCCGATGCTTCACTTCAGGTTTACTGTATACCTTGCACCTTCTTATTGACGATGAAACACAGAAATTACATCGGAATTAAATTTAAAAGGCACAATGCCGTCTTAAGTACAAGAGGACTGACACTCTCACTTTCTATGATTTGAACCTCTCCTGTGAGTCCAGTTTTAGATTCCGATGCTTCACTTCAGGTTTACTGTATCCCTTGGACCGTCTAATTGACGTGAAACACAGAGTTTGCATCCGAATTTAATACAAAAGGTACGATGCCGACGTAAGTACAAGAGGACTGACACTCTAACTTTCTATGATTTGAACCTATCCTGTGAGTCCAGTTTCAGATTCCGGTGCTATACTTCAGGTTTACTGTATCCCTTGGACCTTCTTATTGACGGTGAAACACAGAAATTGCATCGGAATTAAATTCAAAAGGCACAATGCCGACTTAAGTACAAGAGGACTGACACTCTAACTTTCTATGATTTGAACCTCTCCTGTGAGTCCAGTTTTAGATTCCGATGCTTCACTTCAGGTTTACTGTATCCCTTGGACCTTCTTATTGACGATGAAACACAGAGTTTGCATCCGAATTTAATACAAAAGGCACAATGCCGACTTAACTACAAGAGGACTGACACTCTAACTTTTTTTGATTTGAACCTCTCCTGTGAGTCCCGTTTTTGATTCCGATGCTTTACTTCAGGTTTACTGTATCCCTTTGACCTTCTGATTGACGATGAAACACAGAAATTGCATCTGAATTTAATACAAAAGGCACAATGGCGACTTAAGTACAAGTGGACTGACACTCTCACTTTCTATGATTTGAACTTCTCCTGTGAGTCCAGCTTTAGATTCCGATGCTTCACTTCAGGTTTACTGTATCCCTTGGACCTTCTTATTGACGATGAAACACAGAAATTGCATCGGAATTAAATTCAAAAGGC
Organism: Schistocerca americana; assembly: GCF_021461395.2. Taxonomy (NCBI): domain Eukaryota; kingdom Metazoa; phylum Arthropoda; class Insecta; order Orthoptera; family Acrididae; genus Schistocerca; species Schistocerca americana. The sequence continues at coordinate 8,354,970 of NC_060128.1, read as the reverse complement.
ACAGTGCCGACCTAAGTAGAAGAGGACTAACACTCTCACTTTCTATGATTTGAACCTCTCCTGTGAGTCCAGTTTTAGATTCCGATGCTTCACTTCAGGTTTACTATATACCTTGCAGCTTCTTATTGACGATGAAACACAGAAATTGCATCGGAATTAAATTCAAAAGGGACAATGCCGACTTAAGTACAAGAGGACTAACACTCTTACTTTCTATGATTTGAACCTCTCCTGTGAGTCCAGTTTTACATTCCGATGCTTCACTTCAGGTTTACTGTATACCTTGTTTCTTCTAATTGACGATGAAACACAGAGTTTGCATCCGAATTTAATACAAATCGTACAATGCCGACTTAAGTACAAGAGGGCTGACACTCTAACTTTCTATGATTTGAACCTCTCCTGTGAGTCCAGTTTTACATTCCGATGCTTCACTTCAGGTTTACTGTATACTTTGGACCTTCTAATTGACGATGAAACACAGAGTTTGCATCCGAATTTAATACAAAAGGTACAATGCCGACTTAAGTACAAGAGGACTGACACTCTAACTTTCTATGATTTGCACCTCTCCCGTGAGTCCAGTTTTAGATTCCGGTGCTCCACTTCAGGTTTACTGTATCCCTTGGACCTTCTTATTGACGATGAAACACAGATAATGCATCGGAATTAAATTTAAAACGCACAATGCCGACGTAAGTAAAAGAGGACTGACACTCTCACTATCTATGATTTGAATCTCTCCTGTGAGTCCAGTTCTAGATTCCGATACTTCACTTCAGGTTTACTGTATCCCTTGGACCTTCTTATTGACGATGAAACACAGATATTGCATCGGAATTAAATTCAAAAGGCACAATGCCGACTTTAGTACAAGAGGACTGACACTCTAACTTTTTATGATTTGAACCTCTCCTGTGAGTCCAGATTTAGATTCCGATGCTTTACTTCAGGTTTACTGTATCCCTTGGACCTTCTTATCGACGATGAAACACAGAAATTGCATCCGAATTTAATACAAAAGGCACAATGGCAACTTAAGTACAAGAGGACTGACACTCTTAATTTCTATGATTTGAACCTCCCCTGTGAGTCCAGTTTTAGATTCCGATGCTTCACTTCAGGTTTACTGTATCCCTTGGACCTTCTTATTGACGATGAAACACAGAAATTGCATCCGAATTAAATTCAAAACGCACAATGCCGATTTAAGTACAAGAGGGCTGACACTCTAACTTTCTATGATTTGTACCTCTCCTGTCAGGTCAGATTTAGATTCCGATGCTTCACTTCAGGTTTACTGTATCCCTTGGACCTTCTTATTGACGATGAAACACAAAAATTGCATCCAAATTTAATACAAAAGGCACAATGGCGACTTAAGTACAAGAGGACTGACACTCTCACTTTCTATGATTTGAACCTCTCCTATGAGTCCAGTTTTAGAATCCGATGCTTCTCTTCAGGTTTACTGTATCCCTTGGACCTTCTTACTGACAATGAAACACAGAAATAGCATCGGAATCAAATTCAAAAGACACAATGCCGACTTAAGTACAAGAGGACTGACACTCTAACTTTTTATGATTTGAACCTCTCCTGTGAGTCCAGTTTTAGATTCCGATGCTTTACTTCAGGTTTACTGTATCCCTTGGACCTTCTTATTGACGATGAAAACAGAAATTGCATCCGAATATAATACAAAAGGCACAATGGCGACTTAAGTACAAGAGGACTGACACTCTCACTTTCTATGATTTGAACCTCTCCTATGAGTCCAGTTTTAGAATCCGATGCTTCTCTTCAGGTTTACTGTATCCCTTGGACATTCTTATTGACGATGAAACACAGAAATTGCATCGGAATTAAATTCAAAAGGCACAATGCCGTCTTAAGTACAAGAGGACTGACACTCTCACTTTCTATGATTTGAACCACTCCTGTGAGTCAAGTTTTAGTTTCCGATGGTTCCCTTCAGGTTTCGTGTATCCCTTGGACCCTCTAATTGACGATGAAACACAGAGTTTGCATCCGAATTTAATACAAAAGGTACAATGCCGACGTAAGTACAACAGGACTGACACACTAACTTTCTATGATTTGAACCTCTCCTGTGAGTCCAGTTTTAGATTCCGATGCTTCACTTCAGGTTTATTGTATCCCTTGGACCTTCTTATTGACGATGAAACAGAGAAATTGCATCCGAATTTGATACCAAAATCACAATGGCGACTTAAGTACAAGAGCAGTGACACTCTCACTTTCAATGACTTGAACATCTCCTGTGAGTCCAGTTTTAGATTCCGATGCTTCACTTCAGGTTTACTGTATCCCTTGGACCATCTTATTGACGATGAAACACAGAAATTGCATCGGAATTAAATTCAAAACGCACAATGCCGACTTAAGTACAAGAGGGCTGACACTCTAACTTTCTATGATTTGCACCTCTCCTGTGAGCCCAGTTTTAGATTCCGATGCTTCACTTCAGGTTTACTGTATCCCTTGGACCTTCTTATTGACTATGAAACACAGAAGTTGCATCGGAATTAAATTCAAATGGCACAATGCCGACTTAAGTACAAGAGAACTGACACTCTAACTTTCTATGATTTGAACCTCTCCTGTGAGTCCAGTTTTAGATTCCGATGCTTCACTTCAGGTTTACTGTATCCCTTGGACCTTCTTATTGACGACGAAACACAGAGATTGCATCCGAATTTAATACAAAAGGCACAATGCCGACTGAAGTACAAGAGGACTGACACTCTAACTTTCTATGATTTGAACCTCTCCTGTGAGTCCAGTTTTGGATTCCGATGCTTCACTTCAGGTTTACTGTATCCCTTGGACCTTCTTATTGACGATGAAACACAGAAATTGCATCCGAATTTAATACAAAAGGCACAATGGCGACTTAAGTACAAGAGGACTGACACTCTCACTTTATATGATTCGAACCTCTCCTGTGAGGTCAGATTTAGATTCCGATGCTTCACTTCAGGTTTACTGTATACCTTGCATCTTCTTATTGACGACGAAACACAGAAATTGCATCGGAATTAAATCAAATGGCACAATGCCGTCTTAAGTACAAGAGGACTGACACTCTCACTTTCTATGATTTGAACCACTCCTGTTAGTCAAGTTTTAGTTTCCGATGCTTCACTTCAGGTTTCCTGTATCCCTTGGACCCTCTAATTGAAGATGAAACACAGAGTTTGCATCCGAATTTAATTCAAAAGGTACAATGCCGACGTAAGTAGAAGAGGACTGACACTCTAGCTTTCTATGATTTGAACCTCTCCTGTGAGTCCAGTTTTAGATTCCGATGCTTCACTTCCGGTTTACTGTATCCCTTCGACCTTCTTATTGACGATGAAACCGAGAAATTGCATCTGAATTTAATACCAAAATCACAATGGCGACTTAAGTACAAGAGCAGTGACACTCTCACTTTCTATGATTTGAACCTCCCCTGTGAGTCCAGTTTTAGATTCCGATGCTTCACTTCAGGTTTACTGTATCCCTTGGACCTTCTTATTGACGACGAAACACAGAAATTGCATCCGAATTTAATACAAATGGCACAATTGCGACTTAAGTACAAGAGGACTGACACTCTCACTTTCTATGATTCGAACCTCTGCTGTGAAATCAGATTTAGATTCCGATGCTTCACTTCAGGTTTACTGTATACCTTACACATTCTTATTGACGATGAAACACACAAATTGCATCGGAATTAAATTCAAAAGGCACAATGCCGTCTTAAGTACAAGAGGACTCAAACTCTCACTTTCTATGATTTGAACCACTCCTGTGAGTCAAGTTTTAGTTTCCGATGCTTCACTTCAGGTTTCCTGTATCCCTTGGACCCTCTAATTGACGATGGAACACAGAGTTTGCATCCGAATTTAATACAAAAGGTACAATGCCGACGTAAGTACAACAGGACTGACACACTAACTTTCTGTGATTTGAACCTCTCCAGTGAGTCCAGTTTTAGATTCCGATGCTTCACTTCAGGTTTACTGTATCCCTTGGACCTTCTTATTGACGATGAAACAGAGAAATTGCATCCGAATTTAATACCAAAATCACAATGGCGACTTAAGTACAAGAGCAGTGACACTCTCACTTTCTATGACTTGAACATCTAATGTGAGTCCAGTTTTAGATTCCGATGCTTCACTTCAGGTTTACTGTATCCCTTGGACCATCTTATTGACGATGAAACACAGAAATTGCATCGGAATTAAATTCAAATGCCACATAGCCGACTTAAGTACAAGATAACTGACACTCTAACTTTCTATGACTTGAACCTCTCCTGTGAGTCCAGTTTTAGATTCCGATGCTTCACTTCAGGTTTACTGTATCCCTTGGACCTTCTTATTGACGACGAAACACAGAGATTGCATCCGAATTTAATACAAAAGGCACAATGCCGACTGAAGTACAAGAGGACTGACACTCTAACTTTCTATGATTTGAACCTCTCCCGTGAGTCCAGTTTTGGATTCCGATGCTTCACTTCAGGTTTACTGTATCCCCTGGACCTTCTTATTGACGATGAAACACAGAAATTGCATCCGAATTTAATACAAAAGGCACAATGGCGACTTAAGTACAAGAGGACTGACACTCTCACTTTCTATGATTTGCACCTCTCCTGTGAGCCCAGTTTTAGATTCCGATGCTTCACTTCAGGTTTACAGTATCCCTTGGACCTTCTTATTGACTATGAAACTCAGAAATTGCATCGGAATTAAATTCAAATGGCACAATGTCGACTTAAGTACAAGATAACTGACACTCTAACTTTCTATGACTTGAACCTCTTCTGTGAGTCCAGTTTTAGATTCCGATGCTTCACTTCAGGTTTACTGTATCCCTTGGACCTTCTTATTGACGACGAAACACAGAGATTGCATCCGAATTTAATACAAAAGGCACAATGCCGACTGAAGTACAAGAGGACCGACACTCTAACTTTCTATGATTTGAACCTCTCCCGTGTGTCCAGTTTTGGATTCCGATGCTTCACTTCAGGTTTACTGTATCCCTTGGACCTTCTTATTGACGATGATACACAGAAATTGCATCCGAATTTAATACAAAAGGCACAATGGCGACTTAAGTACAAGAGGACTGACACTCTCACTTTCTATGATTCGAAACTCTCCTGTGAGGTCAGATTTAGATTCCGATGCTTCACTTCAGGTTTACTGTATACCTGGCTCCTTCTTATTGACGACGCAACACAGAAATTGGATCGGAATTAAATCAAAAGGCACAATGCCGTCTTAAGTACAAGAGGACTGACACTCTCACTTTCTATGATTTGAACCACTCCTGTTAGTCAAGTTTAAGTTTCCGATGCTTCACTTCAGGTTTCCTGTATCCCTTGGACCCCCTAATTGAAAATGAAACACAGAGTTTGCATCCGAATTTAATACAAAAGGTACAATGCCGACGTAAGTAGAACAGGACGGACACTCTAACTTTCTATGATTTGAACCTCTCCTGTGAGTCCAGTTTTAGATTCCGATGCTTCACTTCAGGTTTACTGTATCCCTTGGACCTTCTTATTGACGATGAAACCGAGAAATTGCATCTGAATTTAATACCAAAATCACAATGGCGACTTAAGTACAAGAGGAGTGACACTCTCACTTTCTATGAGTTGAACATCTCCTGTGAGTCCAGTTTTAGATTCCGATGCTTCACTTCAGGTTTACTGTATCCCTTGGACCATCTTATTGACGATGAAACACAGAAATTGCATCGGAATTAAATTCAAAACGCACAATGCCGACTTAAGTACAAGAGGGCTGACACTCTAAGTTTCTATGATTTGCACCTCTCCTGTAAGCCCAGTTTTAGATTCCGATGATTCACTTCAGGTTTACTGTATCACTTGGACCTTCTTATTGACTATGAAACACAGAAATTGCATCGGAATTAAATTCAAATGGCACAATGCCGACTTCAGTACAAGAGAACTGACACTCTAACTTTGTATGATTTGAACCTCTCCTGTGAGTCCAGTTTTAGATTCCGATGCTTCACTTCAGGTTTACTGTATCCCTTGGACCTTCTTATTGACAACGAAACACAGAGATTGCATCCGAATTTAATACAAAACGCACAATGCCGACTGAAGTACAAGAGGACTGCCACTCTAACTTTCTATGATTTGGACCTCTCCTGTGAGTCCAGTTTTAGATTCCGATGCTTCACTTCAGGTTTACTGTATCCCTTGGACCTTCTTATTGACGATGAAACACAGAAATTGCATCCGAATTTAATACAAAATGCCTAATGGCGACTTAAGTACAAGAGGACTGACACTCTCACTTTCTATGATTTGAACCTCTCCTGTGAGTCCACTTTTAGATTCCGATGCTTCACTTCAGGTTTACTGTATCCCTTGGACCTTCTTATTCACGATGAAACACCGAAATTGCATCAGAATTTAATACAAATGGCACAATGTCGACTTAAGTACAAGAGGGCCGACATTCTCACTTTCAATGATTTGAACCTCTCCTGTGAGTCCAGTTTTAGATTCCGATGCTTCACTTCAGGTTTACTGTATACCTTGCACCTTCTTATTGACGATGAAACAGAAATTGCATCCGAATTTAATACACAAGGCACAATGCCGACTTAAGTACAAGAGGTCTGACTTTCTAACTTTCTATGATTTGAACCTCTGCTGTGAGTCCAGTTTTACATTCCGATGCTTCACTTGAAGTTTACTGTATCCCTTGGACCTTCTTATTGACGATGAAACACAGAAATTGCATCCGAATTTAATACAAATGGCACAATGCCGACTTAAGTACAAGAGCTCTGACACTCTCACTTTCCATGATTCGAACTTCTCCTGTGAGGTCAGATTTAGATTCCGATGCTACACTTCAGGTTTACTGTATACCTTGCACCTTCTTATTGACGATGAAACACAGAAATTGCATCGGAATTAAATTCAAAAGGCACAATTCCGACTTAAGTACATGAGGACTGACACTCTCACTTACTATGATTTGAACCTCTGCTGTGAGTCCAGTGTTAGATTCTGATGCTTCACTTCAGGTTTACTGTATCCCTTGGACCTTCTAATTGACGATGAAACACAGAGTTTGCATCCGTATTTAATACAAAAGGTACAATGCCGACTTAAGTACAAGAGGACTGACACTCTAACTTTCTATGATTTGAACCTCTCCAGTGAGTCCAGTTTTAGATTTCGACGCCTCACTTCAGGTTTACTGTATCCCTTGGACCTGCTTATTGACGATGAAACACAGAAATTGCATCGGAGTTAAATTCAATTGGCACAATGCCGACTTAAGTACAAGAGGACTGACACTCTAACTTTCTATGATTTGAACCTCTCCTGTGAGTCCAGTTTTAGATTCCGATGCTTCACTTCAGGTTTACTGTATCCCTTGGACCTACTTATTGACGACGAAACACAGAGTTTGCATCCAAATTTAATACAAAAGGCACAATGCCGACTTAAGTACAACAGGACTGACGCTCTAACTTTCTATGATTTGAACCTCTCCTGTGAGTCCAGTTATGGATTCCGATGCTTCACTTCAGCTTTACTGTATCCCTTGGACCTTCATATTGACGATGAAACACAGAAATTGCATCCGAATTTAATACAAAAGGCAGAATGGCGACTTAAGTACAAGAGGACTGACACTCTCACTTTCTTTGACTTGAACCTCTCCTGTGAGTCCAGTTTTTGATTCTGATGCTTCACTTCTGGTATACTGTATCCCTTGGAACTCCTTAATGACGATGAAACACAGAAATTGTATCCGAATTTAATACAAATGGCACAAAGTCGACTTAAGTATAAGAGGACTGACACTCTCACTTTCTATGATTTGAACCTCTCCTGTGAGTCCAGTTTTAGATTCCGATGCTTCACTTCCGGTTTACTGTATCCCTTGGACCTTCTTATTGACAATGAAACACAGATGGAGCATGGGAATTAAATTCGAAAGACATAATGCCGACTTAAGTACAGGAGGACTGACACCCTAACTTTCTATGATTTGAACCTCTCCTGTGAGTCCAGTTTTAGATTCCGATGCTACACGTCAGGTTTACTGTATCCCTTGGACCATCTTATTGACGATGAAACACAGAAATTGCATCGGAATTAAATTCAAAACGCACAATGCCGACTTAAGTACAGGAGGGCTGACACTCTAACTTTCTATGATTGGCACCTCTCCTGTAAGCCCAGTTTTAGATTCCGATGCTTCACTTCAGGTTTACTGTTTCACTTGGACCTTCTTATTGACTATGAAACACAGAAATTGCATCGGAATGAAATTCAAATGGCACAATGCCGAGTTAAGTACAAGAGAACTGACACTCTAACTTTCTATGATTTGAACCTCTCCTGTGAGTCCAGTTTTAGATTCCGATGCTTCACTTCAGGTTTACTGTATCCCTTGGAGCTTCTTATTGACGACGAAACACAGAGATTGCATCCGAATTTAATACAAAAGGCACAATGCCGACTGAAGTACAAGAGGACTGACACTCTAACTTTCTATGATTTGGGCCTCTCCTGTGAGTCCAGTTTTAGATTCCGATGCTTCACTTCAGGTTTACTGTATCCCTTGGACCTTCTTATTGACGATGAAACACAGAAATTGCATCCGAATTTAATACAAAAGGCACAATGGCGACTTAAGTATAAGAGGACTGACACTCTCACTTTCTATGATTAGAACCTCTCCTGTGAGTCCAGTTTTAGATTCCGATGCTTCACTTCAGGTTTACTGTATTCCTTGGACCTTCTTATTCACGATGAAACACCGAAATTGCATCAGAATTTAATACAAATGGCACAATGTCGACTTAAGTACAAGAGGGCTGACATTCTCACTTTCTGTGATTTGAACCTCTCCTGTGAGTCCAGTTATAGATTCCGATGCTTCACTTCAGGTTTACTGTATACCTTGCACCTTCTTATTGACGATGAAACACAGAAATTGCATCCGAATTTAATACACAAGGCACAATGCCGACTTAAAAACAAGAGGACTGACATTCTAACTTTCTATGATTTGAACCTCTCCTGTGAGTCCAGTTTTAGATTCCGATGCTTCACTTCAGGTTTACTGTATCCCTTGGACCTTCTTATTGACGATGAAACACAGAAATTGCATCCGAATTTAATACAAATGGCACAATGCCGACTTAAGTACAAGAGCACTGACACTCTCACTTTCCATGATTCGAACTTCTCCTGTGAGGTCAGATTTAGATTCCGATGCTACACTTCAGGTTTACTGTATACCTTGCACCTTCTTATTGACAATGAAACACAGAAATTGCATCGGAATTAAATTCAAAAGGCACAATTCCGACTTAAGTACAAGAGGACTGACACTTTCACTTTCTATGATTTGAACCTCTGCTGTTAGTCCAGTATTAGATTTTGATGCTTCACTTCAGGTTTACTGTATCCCTTGGACCTTCTAATTGACGATGAAACACAGAGTTTGCATCCGTATTTAATACAAAAGGTACAATGCTGACTTAAGTACAAGAGGACTGACACTCTACCTTTCTATGATTTGAACCTCTCCAGTGAGTCCAATATTAGATTCCGATGCCTCACTTCAGGTTTACTGTATCCCTTGGACCTTCTTATTGACGATGAAACACAGAAATTGCATCCGAATATAATACAAAAATCACAATGGCGACTTATGTACAAGTGGAGTGACACTCTCACTTTCCATGATTTGAACATCTCATGTGAGGCCAGTTTCAGATTCCGATGCTTCACTTCAGATTTACTGTATCCCTTGGACCTTCTTATTGACGATGAAACACAGAAATTGCATCGGAATTAAATTCAATTGGCACAATGCCGACTTAAGTACAAGAGGACTGACACTCTAACCTTCTATGATTTGAACCTCTCCTGTGAGTCCAGTTTTAGATTCCGCTGCTTCACTTCAGGTTTACTGTATCCCTTGGACCTACTTATTGACGACGAAACACAGAGTTTGCATCCGAATTTCATACAAAAGGCACAATGCCGACTTAGGTACAACAGGACTGACGCTCTAACTTTCTATGATTTGAACCTCTCCTGTGAGTCCAGTTTTGGATTCCGATGCTTCACTTCAGCTTTACTGTATTCCTTGGACCTTCATATTGACGATGAAACACAGAAATTGCATCCGAATTTAATACAAAAGGCACAATGGCGACTTAAGTACAAGTGGACTAACACTCTCACTTTCTATGATTTGAACCTCTCCTGTGAGGCCAGTTTTAGATTCCGATGTTTCACTTCTGGTATACTATATCCCTTGGACCTCCTTATTCACGATGAAACACAGAAATTGCATCCGAATTTAATACAAATGGCACAAAGTCGACTTAAGTATAAGAGGACTGACACTCTCACTTTCGATGATTTGAACCTCTCCTGTGAGTCCAGTTTTAGATTCCGATGCTTCACTTCCGGTTTACTGTATCCCTTGGACCTTCTTATTGACAATGAAACACAGAAAGAGCATGGGAATTAAATTCGAAAGGCGTAATGCCGACTTAAGTACAAGAGGACTGACACTCTAACTTTCTATGATTTGAACCTCTCCTGTGAGTCCAGTTTTAGATTCCGATGCTACACTTCAGGTTTACTGTATCCCTTGGACCTTCTTATTGACAATGAAACACAGAAATTGCATCCGAATTTAATGCAAAAGGCATAATGGCGACTTAAGTACAAGAGGACTGACACTCTCACTTTCTATGATTTGAACCTCTCCTGTGAGTCTAGTTTTAGATTCCGATGCTTCACTTCAGGTTGACTGTATACCTTGCACCTTCTTATTGACGATGAAACACAGAAATTGTATCCGAATTTAATACACAAGGCACAATGGCGACTTAAGTACAAGAGGACTGACACTCTCACTTTCTATGATTTGAACCTCACCTGTGAGTCCAGTTTTAGATTCCAATGCTACACTTCAGGTTTACTGTATCCCTTGGACCTTCTTATTGACGATGAAACACAGAAATTGCATCCGAATTTAATACAAATGGCACAATGGCGACTTAAGTAAAAGAGGACTAACACTCTCACTTTCTATGATTTGAACCTCTCCTGTGAGTCTAGTTTTAGATTCCGATGCTTCACTTCAGGTTTACTGTATACCTTGCACCTTCTTATTGACGATGAAACACAGAAATTGTATCCGAATTTAATACACAAGGCACAATGCCGACTTAAGTACAAGAGGGCTGATATTTCAACTTTCTATGATTTGAACCTCTCCTGTGAGTCCAGTTTTAGATTCCGATGTTTCACTTCAGGTTTACTGTATCCCTTGGACCTTCTTATTGACGATGACACACAGAGTTTGCACCTGAATTTAATACAAAAGGCACAATGCCGACTTAAGTACTAGGGGACTGACACTCTAGCTTTCTATGATTTGAACCCGTCCTGTGAGTCCAGTTTTAGATTCCGATGCTTCGCTTCAGGTTTACTGTATCCCTTGGACCTTCTTATTGACGATGAAACACAGAAATTGCATCCGAAATTAATACAAAAGTCACAATGTCGACTTAAGTACAAGAGGACTGAAACTCTCACGTTCTATGATTTGAACATCTCCTGTGAGTCCAGTTTCAGATTCCGATGCTTCACTTCAGGTTTACTGTATCCCTTGGACGTTCTTATTGACGATGAAACACAGAAATTGCATCGGAATTAAATTCATAAGGCACAGTGCCGACATAAGTAGAAGACGACTAACACTCTCACTTTCTATGATTTGAACCTATCCTGTGAGTCCAGTTTTAGATTCCGATGCTTCACTTCAGGTATACTGTATCCCTTGGACCTTCTTATTGACGATGAAACACAGAAATTGCATCCGAATTTAGTACAAAAGGCACAATGGCGACTTAAGTACAAGAGGACTGACACTCTCACTTTCTATGATTTGAACCTCTCCTGTGAGTCCAGTTTTAGATTCCGATGCTTCACTTCAGGTTTACTGAATCCCTTGGACCTTCTTATTCACGATGAAACACCGAAATTGCATCAGAATTTAATACAAATGGCACAATGTCGACTTAAGTACAAGAGGGCTGACATTCTCACTTTCTATGATTTGAACCTCTCCTGTGAGTCCAGTTTTAGATTCCGATGCTTCACTTCAGGTTTACTGTATACCTTGCACCTTCTTATTGACGATGAAACACAGAAATTGCATCCGAATTTAATACACAAGGCACAATGCCGACTTAAGTACAAGAGGACTGACATTCTAACTTTCTATGATTTGAACCTCTCCTGTGAGTCCAGTTTTAGATTCCGATGCTTCACTTCAGGTTTACTGTATCCCTTGGACCTTCTTATTGACTATGAAACACAGAAATTGCATCGGAATTAAATTCAAATGGCACATTGCCGACTTAAGTACAAGAGAACTGACACTCTAACTTTCTATGATTTGAACCTCTCCTGTGAGTCCAGTTTTAGATTCCGATGCTTCACTTCAGGTTTACTGTATCCCTTGGACCTTCTTATTGACGACGAAACACAGAGATTGCATCCGAATTTAATACAAAAGGCACAATGCCGACTGAAGTACAAGAGGACTGACACTCTAACTTTCTATGATTTGAACCTCTCCTGTGAGTCCAGTTTTGGATTCCGATGCTTCACTTCAGGTTTACTGTATCCCTTGGACCTTCTTATTGACGAAGAAACACAGAAATTGCATCCGAATTTAATACAAAAGGCACAATGGCAACTTAAGTACAAGAGGACTGGCACTCTCACTTTCTATGATTTGAACCTCTCCTGTGAGTCCAGTTTTAGATTCCGATGCTTCACTTCAGGATTACTGTATCCCTTGGACCTTCTTATTCACGATGAAACACCGAAATTGCATCCGAATTTAATACAAATGGCACAATGTCGACTTAAGTACATGATGGCTGACATTCTCACTTTCTATGATTTGAACCACTCCTGTGAGTCCAGTTTTAGATTCCGATGCTTCACTTCAGGTTTACTGTATACCTTGCACCTTCTTATTGACGATGAAACACAGAAATTGCATCCGAATTTAATACACAAGGCACAATGCCGACTTAAGTACAAGAGGACTGACATTCTAACTTTCTATGATTTGAACCTCTCCTGTGAGTCCAGTTTTAGATTCCGATGCTTCACTTCAGGTTTACTGTATCCCTTGGACCTTCTTATTTACGATGAAACACAGGAATTGCATCCGAATTTAATACAAATGGCACAATGCCGACTTAAGTACAAGAGCACTGACACTCTCACTTTCCATGATTCGAACTTCTCCTGTGAGGTCAGATTTAGATTCCGATGCTACACTTCAGGTTTACTGTATACCGTGCACCTTCTTATTGACGATGAAACACAGAAATTGCATCGGAATTAAAATCAAAAGGCACAAATCCGACTTAAGTACAAGAGGACTGACACTCTCACATTCTATGATTTGAACCTCTGCTGTGAGTCCAGTTTTAGATTCTGATGCTTCACTTCAGGTTTACTGTATCCCTTGGACCTTCTAATTGACGATGAAACACAGAGTTGCATCATTATTTAATACAAAAGGTACATGCCGACTTAAGTACAAGAGGACTGACACTCTAACTTTCTATGATTTGAACCTCTCCAGTGAGTCCAGTTTTAGATTCCGATGCCTCACTTCAGGTTTACTGTATCCCTTGGACCTTCTTATTCACGATGAAACACAGAAATTGCATCCGAATTTAATACAAAAGGCACAATGGCGACTTAAGTACAAGAGGACTGACTCTCTCACTTTCTATGATTTGAACCTCTCCTGTGAGTCCAGTTTTAGATTCCGATGCTTCACTTCAGGTTTACTGTATACCTTGCACCTTCTTATTGACGATGAAACACAGAAATTGTATCCGAATTTAATACACAAGGCACAATGCCGACTTAAGTACAAGAGGACTGATATTCTAACTTTCTATGATTTGAACCTCTCCTGTGAGTCCAGTTTTAGATTCCTATGTTTCACTTCAGGTTTACTGTATCCCTTGACCTTCTTGTTGACGATAAAACACAGAGTTTGCACCTGAATTTAATACAAAAGGCACAATGCCGACTTAAGTACTAGAGGACTGACACTCTAACTTTCTATGATTTGAACCTCTCCTGTGAGTCCAGTTTTGGATTCCGATGCTTCACTTCAGGTTTACTGTATCCCTTGGACCTTCTTATTGACGAAGAAACACAGAAATTGCATCCGAATTTAATACAAAAGGCACAATGGCGACTTAAGTACAAGAGGACTGACACTCTCACTTTCTATGATTTGAACCTCTCCTGTGAGTCCAGTTTTAGATTCCGATGCTTCACTTCAGGTTTACTGTATCCCTTGGACCTTCTTATTCACGATGAAACACAGAAATTGCATCCGAATTTAATACACAAGGCACAATGGTGACTTAAGTACAAGAGGACTGACACTCTCACTTTCTATGATTTGAACCTCTCCTGTGAGTCCAGTTTTAGATTCCGATGCTTCACTTCAGGTTTACTGTATCCCTTGGACCTCCTTATTCACGATGAAACACAGAAATTGCATCCGAATTTAATACACAAGGCACAATGCCGACTTAAGTACAAGAGGACTGACACTCTAACTTTCTATGATTTGAACCTCTCCTGTGAGTCCAGTTTTGGATTCCGATGCTTCACTTCAGGTTTACTGTATCCCTTGGACCTTCTTATTGACGAAGAAACACAGAAATTGCATCCGAATTTAATACAAAAGGCACAATGGCGACTTAAGTACAAGAGGACTGACACTCTCACTTTCTATGATTTGAACCTCTCCTGTGAGTCCAGTTTTAGATTCCGATGCTTCACTTCAGGTTTACTGTATCCCTTGGACCTCCTTATTCACGATGAAACACAGAAATTGCATCCGAATTTAATACACATGGCACATTGCCGACTTAAGTACAAGAGCACTGACACTCTCACTTTCCATGATTCGAATTCTCCTGTGAGGTCAGATTTAGATTCCGATGCTACACTTCAGGTTTACTGTATACCTTGCACGTTCTTATTGACGATGAAACACAGAAATTGCATCGGAATTAAATTCAAAAGGCACAATTCCGACTTAAGTGCAAGAGGACTGACACTCTCACTTTCTATGATTTGAGCCTCTGCTGTGAGTCCAGTTTTAGATTCTGATGCTTCACTTCAGGTTTACTGTATCCCTTGGACCTTCTAATTGACGATCAAACAAAGAGTTTGCATCATTATTTAATACAAAAGGTACAATGACGACTTAAGTACAAGAGGACCGACACTCTAACTTTCTATGATTTGAACCTCTCCAGTGAGTCCAGTTTTAGATTCCGATGCCTCACTTCAGGTTTACTGTATCCCTTGGACCTTCTTATTGACGATGAAACACAGAAATTGCATCCGAATTTAATACAAAAGGCACAATGGCGACTTAAGTACAAGAGGACTGAAACTCTCACTTTCTATGATTTGAACCTCTCCTGTGAGTCCAGTTTTAGATTCCGATGCTTCACTTCAGGTTTACTGTATACCTTGCATCTTCTTATTGACGATGAAACACAGAAATTGTATCCGAATTTAATACACAAGGCACAATGCCGACCTAAGTACAAGAGGACTGATATTCTAACTTTCTATGATTTGAACCTCTCCTGTGAATCCAGTTTTAGATTCCGATTTTTCACTTCAGGTTTACTGTATCCCTTGACCTTCTTATTGACGAAGAAACACAGAGTTTGCACCTGAATTTCATACAAAGGGCACAATGCCGACATGAGTACTAGAGGACTGACACTCTAACTTTCTATGATTTGAACCTCTCCTGTGAGTCCAGTTTTAGATTCCGATGCTTCACTTAAGGTTTACTGTATCCCTTGGACGTTCTTATTGACGATGAAACACAGAAATTGCATCGTAATTAAATTCAAAAGGCACAGTGCCGACCTAAGTAGAAGACGACTAACACTCTCACTTTCTATGATTTGAACCTATCCTGTGAGTCCAGTTTTAGATTCCGATGTTTCACTTCAGGTTTACTGTATCCCTTGGACCTTCTTATTGACGATGAAACACAGAAATTACATCCGAATTTAATACAAAACGCACAATGGCGACTTAAGTACAAGAGGACTCTCACTTTCTATGATTTGAACCTCTCCTGTGAGTCCAGTTTTAGATTCCAATGCTTCACTTCAGGTTTACTGTATCCCTTGGACCTTCTTATTCACGATGAAACACCGAAATTGCATCCGAATTTAATACAAATGGCCCAATGTCGACTTAAGTACAAGAGGGCTGACATTCTCACTTTCTATGATTTGAACCTCTCCTGTGAGTCCAGTTTTAGATTCCGATGCTTCACTTCAGGTTTACTGTATACCTTGCACCTTCTTATTGACGATGAAACACAGAAATTGCATCCGAATTTAATACACAAGGCACAATGCCGACTTAAGTGCAAGAGGACTGACATTTTAACTTTCTATGATTTGAACCTCTCCTGTGAGTCCAGTTTTAGATTCCGAAGCTTCACTTCAGGTTTACTGTATCCCTTGGACCTTCTTATTGACGATGAAACACAGAAATTGCATCCGAATTTAATACAAATGGCACAATGCCGACTTAAGTACAAGGGCACTGACACTCTCACTTTCCATGATTCGAAATTCTCCTGTGAGGTCAGATTTAGATTCCGATGCTACACTTCAGGTTTACTGTATACCTTGCACCTTCTTATTGACGATGAAACACAGAAATTGCATCGGAATTAAATTCAAAAGGCACAATTCCGACTTAAGTACAAGAGGACTGACACTCTCACTTTCTATGATTTGAACCTCTGCTGTGAATCCAGTTTTAGATTCTGATGCTTCACTTCAGGTTTACTGTATCCCTGGGACCTTCTTATTGACGATCAAACACAGAAATTGCATCCGAATTTAATACAAAAATCACAATGGCGACTTAAGTACAAGAGGACTGACACTCTCACTTTCTATGATTTGAACATCTCCTGTGAGTCCAGTTTCAGATTCAGATGCTTCACTTCAGATTTACTGTATCCCTTGGACCTTCTTATTGACGATGAAACACAGAAATTGCATCGGAATTAAATTCAAATGGCACAATGCCGACTTAAGTACAAGAGGACTGACACTCTAACTTCCTATGATTTGAACCTCTCCTGTGAGTCCAGTTTTAGATTCCGATGGTTCACTTCAGGTTTACTGTATCCCTTGGACCTACTTATAGACGACGAAACACAGAGATTGCATCCGAATTTAATACAAAAGGCACAATGCCGACTTAAGTACAACAGGACTGACGCTCTAACTTTCTATGATTTGAACCTCTCCTGTGAGTCCAGTTTTGGATTCCGATGCTTCACTTCAGGTTTACTGTATCCCTTGGACGTTCTTATTGACGATGAAACACAGAAATTGCATCGGAATAAAAATTCAAAAGGCACAGTGCCGGCCTAAGTAGAAGACGACTAACACTCTCACTTTCTATGATTTGAACCTATCCTGTGAGTCCAGTTTTAGATTCCGATGCTTCACTTCAGGTTTACTGTATCCCTTGGACCTTCTTATTGACGATGAAACACAGAAATTGCATCAAAATTTAATACAAATGGCACAATGCCGGCTTAAGTACAATAGGACTGACACTCTCACTTTCTATGATTTGAACCTCTCCTGTGAAGTCAGTTTTAGATTTCGATGCTTCACTTCAGGTTCACTGTATCCCTTGGACCTACTTATTGACGATGAAACACAGATATTGCATCGGAATTAAATTTAAAACGCACAATGACGAGTTAAGTAAAAGAGGACTGACACTCTAACTTTCTATGATTTGAACCTCTCCTGTGAGTCCAGTTTTAGATTCCGATGCTTCACTTCAGGTTTACTGTATCCCTTGGACCTTCTTATTGACGATGACACACAGAAATTGCATCCGAATTTAATACAAAAGGCACAACGGCGACTTAAGTACAAGAGGACAGACACTGTCACTTTCTATGATTTGAACCTCTCCTGTGAGTCCAGTTTTAGATTCCGATGCTTCACTTCAGGTTTACTGTATCCCTTGGACCTTCTTATTGACGATGAAACACAGAAATTGCATCCGAAATTAATACAAAAGTCACAATGTCGACTTAAGTACAAGAGGACTGTCACTCTCACTTTCTATGATTTGAACATCTCCTGTGGGTCCAGTTTCAGATTCCGATGCTTCACTTCAGGTTTACTGTATCCCTTGGACGTTCTTATTGACGATGAAACACAGAAATTGCATCGGAATTAAATTCAAAAGGCACAGTGCCGACCTAAGTAGAAGACGACTAACACTCTCACTTTCTATGATTTGAACCTATCCTGTGAGTCCAGTTTTAGATTCCGATGCTTCACTTCAGGTTTACTGTACCCCTTGGACCTTCTTATTGACGATGAAACACAGAAATTGCATCCGAATTTAATACAAAAGGCACAATGGCGACTTAAGTACAAGAGGACTGACACTCTCACTTTCTATGATTTGAACCTCTCCTGTGAGTCCAGTTTTAGATTCCGATGCTTCACTTCAATTTTACTGTATCCCTTGGACCTTCTTATTCACGATGAAACACCGAAATAGCATCCGAATTTAATACAAATGGCACAATGTCGACTTAAGTACAAGATGGCTGACATTCTCACTTTCTATGATTTGAACCTCTCCTGTGAGTCCAGTTTTAGATTCCGATGCTTCACTTCAGGTTCACTGTATCCCTTGGACCCTCTAATTGACGATGAAACACAGAGTTTGCATCCGAATTTAATACAAAAGGTACAATGCGGACGTAAGTACAACAGGACTGACACTCTAACTTTCTATGATTTCAACCTCTCCTGTGAGTCCAGTTTTAGATTCCGATGCTTCACTTCAGGTTTACTGTATCCCTTGGACCTTCTTATTGAAGATGAACAGAGAAATTGCGTCCGAGTTTAATACCAAAATCACAATGGCGACTTAAGTACAAGAGGAGTGACACTCTCACTTTCTATGACTTGAACATCTCCTGTGAGTCCAGTTTTAGATTCCGATGCTTCACTTCAGGTTTACTGTGTCCCTTGGACCATCTTATTGACGATGAAACACAGAAATTGCATCGGAATTAAATTCAAAACGCACAATGCCGACTTAAGTACAAGAGGGCTGACACTCTAACTTTCTATGATTTGCACCTCTCCTGTGAGCCCAGTTTTAGAATCCGATGCTTCACTTCAGGTTTACTGTATCCCTTGGACGTTCTTATTGACTATGAAACACAGAAATTGCATCGGAATTAAATTCAAATGGCACAATGCCGACGTAAGTACAAGAGAACTGACACTCTAACTTTCTATGATTTGAACCTCTCCTGTGAGTCCAGTTTTAGATTCCGA
Source organism: Schistocerca americana (assembly GCF_021461395.2). Taxonomy (NCBI): domain Eukaryota; kingdom Metazoa; phylum Arthropoda; class Insecta; order Orthoptera; family Acrididae; genus Schistocerca; species Schistocerca americana. The sequence goes on along the minus strand of NC_060128.1, from coordinate 8,335,407 downwards.
TGCTTCACTTCAGGTTTACTGTATCCCTTGGACCTTCTTATTGACGACGAAACACAGAGATTGCATCCGAATGTAATACAAAAGGCACAATGCCGACAGAAGTACAAGAGGACTGACACTCTAACTTTCTATGATTTGAACCTCTCCTGTGAGTCCAGTTTTGGATTCCGATGCTTCACTTCAGGTTTACTGTATCCCTTGGACCTTTTTATTGACGATGAAACACAGAAATTGCATCCGAATTTAATACAAAAGGCACAATGGCGACTTAAGTACAAGAGGACTGACACTCTCTCTTTCTATGATTTGAACCTCTCCTGTGAGTCCAGTTTTAGATTCCTATGCTTCACTTTTGGTTTACTGTATACCTTGCACCTTCTTATTGACGATGAAACACAGAAATTGCATCCGAATTTAATACACAAAGCACAACGCCGACTTAAGTACAAGAGGACTGACATTCTAACTTTCTATGATTTGAACCTCTCCTGTGAGTCCAGTTTTAGATTCCGATGCTTCACTTCAGGTTTACTGTATCCCTTGGACGTTCTTATTGACGATGAACACGGGAATTGCATCCGAATTTAATACAAATGGCACAATGCCGACTTATGTACAAGAGCACTGACACTCTCACTTTCCATGATTCGAACTTCTCCTGTGAGGTCAGATTTAGATTCCGATGCTACACTTCAGGTTTACTGTATACCTTGCACCTTCTTATTGACGATGAAACACAGAAATTGCATCGGAATTAAATTCAAAAGACACAATGCAGACTTAAGTACAAGAGGACTGACACTCTAACTTTCTATGATTTGAACCTCTCCAGTGAGTCCAGTTTTAGATTCCGATGCCTCACTTCAGGTTTACTGTATCCCTTGGACCTTCTTATTGACGATGAAACACAGAAATTGCATCCGAATTTAATACAAAAGGCACAATGCCGACTTAAGTACTAGAGGACTGACACTCTAACTTTCTATGATTTGAACCTCTCCTGTGAGTCCAGTTTTAGATTCCGATGCTTCACTTCAGGTTTACTGTATCCCTTGGACCTTCTTATTGACGATGAAACACAGAAATTGCATCCGAAATTAATACAAAAGTCACAATGTCGACTTAAGTACAAGAGGACTGACACTCTCACTTTCTATGATTTGAACATCTCCTGTGAGTCCAGTTTCAGATTCCGATGCTTCACTTCAGGTTTACTGTATCCCTTGGACCTTCTTATTCACGATGAAACACCGAAATTGCATCCGAATTTAATACAAATGGCACAATGTCGACTTAAGTACAAGAGGGCTGACATTCTCACTTTCTATGATTTGAACCTCTCCTGTGAGTCCAGTTTTAGATTCCGATGCTTCACTTCAGGTTTACTGTATACCTTGCACCTTCTTATTGACGATGAAACACAGAAATTGCATCCGAATTTAATACACAAGGCACAATGCCGACTTAAGTACAAGAGCACTGACACACTCACTTTCCATCATTCGAACTTCTCCTGTGAGGTCAGATTTAGATTCCGATGCTACACTTCAGGTTTACTGTATACCTTGCACCTTCTTATTGACGATGAAACACAGAAATTGCATCGGAATTAAATTCAAAAGGCACAGTGCCGACCTAAGTAGAAGACGACTAACACTCTCACTTTCTATGATTTGAACCTATCCTGTGAGTCCAGTTTTAGATTCCGATGCTTCACTTCAGGTTTACTGTACCCCTTGGACCTTCTTATTGACGATGAAACACAGAAATTGCATCCGAATTTAATACAAAAGGCACAATGGCGACTTAAGTACAAGAGGACTGACACTCTCACTTTCTATGATTTGAACCTCTCCTGTGAGTCCAGTTTTAGATTCCGATGCTTCACTTCAATTTTACTGTATCCCTTGGACCTTCTTATTCACGATGAAACACCGAAATAGCATCCGAATTTAATACAAATGGCACAATGTCGACTTAAGTACAAGATGGCTGACATTCTCACTTTCTATGATTTGAACCTCTCCTGTGAGTCCAGTTTTAGATTCCGATGCTTCACTTCAGGTTCACTGTATCCCTTGGACCCTCTAATTGACGATGAAACACAGAGTTTGCATCCGAATTTAATACAAAAGGTACAATGCGGACGTAAGTACAACAGGACTGACACTTTAACTTTCTATGATTTCAACCTCTCCTGTGAGTCCAGTTTTAGATTCCGATGCTTCACTTCAGGTTTACTGTATCCCTTGGACCTTCTTATTGAAGATGAAACAGAGAAATTGCGTCCGAGTTTAATACCAAAATCACAATGGCGACTTAAGTACAAGAGGAGTGACACTCTCACTTTCTATGACTTGAACATCTCCTGTGAGTCCAGTTTTAGATTCCGATGCTTCACTTCAGGTTTACTGTGTCCCTTGGACCATCTTATTGACGATGAAACACAGAAATTGCATCGGAATTAAATTCAAAACGCACAATGCCGACTTAAGTACAAGAGGGCTGACACTCTAACTTTCTATGATTTGCACCTCTCCTGTGAGCCCAGTTTTAGAATCCGATGCTTCACTTCAGGTTTACTGTATCCCTTGGACGTTCTTATTGACTATGAAACACAGAAATTGCATCGGAATTAAATTCAAATGGCACAATGCCGACGTAAGTACAAGAGAACTGACACTCTAACTTTCTATGATTTGAACCTCTCCTGTGAGTCCAGTTTTAGATTCCGATGCTTCACTTCAGGTTTACTGTATCCCTTGGACCTTCTTATTGACGACGAAACACAGAGATTGCATCCGAATGTAATACAAAAGGCACAATGCCGACAGAAGTACAAGAGGACTGACACTCTAACTTTCTATGATTTGAACCTCTCCTGTGAGTCCAGTTTTGGATTCCGATGCTTCACTTCAGGTTTACTGTATCCCTTGGACCTTTTTATTGACGATGAAACACAGAAATTGCATCCGAATTTAATACAAAAGGCACAATGGCGACTTAAGTACAAGAGGACTGACACTCTCTCTTTCTATGATTTGAACCTCTCCTGTGAGTCCAGTTTTAGATTCCTATGCTTCACTTTTGGTTTACTGTATACCTTGCACCTTCTTATTGACGATGAAACACAGAAATTGCATCCGAATTTAATACACAAAGCACAACGCCGACTTAAGTACAAGAGGACTGACATTCTAACTTTCTATGATTTGAACCTCTCCTGTGAGTCCAGTTTTAGATTCCGATGCTTCACTTCAGGTTTACTGTATCCCTTGGACGTTCTTATTGACGATGAACACGGGAATTGCATCCGAATTTAATACAAATGGCACAATGCCGACTTATGTACAAGAGCACTGACACTCTCACTTTCCATGATTCGAACTTCTCCTGTGAGGTCAGATTTAGATTCCGATGCTACACTTCAGGTTTACTGTATACCTTGCACCTTCTTATTGACGATGAAACACAGAAATTGCATCGGAATTAAATTCAAAAGACACAATGCAGACTTAAGTACAAGAGGACTGACACTCTAACTTTCTATGATTTGAACCTCTCCAGTGAGTCCAGTTTTAGATTCCGATGCCTCACTTCAGGTTTACTGTATCCCTTGGACCTTCTTATTGACGATGAAACACAGAAATTGCATCCGAATTTAATACAAAAGGCACAATGCCGACTTAAGTACTAGAGGACTGACACTCTAACTTTCTATGATTTGAACCTCTCCTGTGAGTCCAGTTTTAGATTCCGATGCTTCACTTCAGGTTTACTGTATCCCTTGGACCTTCTTATTGACGATGAAACACAGAAATTGCATCCGAAATTAATACAAAAGTCACAATGTCGACTTAAGTACAAGAGGACTGACACTCTCACTTTCTATGATTTGAACATCTCCTGTGAGTCCAGTTTCAGATTCCGATGCTTCACTTCAGGTTTACTGTATCCCTTGGACCTTCTTATTCACGATGAAACACCGAAATTGCATCCGAATTTAATACAAATGGCACAATGTCGACTTAAGTACAAGAGGGCTGACATTCTCACTTTCTATGATTTGAACCTCTCCTGTGAGTCCAGTTTTAGATTCCGATGCTTCACTTCAGGTTTACTGTATACCTTGCACCTTCTTATTGACGATGAAACACAGAAATTGCATCCGAATTTAATACACAAGGCACAATGCCGACTTAAGTACAAGAGCACTGACACACTCACTTTCCATCATTCGAACTTCTCCTGTGAGGTCAGATTTAGATTCCGATGCTACACTTCAGGTTTACTGTATACCTTGCACCTTCTTATTGACGATGAAACACAGAAATTGCATCGGAATTAAATTCAAAAGGCACAATTCCGACTTAAGTACAAGAGGACTGACACTCTCACTTTCTATGATATGAACCTCTGCTGTGAGTCCAGTTTTAGATTCTGATGCTTCACTTCAGGTTTACTGTATCCCTTGGACCTTCTAATTGACGATGAAACACAGAGTTTGCATCCGTATTTAATACAAAAGGTACAATGCCGACTTAAGTACAAGAGGTCTGACACTCTAACTTTCTATGATTTGAACCTCTCCAGTGAGTCCAGTTTTAGATTCCGATGCCTCACTTCAGGTTTACTGTATCCCTTGGACCTCCTTAATGACGATGAAACACAGAAATTGCATCCGAATTTAATACAAAAATCACAATGGCGACTTAAGTACAAGAGGACTGACACTCTCACTTTCTATGATTTGAACATCTCTTGTGAGTCCAGTTTCAGATTCCGATGCTTCACTTCAGATTTACTGTATCCCTTGGACCTTCTTATTGACGATGAAACACAGAAATTGCATCGGAATTAAATTCAAATGGCACAATGCCGACTTGAGTACAAGAGGACTGACACTCTAACTTCCTATGATTTGAACCTCTCCTGTGAGTCCAGTTTTAGATTCCGATGCTTCACTTCAGGTTTACTGTATCCCTTGGACCTTCTTATTGACGATGAAACACAGATATTGCATCCGAATTTAATACAAAAGGCACAGTGGCGACTTAAGTACAAGAGGACTGACACTCTCACTTTCTATAATTTGAACCTCTCCTGTGAGTCCAGTTTTAGATTCCGATGCTTCACTTCAGGTTTACTGTATCCCTTGGACCTTCTTATTCACGATGAAACACCGAAATTGCATCCGAATTTAATACAAATGGCACAATGTCGACTTAAGTACAAGAGGGCTGACATTCTCACTTTCTATGATTTGAACCTCTCCTGTGAGTCCAGTTTTAGATTCCGATGCTTCACTTCAGGTTTACTGTATACCTTGCACCATCTTATTGACGATGAAACACAGAAATTGCATCCGAATTTAATACACAAGGCACAATGCCGACTTAAGTACAAGAGGACTGACATTCTAAATTTCTATGATTTGAACCTCTCCTGTGAGTCCAGTTTTAGTTTCCGATGCTTCACTTCAGGTTTACTGTATCCCTTGGACCTTCTTATTGACGATGAAACACAGAAATTGCATCCGAATTTAATACAAATGGCACAATGCCGACTTAAGTACAAGAGCACTGACACTCTCACTTTCCATGATTCGAACTTCTCCTGTGAGGTCAGATTTAGATTCCGATGCTACACTTCAGGTTTACTGTATACCTTGCACCTTCTTATTGACGATCAAACACAGAAATTGCATCGGAATTAAATTCAAAAGGCACAATTCCGACTTAAGTACAAGAGGACTGACACTCTCACTTTCTATGATTTGAATCTCTGCTGTGAGTTCAGTTTTAGATTCTGATGCTTCACTTCAGGTTTACTGTATCCCTTGGACCTTCTAATTGACGATGAAACACAAAGTTTGCATCTGTATTTAATACAAAAGGTACAATGCCGACTTAAGTACAAGAGGACTGACGCTCTAACTTTCTATGATTTGAACCTCTCCTGTGAGTCCAGTTTCGGATTCCGATGCTTCACTTCAGGTTTACTGTATCTCTTGGACCTTCATATTGACGATGAAACACAGATATTGCATCAGAATTTAATACAAAAGGCACAATGGCGTCTTAAGTACAAGAAGACTGACACTCTCACTTTCTATGATTTGAACCTCTCCTGTGAGTCCAGTTTTAGATTCCGATGCTTCACTTCTGGTATACTGTATCCCTTGGACCTCCTTATTGACGATGAAACACAGAAATTGAATCCAAATTTAATACAAATGGCACAAAGTCGACTTAAGTATAAGAGGACTGACACTCTCACTTTCTATGATTTGAACCTCTCCTGTGAGTCCAGTTTTAGATTCCGATGCTTCTCTTGCGGTTTACTGTATCGCTTGGACCTTCTTATTGACAATTAAACACAGAAAGAGCATGGGAATTAAATTCGAAAGGCATAATGACGACTTAAGTACAAGAGGACTGACTTTCTAACTTTCTATGATTTGAACCTCTCCTGTGAGTCCAGTTTTAGATTCCGATGCTACACTTCAGGTTTACTGTATCCCTTGGACCTTCTTATTGACGATGAAACACAGAAATTGCATCCGAATTTAATACAAAAGGCACAATGGCGACTTAAGTACAAGAGGACTGACACTCTCACTTTCTATGATTTGAACCTCTCCTGTGAGTCTAGTTTTAGATTCCGATGTTTCACTTCAGGTTTACTGTATCCCTTGGACCTTCTTATTGACGATGAAACACAGAAATTGTATCCGAATTTAATACACAAGGCACAATGCCGACTTAAGTACAAGAGGACTGATATTCAAACTTTCTATGATTTGAACCTCTCCTGTGAGTCCAGTTTTAGATTCCGATGTTTCACTTCAGGTTAACTGTATCCCTTTGACCTTCTTATTGACGATGAAACACAGAAATTGCATCCGAAATTAATACAAAAGTCACAATGTCGACTTAAGTACAAGAGGACTGACACTCTCACTTTCTATGATTTGAACATCTCCTGTGAGTCCAGTTTCAGATTCCGATGCTTCACTTCAGGTTTACTGTATCCCTTGGACCTTCTTATTGACGATGAAACACAGAAATTGCATCCGAATTTAATACAAATGGCACAATGCCGACTTAATTACAATAGGACTGACACTCTCACTTTCTATGATTTGAACCTCTCCTGTGAAGTCAGTTTTAGATTCCGATGCTTCACTTCAGCTTCACTGTATCCCTTGGACCTACTTATTGACGATGAAACACAGAAATTGCATCGGAATTAAATTTAAAACGCACAATGACGAGTTAAGTAAAAGAGGACTGACACTCTAACTTTCTATGATTTGAACCTCTCCTGTGAGTCCAGTTTTAGATTCCGATGCTTCACTTCAGGTTTACTGTATCCCTTGGACCTTCTTATTGACGATGAAACACAGAGTTTGCATCCGAATTTAATACAAATGGCACAATGCCGACTTAAGTACAAGAGGGCTGACACTCTAACTTTCTATGATTTGAACCTCTCCTGTGAGTCCAGTTTTGGTTTCCGATGCTTTACTTCAGGTTTACTGTATCCCTTGGACCTTCTTATTGACGATGACACACAGAAATTGCATCCGAATTTAATTCAAAAAGCACAATGCCGACTTAAGTACAAGCGGACTGACACTCTAACTTTCTATGATTTGAACCTCTCCTGTGAGTCCAGTTTTAGATTCCGATGCTTCACTTCAGGTTTACTGTATCCCTTGGACCTTCTTATTGACGATGAACCACAGAGTTTGCATCCGAATTTAATACAAAAGGCACAATGCCGACTTAAGTACAAGAGGACTGACACTCTAACTTTCTATGATTTAAACCTCTCCTGTGAGTCCAGTTTTAGATTCCGATGCTTTACTTCAGGTTTACTGTATCCCTTGGACCTTCTTATTGACGATGACACACAGAAATTGCATCCGAATTTAATACAAAAGGCGCAACGGCGACTTAAGTAGAAGAGGACTGACACTGTCACTTTCTATGATTTGAATATCTCCTGTGAGTTCAGTTTTAGATTCCGATGCTTCACTTCAGGTTTACTGTATCCCTTGGACGTTCTTATTGACGATGAAACACAGAAATTGCATCGGAATTAAATTCAAAAGGCACAGTGCCGACCTAAGTAGAAGACGACTTACACTCTCACTTTCTATGATTTGAACCTATCCTGTGAGTCCTGTTTTAGATTCCGATGCTTCACTTCAGGTTTACTGTATCCCTTGGACCTTCTTATTGACGATGAAACACAGAAATTGCATCCGAATGTAATACAAATGGCACAATGGCGACTTAAGTACAAGAGGGCTGACATTCTCACTTTCTATGATTTGAACCTCTCCTGTGAGTCCAGTTTTAGATTCCGATGCTTCACTTCAGGTTTACTGTATACCTTGCACCTTCTTATTGACGATGAAACACAGAAATTGCATCCGAATTTAATACACAAGGCACAATGCCGACTTAAGTACAAGAGGACTGACATTCTAACTTTCTATGATTTGAACCTCTCCTGTGAGTCCAGTTTTAGATTCCGATGCTTCACTTCAGATTTACTGTATCCCTTGGACCTTCTTATTGACGATGAAACACAGAAATTGCATCCGAATTTAACACAAATGGCTCAATGCCGACTTATGTACAAGAGCACTGACACTCTCACTTTCCATGATTCGAACTTCTCCTGTGAGGTCAGATTTAGATTCCGATGCTACACTTCAGGTTTACTGTATACCTTGCACCTTCTTATTGACGATGAAACACAGAAATTGCATCGGAATTAAATTCAAAACGCACAATGCCGACTTAAGTACAAGAGGGCTGACACACAAACTTTCTATGATTTGCACCTCTCCTGTGAGCCCAGTTTTAGATTCCGATGCTTCACTTCATGTTTACTGTATCCCTTGGACCTTTTCATTGACTATGAAACACAGACATTGCATCGGAATTAAATTCAAATGGCACAATGCCGACTTAAGTACAAGAGAACTGACACTCTAACTTTTTATGATTTGAACCTCTCCTGTGAGTCCAGTTTTAGATTCCGATGCTTCACTTCAGGTTTACTGTATACCTGGCACCTTCTTATTGACTATGAAACACAGAAATTGCATCCGAATTTAATACACAAGGCACAATGCCGACTTAAGTACAAGAGGACTGACATTCTAACTTTCTATGATTTGAACCTCTCCTGTGAGTCCAGTTTTAGTTTCCGATGCTTCACTTCAGGTTTACTGTATCCCTTGGACCTTCTAATTGACGATGAAACACAGAAATTGCATCCGAATTTAATACAAATGGCACAATGACGACTTAAGTACACTAGCACTGACACTCTCACTTTCCATGATTCGAACTTCTCCTGTGAGGTCAGATTTAGATTCCGATGCTACACTTCAGGTTTACTGTATACCTTGCACCTTCTTATTGACGATCAAACACAGAATTTGCATCGGAATTAAATTCCAAAGGCACAATTCCGACTTAAGTACAAGAGGACTGACACTCTCACTTTCTATGATTTGAATCTCTGCTGTGAGTCCAGTTTTAGATTCTGATGCTTCACTTCAGGTTTACTGTATCCCTTGGACCTTCAAATTGACAATGAAACACAGAGTTTGCATCCGTATTTAATACAAAAGGTACAATGCCGACTTAAGTACAAGAGGACTGACGCTCTAACTTTCTATGATTTGAACCTCTCCTGTGAGTCCAGTTTTGGATTCCGATGCTTCACTTCAGGTTTACTGTATCTCTTGGACCTTCATATTGACGATGAAACACAGAAATTGCATCAGAATTTAATACAAAAGGCTCAATGGCGTCTTAAGTACAAGAAGACTGACACTCTCACTTTCTATGATTTGAACCTCTCCTGTGAGTCCAGTTTTAGATTCCGATGCTTCACTTCTGGTATACTGTATCCCTTGGACCTCCTTATTGACGATGAAACACAGAAATTGAATCCAAATGTAATACAAATGGCACAAAGTCGACTTAAGTATAAGAGGACTGACACTCTCACTTTCTATGATTTGAACCTTTCCTGTGAGTCCAGTTTTAGATTCCGATGCTTCTCTTCCGGTTTACTGTATCGCTTGGACCTTCTTATTGACAATTAAACACAGAAAGAGCATGGGAATTAAATTCGAAAGGCATAATGCCGACTTAAGTACAAGAGGACTGACACTCTCACTTTCTATGATTTGAACCTCTCCTGTGAGTCTAGTTTTAGATTCCGATGTTTCACTTCAGGTTCACTGTATCCCTTGGACCTTCTTATTGACGATGAAACACAGAAATTGTATCCGAATTTAATACACAAGGCACAATGCCGACTTAAGTACAAGAGGACTGATATTCTAACTTTCTATGATTTGAACCTCTCCTGTGAGTCCAGTTTTAGATTCCGATGTTTCACTTCAGCTTTACTGTATCCCTTGGACCTTCTTATTGACGATGAAACACAGAGTTTGCACCTGAATTTAATACAAAAGGCACAATGCCGACTTAAGTACTAGAGGACTGACACTCTAACTTTCTGTGATTTGAACCTCTCCTGTGAGTCCAGTTTTAGATTCCGATGCTTCAATTCATGATTACTGTATCCCTTGGACCTTCTTATTGACGATGAAACACAGAAATTGCATCCGAAATTAATACAAAAGTCACAATGTCGACTTAAGTACAAGAGGACTGACACTCTCACTTTCTATGATTTGAACATCTCCTGTGAGTCCAGTTTCAGATTCCGATGCTTCACTTCAGGTTTACTGTATCCCTTGGACGTTCTTATTGACGATGAAACACAGAAATTGCATCGGAATTAAATTCAAAAGGCACAGTGCCGGATAAGTAGAAGACGACTAACACTCTCACTTTCTGTGACTTGAACATCTCCTGTGAGTCCAGTTTTAGATTCCGATGCTTCACTTCAGGTTTACTGTATCCCTTGGACCTTCTTATTGACGATGAACCACAGAGTTTGCATCCGAATTTAATACAAAAGGCACAATGCCGACTTAAGTACAAGAGGACTGACACTCTAACTTTCTATGATTTAAACCTCTCCTGTGAGTCCAGTTTTAGATTCCGATGCTTTACTTCAGGTTTACTGTATCCCTTGGACCTTCTTATTGACGATGACACACAGAAATTGCATCCGAATTTACTACAAAAGGCGCAACGGCGACTTAAGTACAAGAGGACTGACACTGTCACTTACTATGATTTGAATATCTCCCTTGAGTTCAGTTTTAGATTCCGATGCTTCACTTCAGGTTTACTGTATCCCTTGGACGTTCTTATTGACGATGAAACACAGATATTGCATCGGAATTAAATTCAAAAGGCACAGTGCCGACCTAAGTAGAAGACGACTAACACTCTCACTTTCTATGATTTGAACCTATCCTGTGAGTCCAGTTTTAGATTCCGATGCTTCACTTCAGGTTTACTGTATCCCTTGGACCTTCTTATTGACGATGAAACACAGAAATTGCATCCGAATTTAATACAAAAGGCACAATGGCGACTTAAGTACAAGAGGACTGACACTCTCACTTTCTATGATTTGAACCTCTCCTGTGAGTCCAGTTTTAGATTCCGATGCTTCACTTCAGGTTTACTGTATCCCTTGGACCTTCTTATTCACGATCAAACACCGAAATTGCATCCGAATTTAATACAAATGGCACAATGGCGACTTAAGTACAAGAGGGCTGACATTCTCACTTTCTATGATTTGAACCTCTCCTGTGAGTCCAGTTTTAGATTCCGATGTTTCACTTCAGGTTTACTGTATCCCTTGGACCTTCTTATTGACGATGAAACACAGAGTTTGCACCTGAATTTAATACAAAAGGCACAATGCCGACTAAAGTACTAGAGGACTGACACTCTAACTTTCTATGATTTGAACCTCTCCTGTGAGTCCAGTTTTAGATTCCGATGCTTCAATTCAGGTTTACTGTATCCCTTGGACCTTCTTATTGACGATGAAACACAGAAATTGCATCCGAAATTAATACAAAAGTCACAATGTCGACTTAAGTACAAGAGGACTGACACTCTCACTTTCTATGATTTGAACATCTCCTGTGAGTCCAGTTTCAGATTCCGATGCTTCACTTCAGGTTTACTGTATCCCTTGGACGTTCTTATTGACGATGAAACACAGAAATTGCATCGGAATTAAATTCAAAAGGCACAGTGCCGACCTAAGTAGAAGACGACTAACACTCTCACTTTCTGTGACTTGAACATCTCCTGTGAGTCCAGTTTTAGATTCCGATGCTTCACTTCAGGTTTACTGTATCCCTTGGACCTTCTTATTGACGATGAACCACAGAGTTTGCATCCGAATTTAATACAAAAGGCACAATGCCGACTTAAGTACAAGAGGACTGACACTCTAACTTTCTATGATTTAAACCTCTCCTGTGAGTCCAGTTTTAGATTCCGATGCTTTACTTCAGGTTTACTGTATCCCTAGGACCTTCTTATTGACGATGACACACAGAAATTGCATCCGAATTTAATACAAAAGGCGCAACGGCGACTTAAGTACAAGAGGACTGACACTGTCACTTTCTATGATTTGAATATCTCCTGTGAGTTCAGTTTTAGATTCCGATGCTTCACTTCAGGTTTACTGTATCCCTTGGACGTTCTTATTGACGATGAAACACAGAAATTGCATCGGAATTAAATTCAAAAGGCACAGTGCCGACCTAAGTAGAAGACGACTAACACTCTCACTTTCTATGATTTGAACCTATCCTGTGAGTCCAGTTTTAGATTCCGATGCTTCACTTCAGGTTTACTGTATCCCTTGGACCTTCTTATGGACGATGAAACACAGAAATTGCATCCGAATTTAATACAAAAGGCACAATGGCGACTTAAGTACAAGAGGACTGACACTCTCACTTTCTATGATTTGAACCTCTCCTGTGAGTCCAGTTTTAGATTCCGATGCTTCACTTCAGGTTTACTGTATCCCTTGGACCTTCTTATTCACGATGAAACACCGAAATTGCATCCGAATTTAATACAAATGGCACAATGGCGACTTAAGTACAAGAGGGCCGACATTCTCACTTTCTATGATTTGAACCTCTCCTGTGAGTCCAGTTTTAGATTCCGATGCTTCACTTCAGGTTTACTGTATACCTTGCACCTTCTTATTGACGATGAAACACAGAAATTGCATCCGAATTTAATACACAAGGCACAATGCCGACTTAAGTACAAGAGGACTGACATTCTAACTTTCTATGATTTGAACCTCTCCTGTGAGTCCAGTTTTAGATTCCGATGCTTCACTTCAGGTTTACTGTATCCCTTGGACCTTCTTATTGACGATGAAACACAGAAATTGCATCCGAATTTAATACAAATGGCACAATGCCGACTTATGTACAAGAGCACTGACACTCTCACTTTCCATGATTCGAACTTCTCCTGTGAGGTCAGATTTAGATTCCGATGCTACACATCAGGTTTACTGTATACCTTGCGCCTTCTTATTGACGATGAAACACAGAAATTGCATCGGAATTAAATTCAAAAGCCACAATTCCGACTTAAGTACAAGAGGACTGACACTCTCACTTTCTATGATTCGAACCTCTCCTGTGAGTCCAGTTTTAGATTCCGATGCTTCACTTCAGGTTTACTGTATCCCTTGGACCTTCTTATTCACGATCAAACACCGAAATTGCATCCGAATTTAATACAAATGGCACAATGGCGACTTAAGTACAAGAGGGCTGACATTCTCACTTTCTATGATTTGAACCTCTCCTGTGAGTCCAGTTTTAGATTCCGATGTTTCACTTCAGGTTTACTGTATCCCTTGGACCTTCTTATTGACGATGAAACACAGAGTTTGCACCTGAATTTAATACAAAAGGCACAATGCCGACTTAAGTACTAGAGGACTGACACTCTAACTTTCTATGATTTGAACCTCTCCTGTGAGTCCAGTTTTAGATTCCGATGCTTCAATTCAGGTTTACTGTATCCCTTGGACCTTCTTATTGACGATGAAACACAGAAATTGCATCCGAAATTCATACAAAAGTCACAATGTCGACTTAAGTACAAGAGGACTGACACTCTCACTTTCTATGATTTGAACATCTCCTGTGAGTCCAGTTTCAGATTCCGATGCTTCACTTCAGGTTTACTGTATCCCTTGGACGTTCTTATTGACGATGAAACACAGAAATTGCATCGGAATTAAATTCAAAAGGCACAGTGCCGACCTAAGTAGAAGACGACTAACACTCTCACTTTCTGTGACTTGAACATCTCCTGTGAGTCCAGTTTTAGATTCCGATGCTTCACTTCAGGTTTACTGTATCCCTTGGACCTTCTTATTGACGATGAACCACAGAGTTTGCATCCGAATTTAATACAAAAGGCACAATGCTGACTTAAGTACAAGAGGACTGACACTCTAACTTTCTATGATTTAAACCTCTCCTGTGAGTCCAGTTTTAGATTCCGATGCTTTACTTCAGGTTTACTGTATCCCTAGGACCTTCTTATTGACAATGACACACAGAAATTGCATCCGAATTTAATACAAAAGGCGCAACGGCGACTTAAGTACAAGAGGACTGACACTGTCACTTTCTATGATTTGAATATCTCCTGTGAGTTCAGTTTTAGATTCCGATGCTTCACTTCAGGTTTACTGTATCCCTTGGACGTTCTTATTGACGATGAAACACAGAAATTGCATCGGAATTAAATTCAAAAGGCACAGTGCCGACCTAAGTAGAAGACGACTAACACTCTCACTTTCTATGATTTGAACCTATCCTGTGAGTCCAGTTTTAGATTCCGATGCTTCACTTCAGGTTTACTGTATCCCTTGGACCTTCTTATGGACGATGAAACACAGAAATTGCATCCGAATTTAATACAAAAGGCACAATGGCGACTTAAGTACAAGAGGACTGACACTCTCACTTTCTATGATTTGAACCTCTCCTGTGAGTCCAGTTTTAGATTCTGATGCTTCACTTCAGGTTTACTGTATCCCTTCGACCTTCTTATTGACGATGAAACACAAAAATTGCATCCGAATTTAATACAAAAGGCACAATGCCGATCTAAGTACAAGAGGACTGACACTCTCACTTTCAATGGTTTGAACCTCTCCTGTGAGTCCAGTTTTAGATTCCGATGCTTCACTTAAGGTTTACTATATCCCTTGGACCTTCTAATTGACGATGAAACACAGAGTTTGCATCCGAATTTAATAAAAAAGGTACAATGCCGACTTAAGTACAAGAGGACTAACACTCTAACTCTCTATGATTTGAACCTCTCCTGTGAGTCCAGGTTTAGATTCCGATGCTTCACTTCAGGTTTACTGTATCCCTTAGACCTTCATATTGACGATGAAACACAGATATTGCATCTGAAATTAATACAAAAATCGCAATGGCGAGTTAAGTACAAGAGGACTGACACTCTCACTTTCTATGATATGAACCTCTCCTGTGAGTCCAGTTTTAGATTCCGATGCTTCACTTCAGGTTTACTTTATCCCTTGGACCTTCTTATTGACGATGAACCACAGAGATTGCATCGAAATTAAATTCAAAAGGCACAATGCCGACTTAAGCACAAGAGGACTGATACTCTAACTTTCTATGATTTGAACCTCTCCTGTGAGTCCAGTTTTAGATTCCGATGCTTCACTTCAGGTTTAGTGTATCCCTTGGACCTTCTTATAGACGATAAAAAACAGAAATTGCATCCGAATTTAATACAAATGGCACAATGCCGACTTAAGTACAAGAGGACTGACAATCTAACTTTCTATGATTTGAACCTCTCCTGAGAGTCCAGTTTTAGATTCCGATGCTTCACTTCTGGTTTACTGTATCCCTTGGACTTTCTTATTGACGATGGAACACAGAAATTCCATCCGAGTTTAATAGAAATGGCACAATACCGACTTAAGTACAAGAGGAGTGACACTCTAAGTTTCTATGATTTGAATCTCTCCTATGAGTCCAGTTTTAGATTCTGATGCTTCACTTCAGGTTTACTGTATCCCTTGGACGTTCTTATTGGCGATGAAACACAGACATTGCATCGGAATTAAACTCAAAAGGCGCAATGCCGACCTAAGTAGAGGAGTACTAACACTCTCACTTTCTATGATTTGAACCTCTTCTGTGAGTCCAGTTTTAGATTCCGATGCTTCACTTCAGGTTTACTGTATACCTGGCACCATCTTATTGACGATGAAACACAGAAATTGCATCGGAATTAAATTCAAAAGGCACAGTGCCGACCTAAGTACAAGATGACTGACACTCTCACTTTGTATGATTTGAACCTCTCCTGTGAGTCCAGTTTTAGATTCCGATGCTTCACTTCAGGTTGACTGTATCCCTTGGACCTTCTTATTGACCATGAAACACAGGAAATGCATCCGAATTTAATACAAACGGCACAATGCCGACTTAAGTACAAGAGGGCTGAAACTCTCATTTTCTATGATTCGAACCTCTCCTGTGAGATCAGTTTTAGTTTCCGATGCTTCACTTCAGGTTTACCGTATCCCCTGGACCTTCCTATTGACGATAAAACACAGAAATCGCATCGGAATTAAATTCAAAATGTACAATGCCGACCTAAGTCGAAGAGGACTGACACTCTCACTTTCTATGATTAGAACCTCTCCTGTGAGTCCAGTTTTAGATTCCGATGCTTCACTTCATGTTTACTGTATCCCTTGGACCTTCTTATTGACGATGAAACACAGAGTTTGCATCCGAATTTAATACAAAAATCACTATGCCGACTTAAGTACAAGAGGACTGACACTCTAACTTTCTATGATTTGAACCTCTCCTATGAGTCCAGATTTAGATTCCGATGCTTCACTTCAGGTATACTGTATCCCTTGCACCTTCTTATTAACGATAAAACACAGAAATTGTATCCGAATTTAATACAAATGGCACAATGTCGACTTAAGTACAAGAGGACTGACACTCTCACTTTCTATGTTTTGTACCTCTCCTGTGAGTCCAGTTTTAGATTCCGATGCTTCACCTCAGGTTTACTGTATACCTTGCACCTTCTTATTGACGATGAAACACAGAAATAGTATCCGAATTTAATACAAAAGGCACAATGCCGACTTAAGTACAAGAGGACTGACATTCTAACTTTCTATGATTTGAACCTCTCCTGAGAGTCCAGTTTTAGATTCCGATGCTTCACTTCTGGTTTACTGTATCCTTTGGACTTTCTTATTGTCGATGAAACACAGAAATTGCATCCGAGTTTAATACAAATGGCACAATACCGACTTAAGTACAACAGGAGTGACACTCTAACTTTCTATGATTTGAACCTCTCCTGTGAGTCCAGTTTTAGATTCCGATGCTTCACTTCATTTTTACTGTATATCTTGGACCTTCTTACTGACTATGAAACACAGAAATTGCATCCGAATTTAATAGAATTGGCACAATGCCGACTTAAGTACAAGAGGACTGACACTCTCACTTTCTATGATTTGAATCCCTCCTGTGAGTCCAGTTTTAGATTCCGATGCTTCACTTCGGGTTTACTGTATACCTTGCAACTTCTAATTGTCGATGAAACACAGAAATTGCATCGGAATTTAATACAAAAGGCACAATGCCGACTTAAGTAAAAGAGGACCGACCCTCTAACTTTCTATGATTTGAACCTCTCCTGTGAGTCCAGTTTTAGATTCTGATGCTTATCTTCAGGTTTACTGTATCCCTTCGACCTTCTTATTGACGATGAAACACAGAAATTGCATCCGAATTTAATACAAAAGGCACAATGCCGACTTAAGTAAAAGAGGACTGACACTCTAACATTCTATGATTTGAACCTCTATTGCGAGTCCAGTTTTAGATTCCGATGCTTCACTGTAGGTTTACTGTATCCCTTGGACCTTCTTATTGACGATGAAGCACCGAAATTGGTTCCGAATTTAATACAAAAGGCACAATACCGACTTAAGTACAAGAGGAGTGACACTCTGACTTTCTATGATTTGAATCTCTCCTGTGAGTCCAGTTTTAGATTCCGATGCTTCACTTCAGGTTTAGTGTATCCCTTGGACCTTCTTATAGACGATAAAACACAGAAATTGCATCCGAATTTAATACAAATGGCACAATGCCGACTTAAGTACAAGAGGACTGACATTCTAACTTTCTATGATTTGAACCTCTCCTGAGAGTCCAGTTTTAGATTCCGATGATTCACTTCTGGTTTACTGTATCCCTTGGACTTTCTTATTGACGATGGAACACAGAAATTCCATCCGAGTTTAATAGAAATGGCACAATACCGACTTAAGTACAAGAGGAGTGACACTCTAACTTTCTATGATTTGAACCTCTCCTGTGGGTCCAGTTTCAGATTCAGATACTTCACTTCAGGTTTACTGTATATCTTGGACCTTCTTATTGACGATGAAACACAGAAATAGCATCCGAATTTAATACAAATGGCACAATGCCGACTTAAGTACAAGAGGACTGACACTCTCACGTTCTATGATTTGAGTCCCTCCTGTGAGTCCAGTTTTAGATTCCAATGCTTCACTTCGGGTTTACTGTATGCCTTGCAACTTCTGATTGACGATGAAACACAGAAATCGCATCGGAATTTAATACAAAAGGCACAATGCCGACTTAAGTAAAAGAGGACTGACACTCTAACATTCTATGATTTGAACCTCTATTGCGAGTCCAGTTTTAGATTCCGATGCTTCACTTAAATTTTACTGTATCCCTTGACCTTCTTATTGACGATGAAACACCGAAATTGCATCCGAATTTAATACATAAGGCACAATACCGACTTAAGTACAAGAGGAGTGACACTTTAACTTTCTATGATTTGAATCTCTCCTGTGAGTCCAGTTTTAGATTCCGATGCTTCACTTCAGGTTTACTGTATCCCTTGGACCTTCTTATTGACGATGAAACACAGACATTGCATCGGAATTAAACTCAAAAGGCACAATGCCGACCTAAGTACAAGATGACTGACACTCTCACTTTGTATGATTTGAACCTCTCCTGTGAGTCCAGTTTTAGATTCCGATGCTTCACTTCAGGTTGACTGTATCCCTTGGACCTTCTTATTGACCATGAAACACAGAAAATGCATCCGAATTTAATACAAACGGCACAATGCCGACTTAAGTACAAGAGGGCTGAAACTCTCACTTTCTATGAATCGAACCTCTCCTGTGAGATCAGTTTTAGATTCCGATGCTTCACTTCAGGTTTACCGTATCCCTAGGACCTTCTTATTGACGATAAAACACTGAAATCGCATCGGAATTAAATTCAAAATGTACAATGCCGACCTAAGTAGAAGAGGACTGACACTCTCACTTTCTATGATTAGAACCTCTAATGTGAGTCCAGTTTTAGATTCCGATTCTTCACTTCATGTTTACTGTATCCCTTGGACCTTGTTATTGACGATGAAACACAGAGTTTGCATCCGAATTTAATACAAAAATCTCTATGCCGACTTAAGTACAAGAGGACTGACACTCTAACTTTCTATGATTTGAACCTCTCCTATGAGTCCAGTTTTAGATTCCGATGCTTCACTTCAGGTATACTGTATCCCTTGGACCTTCTTATTAACGATAAAACACAGAAATTGCATCCGAATTTAATACAAATGGCACAATGTCGACTTAAGTACAAGAGGACTGTCACTCTCACTTTCTATGCTTTGCACATCTCCTGT
The DNA here is from genome assembly GCF_021461395.2 of Schistocerca americana. Classification (NCBI taxonomy): domain Eukaryota; kingdom Metazoa; phylum Arthropoda; class Insecta; order Orthoptera; family Acrididae; genus Schistocerca; species Schistocerca americana. The sequence goes on along the minus strand of NC_060128.1, from coordinate 8,315,596 downwards.
GAGTCCAGTTTTAGATTCCAATGCTTCACTTCAGGTTTACTGTATTCCTTGCACCTTCTTATTGACGATGAAACACAGAAATAGTATCCGAATTTAATACAAAAGGCACAATGCCGACTTAAGTACAAGAGGACTGACATTCTAACTTTCTATGATTTGAACCTCTCCTGAGAGTCCAGTTTTAGATTCCGATGCTTCACTTCTGGTTTACTGTATCCTTTGGACTTTCTTATTGTCGATGAAACACAGAAATTGCATCTGAGTTTAATACAAATGGCACAATACTGACTTAAGTACAACAGGAGTGACACTCTAACTTTCTATGATTTGAACCTCTCCTGTGAGTCCAGTTTTAGATTCCGATGCTTCACTTCAGGTTTACTGGATATCTTGGACCTTCTTACTGACGATGAAACACAGAAATTGCATCCGAATTTAATACAAATAGCACAATGCCGACTTAAGTACAAGAGGACTGACACTCTCACTTTCTATGATTTGAATCCCTCCTGTGAGTCCAGTTTTAGATTCCGATGCTTCACTTCGGGTTTACTGTATAACTTGCAAACTTCTGATTGACGATGAAACACAGAAATTGCATCGGAATTTAATACAAAAGGCACAATGCCGACTTAAGTAAAAGAGGACCGACCGTCTAACTTTCTATGATTTGAACCTCTCCTGTGAGTCCAGTTTTAGATTCTGATGCTTCACTTCAGGTTTACTGTATCCCTTGGCCCTTCTTATTGACGATGAAGCACCGAAATTGCATCCGAATTTAATACAAAAGGCACAATACCGACTTAAGTACAAGAGGAGTGACACTCTAACTTTGTATGATTTGAATCTCTCCTGTGAGTCCAGTTTTAGATTCCGATGCTTCACTTCAGGTTTACTGTATCCCTTGGACGTTCTTATTGGCGATGAAACACAGACATTGCATCGGAATTAAATTCAAAAGGTACAATGCCGACCTAAGTAGAAGAGGACTAACACTCTCACTTTCAATGATTTGAACCTGTTCTGTGAGTCCAGTTTTAGATTCCGATGCTTCACTTCAGGTTTACTGTATACCTTGCACCTTCTTATTGACGGTGAAACACAGATATTGCATCCGAATTTAATACAAAAATCGCAATGGCGAGTTAAGTACAAGAGGACTGACACTCTCACTTTCTATGATATGAACCTCTCCTGTGAGTCCAGTTTTAGATTCCCATGCTTCACTTCAGGTTTACTGTATCCCTTGGACCTTCTTATTGACGATGAACCACAGAGATTGCATCGAAATTAATTTCAAAAGGCACAATGCCGACTTAAGTACAAGAGGACTGATACTCTAACTTTCTATGATTTGGGCCTCTCCTGTGAGTCCAGTTTTAGATTCCGATGCTTCACTTCAGGTTTACTGTATCCCTTGGACCTTCTTATAGACGGAAAAACACAGAAATTGCATCCGAATTTAATGCAAATGGCACAATGCCGACTTAAGTACAAGAGGACTGACATTCTAACTTTCTATGATTTGAACCTCTCCTGAGAGTCCAGTTTTAGATTCCGATGCTTCACTTCAGGTTTACTGGATATCTTGGACCTTCTTACTGACGATGAAACACAGAAATTGCATCCGAATTTGATACAAATGGCACAATGCCGACTTAAGTACAAGAGGACTGACATTCTAACTTTCTATGATTTGAACCTCTCCTGAGAGTCCAGTTTTAGATTTCAATGCTTCACTTCTGGTTTACTGTATCCTTTGGACTTTCTTATTGTCGATGAAACACAGAAATTGCATCCGAGTTTAATACAAATGGCACAATACCGACTTAAGTACAACAGGACTGTCACTCTCACTTTCTATGCTTTGCACATCTCCTGTGAGTCCAGTTTTAGATTCCAATGCTTCACTTCAGGTTTACTGTATACCTTGCACCTTCTTATTGACGATGAAACACAGAAATAGTATCCGAATTTAATACAAAAGGCACAATGCCGACTTAAGTACAAGAGGACTGACATTCTAACTTTCTATGATTTGAACCTCTCCTGAGAGTCCAGTTTTAGATTCCGATGCTTCACTTCTGGTTTACTGTATCCTTTGGACTTTCTTATTGTCGATGAAACACAGAAATTGCATCTGAGTTTAATACAAATGGCACAATACCGACTTAAGTACAACAGGAGTGACACTCTAACTTTCTATGATTTGAACCTCTCCTGTGAGTCCAGTTTTAGATTCCGATGCTTCACTTCAGGTTTACTGGATATCTTGGACCTTCTTACTGACGATGAAACACAGAAATTGCATCCGAATTTAATACAAATAGCACAATGCCGACTTAAGTACAAGAGGACTGACACTCTCACTTTCTATGATTTGAATCCCTCCTGTGAGTCCAGTTTTAGATTCCGATGCTTCACTTCGGGTTTACTGTATAACTTGCAAACTTCTGATTGACGATGAAACACAGAAATTGCATCGGAATTTAATACAAAAGGCACAATGCCGACTTAAGTAAAAGAGGACCGACCGTCTAACTTTCTATGATTTGAACCTCTCCTGTGAGTCCAGTTTTAGATTCTGATGCTTCACTTCAGGTTTACTGTATCCCTTGGCCCTTCTTATTGACGATGAAGCACCGAAATTGCATCCGAATTTAATACAAAAGGCACAATCCCGACTTAAGTACAAGAGGAGTGACACTCTAACTTTGTATGATTTGAATCTCTCCTGTGATTCCAGTTTTAGATTCCGATGCTTCACTTCAGGTTTACTGTATCCCTTGGACGTTCTTATTGGCGATGAAACACAGAGATTGCATCGAAATTAATTTCAAAAGGCACAATGCCGACTTAAGTACAAGAGGACTGATACTCTAACTTTCTATGATTTGGGCCTCTCCTGTGAGTCCAGTTTTAGATTCCGATGCTTCACTTCAGGTTTACTGTATCCCTTGGACCTTCTTATAGACGGAAAAACACAGAAATTGCATCCGAATTTAATGCAAATGGCACAATGCCGACTTAAGTACAAGAGGACTGACATTCTAACTTTCTATGATTTGAACCTCTCCTGAGAGTCCAGTTTTAGATTCCGATGCTTCACTTCTGGTTTACTGTATCCCATGGACTTTCTTATTGACGATGAAACACAGAAATTCCATCTGAGTTTAATAGAAATGGCACAATACTGACTTAAGGACAAGAGGAGCGACACATCTAACTTTCTATGATTTGAACCTCTCCTGTGAGTCCAGTTTCAGATTCCGATGCTTCACTTCAGGTTTACTGTATATCTTGGACCTTCTTATTGACGGTGAAACACAGAAATTGCATCCGAATTTAATACAAATGGCACAATGCCGACTTAAGTACAAGAGGACTGACACTCTCACGTTCTATGATTTGTGTCCCTCCTGTGAGTCCAGTATTTGATTCCAATGCTTTACTTCGGGTTTACTGTATACCTTGCAACTTCTGATTGACGATGAAACACAGAAATTGCATCGGAATTTAATACAAAAGGCACAATGCCGACTTAAGTAAAAGAGGACAGACCCTCTAACTTTCTACGATTTGAACCTCTCCTGTGAGTCCAGTTTTAGATTCCGATGCTTCACTTCAGGTTTACTGTATATCTTGGACCTTCTTACTGACGATGAAACACAGAAATTGCATCCGAATTTAATACAAATGGCACAATGCCGACTTAAGTACAAGAGGACTGACACTCTAACTTTCTATGATTTGAATCCCTCCTGTGAGTCCAGTTTTAGATTCCGATGCTTCACTTCGGGTTTACTGTATACCTTGCAACTTCTGATTGACGATGAAACACAGAAATTGCATCGGAATTTAATACAAAAGGCACAATGCCGACTTAAGTAAAAGAGGACAGACCCTCTAACTTTCTACGATTTGAACCTCTCCTGTGAGTCCAGTTTTAGATTCTGATGCTTCACTTCAGGTTTACTGTATCCCTTCGACCTTCTTATTGACGATGAAACACAGAAATTGCATCCGAATTTAATACAAAAGGCACAATGCCGACTTAAGTAAAAGAGGACTGACACTCTAACATTCTATGATTTAAACCTCTATTGCGAGTTCAGTTTTAGATTCCGATGCTTCACTTCAGGTTTACTGTATATCTTGGACCTTCTTACTGACGATGAAGCACCGAAATTGCATCCGAATTTAATACAAAAGGTACAATGCCGACTTAAGTACAAGAGGACTAACACTCTAACTTTCTATGATTTGAACCTCTCCTGTGAGTCTAGGTTTAAATTCCGATGCTTCACTTCAGGTTTACTGTATCCCTTAGACCTTCATATTGACGATGAAACACAGATATTGCATCCGAATTTAATACAAAAATCGCAATGGCGAGTTAACTACAAGAGGACTGACACTCTCACTTTCTATGATATGAACCTCTCCTGTGAGCCCAGTTTTAGATTCCGATGCTTCACTTCAGGTTTACTTTATCCCTTGGACCTTCTTATTGACGATGAACCACAGAGATTGCATAGAAATTAAATTCAAAAGGCGCAATACCGACTTAAGCACAAGAGGACTGATACTCTAACTTTCTATGATTTGAACCTCTCCTGTGAGTCCAGTTTTAGATTCCGATGCTTCACTTCAGGTTTAGTGTATCCCTTGGACCTTCTTATAGACGATAAAACACAGAAATTGCACCCGAATTTAATACAAATGGCACAATGCCGACTTAAGTACAAGAGGACTGACATTCTAACTTTCTATGATTTGAACCTCTCCTGAGAGTCCAGTTTTAGATTCCGATGATTCACTTCTGGTTTACTGTATCCCTTGGACTTTCTTATTGACGATGGAACACAGAAATTCCATCCGAGTTTAATAGAAATGGCACAATACCGACTTAAGTACAAGAGGAGTGACACTCTAACTTTCTATGATTTGAACCTCTCCTGTGGGTCCAGTTTCAGATTCAGATACTTCACTTCAGGTTTACTGTATATCTTGGACCTTCTTATTGACGATGAAACACAGAAATAGCATCCGAATTTAATACAAATGGCACAATGCCGACTTAAGTACAAGAGGACTGACACTCTCACGTTCTATGATTTGAGTCCCTATTGTGAGTCCAGTTTTAGATTCCAATGCTTCACTTCGGGTTTACTGTATGCCTTGCAACTTCTGATTGACGATGAAACACAGAAATCGCATCGGAATTTAATACAAAAGGCACAATGCCGACTTAAGTAAAAGAGGACTGACACTCTAACATTCTATGATTTGAACCTCTATTGCGAGTCCAGTTTTAGATTCCGATGCTTCACTTAAATTTTACTGTATCCCTTGACCTTCTTATTGACGATGAAACACCGAAATTGCATCCGAATTTAATACATAAGGCACAATACCGACTTAAGTACAAGAGGAGTGACACTTTAACTTTCTATGATTTGAATCTCTCCTGTGAGTCCAGTTTTAGATTCCGATGCTTCACTTCAGGTTTACTGTATCCCTTGGACGTTCTTATTGACGATGAAACACAGACATTGCATCGGAATTAAACTCAAAAGGCACAATGCCGACCTAAGTACAAGATGACTGACACTCTCACTTTGTACGATTTGAACCTCTCCTGTGAGTCCAGTTTTAGATTCCGATGCTTCACTTCAGGTTGACTGTATCCCTTGGACCTTCTTATTGACCATGAAACACAGAAAATGCATCCGAATTTAATACAAACGGCACAATGCCGACTTAAGTACAAGAGGGCTGAAACTCTCACTTTCTATGAATCGAACCTCTCCTGTGAGATCAGTTTTAGATTCCGATGCTTCACTTCAGGTTTACCGTATCCCTAGGACCTTCTTATTGACGATAAAACACTGAAATCGCATCGGAATTAAATTCAAAATGTACAAAGCCGACCTAAGTAGAAGAGGACTGACACTCTCACTTTCTATGATTAGAACCTCTAATGTGAGTCCAGTTTTAGATTCCGATTCTTCACTTCATGTTTACTGTATCCCTTGGACCTTGTTATTGACGATGAAACACAGAGTTTGCATCCGAATTTAATACAAAAATCACTATGCCGACTTAAGTACAAGAGGACTGACACTCTAACTTTCTATGATTTGAACCTCTCCTATGAGTCCAGTTTTAGATTCCGATGCTTCACTTCAGGTATACTGTATCCCTTGGACCTTCTTATTAACGATAAAACACAGAAATTGCATCCGAATTTAATACAAATGGCACAATGTCGACTTAAGTACAAGAGGACTGTCACTCTCACTTTCTATGCTTTGCACATCTCCTGTGAGTCCAGTTTTAGATTCCAATGCTTCACTTCAGGTTTACTGTATACCTTGCACCTTCTTATTGACGATGAAACACAGAAATAGTATCCGAATTTAATACAAAAGGCACAATGCCGACTTAAGTACAAGAGGACTGACATTCTAACTTTCTATGATTTGAACCTCTCCTGAGAGTCCAGTTTTAGATTCCGATGCTTCACTTCTGGTTTACTGTATCCTTTGGACTTTCTTATTGTCGATGAAACACAGAAATTGCATCTGAGTTTAATACAAATGGCACAATACCGACTTAAGTACAACAGGAGTGACTCTCTAACTTTCTATGATTTGAACCTCTCCTGTGAGTCCAGTTTTAGATTCCGATGCTTCACTTCAGGTTTACTGGATATCTTGGACCTTCTTACTGACGATGAAACACAGAAATTGCATCCGAATTTAATACAAATAGCACAATGCCGACTTAAGTACAAGAGGACTGACACTCTCACTTTCTATGATTTGAATCCCTCCTGTGAGTCCAGTTTTAGATTCCGATGCTTCACTTCGGGTTTACTGTATAACTTGCAAACTTCTGATTGACGATGAAACACAGAAATTGCATCGGAATTTAATACAAAAGGCACAATGCCGACTTAAGTAAAAGAGGACCGACCGTCTAACTTTCTATGATTTGAACCTCTCCTGTGAGTCCAGTTTTAGATTCTGATGCTTCACTTCAGGTTTACTGTATCCCTTGGCCCTTCTTATTGACGATGAAGCACCGAAATTGCATCCGAATTTAATACAAAAGGCACAATACCGACTTAAGTACAAGAGGAGTGACACTCTAACTTTGTATGATTTGAATCTCTCCTGTGAGTCCAGTTTTAGATTCCGATGCTTCACTTCAGGTTTACTGTATCCCTTGGACGTTCTTATTGGCGATGAAACACAGACATTGCATCGGAATTAAATTCAAAAGGTACAATGCCGACCTAAGTAGAAGAGGACTAACACTCTCACTTTCTATGATTTGAACCTGTTCTGTGAGTCCAGTTTTAGATTCCGATGCTTCACTTCAGGTTTACTGTATACCTTGCACCTTCTTATTGACGGTGAAACACAGATATTGCATCCGAATTTAATACAAAAATCGCAATGGCGAGTTAAGTACAAGAGGACTGACACTCTCACTTTCTATGATATGAACCTCTCCTGTTAGTCCAGTTTTAGATTCCGATGCTTCACTTCAGGTTTACTGTATCCCTTGGACCTTCTTATTGACGATGAACCACAGAGATTGCATCGAAATTAATTTCAAAAGGCACAATGCCGACTTAAGTACAAGAGGACTGATACTCTAACTTTCTATGATTTGGGCCTCTCCTGTGAGTAAAGTTTTAGATTCCGATGCTTCACTTCAGGTTTACTGTATCCCTTGGACCTTCTTATAGACGGAAAAACACAGAAATTGCATCCGAATTTAATGCAAATGGCACAATGCCGACTTAAGTACAAGAGGACTGACATTCTAACTTTCTATGATTTGAACCTCTCCTGAGAGTCCAGTTTTAGATTCCGATGCTTCACTTCAGGTTTACTGGATATCTTGGACCTTCTTACTGACGATGAAACACAGAAATTGCATCCGAATTTAATACAAATGGCACAATGCCGACTTAAGTACAAGAGGACTGACATTCTAACTTTCTATGATTTGAACCTCTCCTGAGAGTCCAGTTTTAGATTTCAATGCTTCACTTCTGGTTTACTGTATCCTTTGGACTTTCTTATTGTCGATGAAACACAGAAATTGCATCCGAGTTTAATACAAATGGCACAATACCGACTTAAGTACAACAGGAGTGACACTCTAACTTTCTATGATTTGAACCTCTCCTGTGAGTCCAGTTTTAGATTCCGATGCTTCACTTCAGGTATACTGTATCCCTTGGACCTTCTTATTAACGATAAAACACAGAAATTGCATCCGAATTTAATACAAATGGCACAATGCCGACTTAAGTACAAGAGGACTGACACTCTCACTTTCTGTGATTTGAATCCCTCCTGTGAGTACAGTTTTAGATTCCGATGCTTCACTTCGGGTTTACTGTATACCTTGCAACTTCTGATTGACGATGAAACACAGAAGTTGCATCGGAATTTAATACAAAAGGCACAATGCCGACTTAAGTAAAAGAGGACTGACACTCTAACATTCTATGATTTGAACCTCTATTGCGAGTCCAGTTTTAGATTCCGATGCTTCACTTAAATTTTACTGTATCCCTTGACCTTCTTATTGACGATGAAACACCGAAATTGCATCCGAATTTAATACATAAGGCACAATACCGATTTAAGTACAAGAGGAGTGACACTTTAACTTTCTATGATTTGAATCTCTCCTGTGAGTCCAGTTTTAGATTCCGATACTTCACTTCAGGTTTACTGTATCCCTTGGACGTTCTTATTGACGATGAAACACAGACATTGCATCGGAATTAAACTCAAAAGGCACAATGCCGACCTAAGTACAAGATGACTGACACTGTCACTTTGTATGATTTGAACCTCTCCTGTGAGTCCAGTTTTAGATTCCGATGCTTCACTTCAGGTTGACTGTATCCCTTGGACCTTCTTATTGACCATGAAACACAGAAAATGCATCCGAATTTAATACAAACGGCACAATGCCGACTTAAGTACAAGAGGGCTGAAACTCTCACTTTCTATGAATCGAACCTCTCCTGTGAGATCAGTTTTAGATTCCGATGCTTCACTTCAGGTTTACCGTATCCCTAGGACCTTCTTATTGACGATAAAACACTGAAATCGCATCGGAATTAAATTCAAAATGTACAAAGCCGACCTAAGTAGAAGAGGACTGACACTCTCACTTTCTATGATTAGAACCTCTAATGTGAGTCCAGTTTTAGATTCCGATTCTTCACTTCATGTTTACTGTATCCCTTGGACCTTGTTATTGACGATGAAACACAGAGTTTGCATCCGAATTTAATACAAAAATCACCATGCCGACTTAAGTACAAGAGGACTGACACTCTAACTTTCTATGATTTGAACCTCTCCTATGAGTCCAGTTTTAGATTCCGATGCTTCACTTCAGGTATACTGTATCCCTTGGACCTTCTTATTAACGATAAAACACAGAAATTGCATCCGAATTTAATACAAATGGCACAATGTCGACTTAAGTACAAGAGGACTGTCACTCTCACTTTCTATGCTTTGCACATCTCCTGTGAGTCCAGTTTTAGATTCCAATGCTTCACTTCAGGTTTACTGTATACCTTGCACCTTCTTATTGACGATGAAACACAGAAATAGTATCCGAATTTAATACAAAAGGCACAATGCCGACTTAAGTACAAGAGGACTGACATTCTAACTTTCTATGATTTGAACCTCTCCTGAGAGTCCAGTTTTAGATTCCGATGCTTCACTTCTGGTTTACTGTATCCTTTGGACTTTCTTATTGTCGATGAAACACAGAAATTACATCTGAGTTTAATACAAATGGCACAATACCGACTTAAGTACAACAGGAGTGACACTCTAACTTTCTATGATTTGAACCTCTCCTGTGAGTCCAGTTTTAGATTCCGATGCTTCACTTCAGGTTTACTGGATATCTTGGACCTTCTTACTGACGATGAAACACAGAAATTGCATCCGAATTTAATACAAATAGCACAATGCCGACTTAAGTACAAGAGGACTGACACTCTCACTTTCTATGATTTGAATCCCTCCTGTGAGTCCAGTTTTAGATTCCGATGCTTCACTTCGGGTTTACTGTATAACTTGCAAACTTCTGATTGACGATGAAACACAGAAATTGCATCGGAATTTAATACAAAAGGCACAATGCCGACTTAAGTAAAAGAGGACCGACCGTCTAACTTTCTATGATTTGAACCTCTCCTGTGAGTCCAGTTTTAGATTCTGATGCTTCACTTCAGGTTTACTGTATCCCTTGGCCCTTCTTATTGACGATGAAGCACCGAAATTGCATCCGAATTTAATACAAAAGGCACAATACCGACTTAAGTACAAGAGGAGTGACACTCTAACTTTGTATGATTTGAATCTCTCCTGTGAGTCCAGTTTTAGATTCCGATGCTTCACTTCAGGTTTACTGTATCCCTTGGACGTTCTTATTGGCGATGAAACACAGACATTGCATCGGAATTAAATTCAAAAGGTACAATGCCGACCTAAGTAGAAGAGGACTAACACTCTCACTTTCTATGATTTGAACCTGTTCTGTGAGTCCAGTTTTAGATTCCGATGCTTCACTTCAGGTTTACTGTATACCTTGCACCTTCTTATTGACGGTGAAACACAGATATTGCATCCGAATTTAATACAAAAATCGCAATGGCGAGTTAAGTACAAGAGGACTGACACTCTCACTTTCTATGATATGAACCTCTCCTGTGAGTCCAGTTTTAGATTCCGATGCTTCACTTCAGGTTTACTGTATCCCTTGGACCTTCTTATTGACGATGAACCACAGAGATTGCATCGAAATTAATTTCAAAAGGCACAATGCCGACTTAAGTACAAGAGGACTGATACTCTAACTTTCTATGATTTGGGCCTCTCCTGTGAGTCCAGTTTTAGATTCCGATGCTTCACTTCAGGTTTACTGTATCCCTTGGACCTTCTTATAGACGGAAAAACACAGAAATTGCATTCGAATTTAATGCAAATGGCACAATGCCGACTTAAGTACAAGAGGACTGACATTCTAACTTTCTATGATTTGAACCTCTCCTGAGAGTCCAGTTTTAGATTCCGATGATTCACTTCTGGTTTACTGTATCCCTTGGACTTTCTTATTGACGATGGAACACAGAAATTCCATCCGAGTTTAATAGAAATGGCACAATACCGACTTAAGTACAAGAGGAGTGACACTCTAACTTTCTATGATTTGAACCTCTCCTGTGGGTCCAGTTTCAGATTCAGATACTTCACTTCAGGTTTACTGTATATCTTGGACCTTCTTATTGACGATGAAACACAGAAATAGCATCCGAATTTAATACAAATGGCACAATGCCGACTTAAGTACAAGAGGACTGACACTCTCACGTTCTATGATTTGAGTCCCTATTGTGAGTCCAGTTTTAGATTCCAATGCTTCACTTCGGGTTTACTGTATGCCTTGCAACTTCTGATTGACGATGAAACACAGAAATCGCATCGGAATTTAATACAAAAGGCACAATGCCGACTTAAGTAAAAGAGGACTGACACTCTAACATTCTATGATTTGAACCTCTATTGCGAGTCCAGTTTTAGATTCCGATGCTTCACTTAAATTTTACTGTATCCCTTGACCTTCTTATTGACGATGAAACACCGAAATTGCATCCGAATTTAATACATAAGGCACAATACCGACTTAAGTACAAGAGGAGTGACACTTTAACTTTCTATGATTTGAATCTCTCCTGTGAGTCCAGTTTTAGATTCCGATGCTTCACTTCAGGTTTACTGTATCCCTTGGACGTTCTTATTGACGATGAAACACAGACATTGCATCGGAATTAAACTCAAAAGGCACAATGCCGACCTAAGTACAAGATGACTGACACTCTCACTTTGTATGATTTGAACCTCTCCTGTGAGTCCAGTTTTAGATTCCGATGCTTCACTTCAGGTTGACTGTATCCCTTGGACCTTCATATTGACCATGAAACACAGAAAATGCATCCGAATTTAATACAAACGGCACAATGCCGACTTAAGTACAAGAGGGCTGAAACTCTCACTTTCTATGAATCGAACCTCTCCTGTGAGATCAGTTTTAGATTCCGATGCTTCACTTCAGGTTTACCGTATCCCTAGGACCTTCTTATTGACGATAAAACACTGAAATCGCATCGGAATTAAATTCAAAATGTACAAAGCCGACCTAAGTAGAAGAGGACTGACACTCTCACTTTCTATGATTAGAACCTCTAATGTGAGTCCAGTTTTAGATTCCGATTCTTCACTTCATGTTTACTGTATCCCTTGGACCTTGTTATTGACGATGAAACACAGAGTTTGCATCCGAATTTAATACAAAAATCACTATGCCGACTTAAGTACAAGAGGACTGACACTCTAACTTTCTATGATTTGAACCTCTCCTATGAGTCCAGTTTTAGATTCCGTTGCTTCACTTCAGGTATACTGTATCCCTTGGACCTTCTTATTAACGATAAAACACAGAAATTGCATCCGAATTTAATACAAATGGCACAATGTCGACTTAAGTACAAGAGGACTGTCACTCTCACTTTCTATGCTTTGCACATCTCCTGTGAGTCCAGTTTTAGATTCCAATGCTTCACTTCAGGTTTACTGTATACCTTGCACCTTCTTATTGACGATGAAACACAGAAATAGTATCCGAATTTAATACAAAAGGCACAATGCCGACTTAAGTACAAGAGGACTGACATTCTAACTTTCTATGATTTGAACCTCTCCTGAGAGTCCAGTTTTAGATTCCGATGCTTCACTTCTGGTTTACTGTATCCTTTGGACTTTCTTATTGTCGATGAAACACAGAAATTGCATCTGAGTTTAATACAAATGGCACAATACCGACTTAAGTACAACAGGAGTGACACTCTAACTTTCTATGATTTGAACCTCTCCTGTGAGTCCAGTTTTAGATTCCGATGCTTCACTTCAGGTTTACTGGATATCTTGGACCTTCTTACTGACGATGAAACACAGAAATTGCATCCGAATTTAATACAAATAGCACAATGCCGACTTAAGTACAAGAGGACTGACACTCTCACTTTCTATGATTTGAATCCCTCCTGTGAGTCCAGTTTTAGATTCCGATGCTTCACTTCGGGTTTACTGTATAACTTGCAAACTTCTGATTGACGATGAAACACAGAAATTGCATCGGAATTTAATACAAAAGGCACAATGCCGACTTAAGTAAAAGAGGACCGACCGTCTAACTTTCTATGATTTGAACCTCTCCTGTGAGTCCAGTTTTAGATTCTGATGCTTCACTTCAGGTTTACTGTATCCCTTGGCCCTTCTTATTGACGATGAAGCACCGAAATTGCATCCGAATTTAATACAAAAGGCACAATACCGACTTAAGTACAAGAGGAGTGACACTCTAACTTTGTATGATTTGAATCTCTAGTGTGAGTCCAGTTTTAGATTCCGATGCTTCACTTCAGGTTTACTGTATCCCTTGGACGTTCTTATTGGCGATGAAACACAGACATTGCATCGGAATTAAATTCAAAAGGTACAATGCCGACCTAAGTAGAAGAGGACTAACACTCTCACTTTCTATGATTTGAACCTGTTCTGTGAGTCCAGTTTTAGATTCCGATGCTTCACTTCAGGTTTACTGTATACCTTGCACCTTCTTATTGACGGTGAAACACAGATATTGCATCCGAATTTAATACAAAAATCGCAATGGCGAGTTAAGTACAAGAGGACTGACACTCTCACTTTCTATGATATGAACCTCTCCTGTTAGTCCAGTTTTAGATTCCGATGCTTCACTTCAGGTTTACTGTATCCCTTGGACCTTCTTATTGACGATGAACCACAGAGATTGCATCGAAATTAATTTCAAAAGGCACAATGCCGACTTAAGTACAAGAGGACTGATACTCTAACTTTCTATGATTTGGGCCTCTCCTGTGAGTCCAGTTTTAGATTCCGATGCTTCACTTCAGGTTTACTGTATCCCTTGGACCTTCTTATAGACGGAAAAACACAGAAATTGCATCCGAATTTAATGCAAATGGCACAATGCCGACTTAAGTACAAGAGGACTGACATTCTAACTTTCTATGATTTGAACCTCTCCTGAGAGTCCAGTTTTAGATTCCGATGCTTCACTTCAGGTTTACTGGATATCTTGGACCTTCTTACTGACGATGAAACACAGAAATTGCATCCGAATTTAATACAAATGGCACAATGCCGACTTAAGTACAAGAGGACTGACATTCTAACTTTCTATGATTTGAACCTCTCCTGAGAGTCCAGTTTTAGATTTCAATGCTTCACTTCTGGTTTACTGTATCCTTTGGACTTTCTTATTGTCGATGAAACACAGAAATTGCATCCGAGTTTAATACAAATGGCACAATACCGACTTAAGTACAACAGGAGTGACACTCTAACTTTCTATGATTTGAACCTCTCCTGTGAGTCCAGTTTTAGATTCCGATGCTTCACTTCAGGTATACTGTATCCCTTGGACCTTCTTATTAACGATAAAACACAGAAATTGCATCCGAATTTAATACAAATGGCACAATGCCGACTTAAGTACAAGAGGACTGACACTCTCACTTTCTGTGATTTGAATCCCTCCTGTGAGTACAGTTTTAGATTCCGATGCTTCACTTCGGGTTTACTGTATACCTTGCAACTTCTGATTGACGATGAAACACAGAAGTTGCATCGGAATTTAATACAAAAGGCACAATGCCGACTTAAGTAAAAGAGGACTGACACTCTAACATTCTATGATTTGAACCTCTATTGCGAGTCCAGTTTTAGATTCCGATGCTTCACTTAAATTTTACTGTATCCCTTGACCTTCTTATTGACGATGAAACACCGAAATTGCATCCGAATTTAATACATAAGGCACAATACCGATTTAAGTACAAGAGGAGTGACACTTTAACTTTCTATGATTTGAATCTCTCCTGTGAGTCCAGTTTTAGATTCCGATACTTCACTTCAGGTTTACTGTATCCCTTGGACGTTCTTATTGACGATGAAACACAGACATTGCATCGGAATTAAACTCAAAAGGCACAATGCCGACCTAAGTACAAGATGACTGACACTCTCACTTTGTATGATTTGAACCTCTCCTGTGAGTCCAGTTTTAGATTCCGATGCTTCACTTCAGGTTGACTGTATCCCTTGGACCTTCTTATTGACCATGAAACACAGAAAATGCATCCGAATTTAATACAAACGGCACAATGCCGACTTAAGTACAAGAGGGCTGAAACTCTCACTTTCTATGAATCGAACCTCTCCTGTGAGATCAGTTTTAGATTCCGATGCTTCACTTCAGGTTTACCGTATCCCTAGGACCTTCTTATTGACGATAAAACACTGAAATCGCATCGGAATTAAATTCAAAATGTACAAAGCCGACCTAAGTAGAAGAGGACTGACACTCTCACTTTCTATGATTAGAACCTCTAATGTGAGTCCAGTTTTAGATTCCGATTCTTCACTTCATGTTTACTGTATCCCTTGGACCTTGTTATTGACGATGAAACACAGAGTTTGCATCCGAATTTAATACAAAAATCACTATGCCGACTTAAGTACAAGAGGACTGACACTCTAACTTTCTATGATTTGAACCTCTCCTATGAGTCCAGTTTTAGATTCCGATGCTTCACTTCAGGTATACTGTATCCCTTGGACCTTCTTATTAACGATAAAACACAGAAATTGCATCCGAATTTAATACAAATGGCACAATGTCGACTTAAGTACAAGAGGACTGTCACTCTCACTTTCTATGCTTTGCACATCTCCTGTGAGTCCAGTTTTAGATTCCAATGCTTCACTTCAGGTTTACTGTATACCTTGCACCTTCTTATTGACGATGAAACACAGAAATAGTATCCGAATTTAATACAAAAGGCACAATGCCGACTTAAGTACAAGAGGACTGACATTCTAACTTTCTATGATTTGAACCTCTCCTGAGAGTCCAGTTTTAGATTCCGATGCTTCACTTCTGGTTTACTGTATCCTTTGGACTTTCTTATTGTCGATGAAACACAGAAATTACATCTGAGTTTAATACAAATGGCACAATACCGACTTAAGTACAACAGGAGTGACACTCTAACTTTCTATGATTTGAACCTCTCCTGTGAGTCCAGTTTTAGATTCCGATGCTTCACTTCAGGTTTACTGGATATCTTGGACCTTCTTACTGACGATGAAACACAGAAATTGCATCCGAATTTAATACAAATAGCACAATGCCGACTTAAGTACAAGAGGACTGAAACTCTCACTTTCTATGATTTGAATCCCTCCTGTGAGTCCAGTTTTAGATTCCGATGCTTCACTTCGGGTTTACTGTATAACTTGCAAACTTCTGATTGACGATGAAACACAGAAATTGCATCGGAATTTAATACAAAAGGCACAATGCCGACTTAAGTAAAAGAGGACCGACCGTCTAACTTTCTATGATTTGAACCTCTCCTGTGAGTCCAGTTTTAGATTCTGATGCTTCACTTCAGGTTTACTGTATCCCTTGGCCCTTCTTATTGACGATGAAGCACCGAAATTGCATCCGAATTTAATACAAAAGGCACAATACCGACTTAAGTACAAGAGGAGTGACACTCTAACTTTGTATGATTTGAATCTCTCCTGTGAGTCCAGTTTTAGATTCCGATGCTTCACTTCAGGTTTACTGTATCCCTTGGACGTTCTTATTGGCGATGAAACACAGACATTGCATCGGAATTAAATTCAAAAGGTACAATGCCGACCTAAGTAGAAGAGGACTAACACTCTCACTTTCTATGATTTGAACCTGTTCTGTGAGTCCAGTTTTAGATTCCGATGCTTCACTTCAGGTTTACTGTATACCTTGCACCTTCTTATTGACGGTGAAACACAGATATTGCATCCGAATTTAATACAAAAATCGCAATGGCGAGTTAAGTACAAGAGGACTGACACTCTCACTTTCTATGATATGAACCTCTCCTGTGAGTCCAGTTTTAGATTCCGATGCTTCACTTCAGGTTTACTGTATCCCTTGGACCTTCTTATTGACGATGAACCACAGAGATTGCATCGAAATTAATTTCAAAAGGCACAATGCTGACTTAAGTACAAGAGGACTGATACTCTAACTTTCTATGATTTGGGCCTCTCCTGTGAGTCCAGTTTTAGATTCCGATGCTTCACTTCAGGTTTACTGGATATCTTGGACCTTCTTACTGACGATGAAACACAGAAATTGCATCCGAATTTAATACAAATGGCACAATGCCGACTTAAGTACAAGAGGACTGACATTCCAACTTTCTATGATTTGAACCTCTCCTGAGAGTCCACTTTTAGATTTCAATGCTTCACTTCTGGTTTACTGTATCCTTTGGACTTTCTTATTGTCGATGAAACACAGAAATTGCATCCGAGTTTAATACAAATGGCACAATACCGACTTAAGTACAACAGGAGTGACACTCTAAGTTTCTATGATTTGAACCTCTCCTGTGAGTCCAGTTTTAGATTCCGATGCTTCACTTCAGGTTTACTGTATATCTTGGATCTTCTTACTGACGATGAAACACAGAAATTGCATCCGAATTTAATACAAATGGCACAATGCCGACTTAAGTACAAGAGGACTGACACTCTCATTTTCTGTGATTTGAATCCCTCCTGTGAGTACAGTTTTAGATTCCGATGCTTCACTTCGGGTTTACTGTATACCTTGCAACTTCTGATTGACGATGAAACACAGAAGTTGCATCGGAATTTAATACAAAAGGCACAATGCCGACTTAAGTAAAAGAGGACTGACACTCTAACATTCTATGATTTGAACCTCTATTGCGAGTCCAGTTTTAGATTCCGATGCTTCACTTAAATTTTACTGTATCCCTTGACCTTCTTATTGACGATGAAACACCGAAATTGCATCCGAATTTAATACATAAGGCACAATACCGATTTAAGTACAAGAGGAGTGACACTTTAACTTTCTATGATTTGAATCTCTCCTGTGAGTCCAGTTTTAGATTCCGATACTTCACTTCAGGTTTACTGTATCCCTTGGACATTCTTATTGACGATGAACCACAGAGATTGCATCGAAATTAATTTCAAAAGGCACAATGCCGACTTAAGTACAAGAGGACTGATACTCTAACTTTCTATGATTTGGGCCTCTCCTGTGAGTCCAGTTTTAGATTCCGATGCTTCACTTCAGGTTTACTGTATCCCTTGGACCTTCTTATAGACGGAAAAACACAGAAATTGCATCCGAATTTAATGCAAATGGCACAATGCCGACTTAAGTACAAGAGGACTGACATTCTAACTTTCTATGATTTGAACCTCTCCTGAGAGTCCAGTTTTAGATTCCGATGCTTCACTTCTGGTTTACTGTATCCCATGGACTTTCTTATTGACGATGAAACACAGAAATTCCATCTGAGTTTAATAGAAATGGCACAATACTGACTTAAGGACAAGAGGAGTGACACATCTAACTTTCTATGATTTGAACCTCTCCTGTGAGTCCAGTTTCAGATTCCGATGCTCACTTCAGGTTTACTGTATATCTTGGACCTTCTTATTGACGATGAAACAAAGAAATTGCATCCGAATTTAATACAAATGGCACAATGCCGACTTAAGTACAAGAGGACTGACACTCTCACGTTCTATGATTTGTGTCCCTCCTGTGAGTCCAGTATTTGATTCCAATGCTTTACTTCGGGTTTACTGTATACCTTGCAACTTCTGATTGACGATGAAACACAGAAATTGCATCGGAATTTAATACAAAAGGCACAATGCCGACTTAAGTAAAAGAGGACAGACCCTCTAACTTTCTACGATTTGAACCTCTCCTGTGAGTCCAGTTTTAGATTCCGATGCTTCACTTCAGGTTTACTGTATATCTTGGACCTTCTTACTGACGATGAAACACAGAAATTGCATCCGAATTTAATACAAATGGCACAATGCCGACTTAAGTACAAGAGGACTGACACTCTAACTTTCTATGATTTGAATCCCTCCTGTGAGTCCAGTTTTAGATTCCGATGCTTCACTTCGGGTTTACTGTATACCTTGCAACTTCTGATTGACGATGAAACACAGAAATTGCATCGGAATTTAATACAAAAGGCACAATGCCGACTTAAGTAAAAGAGGACCGACCCTCTAACTTTCTATGATTTGAACCTCTCCTGTGAGTCCAGTTTTAGATTCTGATGCTTCACTTCAGGTTTACTGTATCCCTTCGACCTTCTTATTGACGATGAAACACAGAAATTGCATCCGAATTTAATACAAAAGGCACAATGCCGACTTAAGTAAAAGAGGACTGACACTCTAACATTCTATGATTTAAACCTCTATTGCGAGTCCAGTTTTAGATTCCGATGCTTCACTTCAGGTTTACTGTATATCTTGGACCTTCTTACTGACGATGAAGCACCGAAATTGCATCCGAATTTAATACAAAAGGTACAATGCCGACTTAAGTACAAGAGGACTAACACTCTAACTTTCTATGATTTGAACCTCTCCTGTGAGTCCAGGTTTAAATTCCGATGCTTCACTTCAGGTTTACTGTATCCCTTAGACCTTCATATTGACGATGAAACACAGATATTGCATCCGAATTTAATACAAAAATCGCAATGGCGAGTTAAGTACAAGAGGACTGACTCTCTCACTTTCTATGATATGAACCTCTCCTGTGAGCCCAGTTTTAGATTCCGATGCTTCACTTCAGGTTTACTTTATCCCTTGGACCTTCTTATTGACGATGAACCACAGAGATTGCATAGAAATTAAATTCAAAAGGCGCAATACCGACTTAAGCACAAGAGGACTGATACTCTAACTTTCTATGATTTGAACCTCTCCTGTGAGTCCAGTTTTAGATTCCGATGCTTCACTTCAGGTTTAGTGTATCCCTTGGACCTTCTTATAGACGATAAAACACAGAAATTGCACCCGAATTTAATACAAATGGCACAATGCCGACTTAAGTACAAGAGGACTGACATTCTAACTTTCTATGATTTGAACCTCTCCTGAGAGTCCAGTTTTAGATTCCGATGCTTCACTTCTGGTTTACTGTATCCCTTGGACTTTCTTATTGACGATGGAACACAGAAATTCCATCCGAGTTTAATAGAAATGGCACAATACCGACTTAAGTACAAGAGGAGTGACACTCTAACTTTCTATGATTTGAACCTCTCCTGTGAGTCCAGTTTCAGATTCCGATACTTCACTTCAGGTTTACTGTATATCTTGGACCTTCTTATTGACGATGAAACACAGAAATTGCATCCGAATTTAATACAAATGGCACAATGACGACATAAGTACTAGAGGACTGACACTCTCACGTTCTATGATTTGAGTCCCACCTGTGAGTCCAGTTTCAGATTCCAATGCTTCACTTCGGGTTTACTGTATACATTGCAACTTCCGATTGACGATGAAACACAGAAATCGCATCGGAATTTAATACAAAAGGCACAATGCCGACTTAAGTAAAAGAGGACTGACACTCTAACATTCTATGATTTGAACCTCTATTGCGAGTCCAGTTTTAGATTCCGATGCTTCACTTAAATTTTACTGTATCCCTTGACCTTCTTATTGACGATGAAACACCGAAATTGCATCCGAATTTAATACATAAGGCACAATACCGACTTAAGTACAAGAGGAGTGACACTTTAACTTTCTATGATTTGAATCTCTCCTGTGAGTCCAGTTTTAAATTCCGATCCTTCACCTCAGGTTTACTGTATACCTTGCACCTTGTTATTGACGATGAAACATAGAAATTGCATCGGAATTTAATACAAATGGCACAATGCCGACTTAAGTACAAGAGGACTGACACTCTCACTTTCTATGATTTGAACCTCTCCTGTGAGTCCAGTTTTAGATTGCGATGCTCCACTTCGGGTTTACTGTATACCTTGCACCTTCTGATTGACGATGAAACACAGAAAATGCATCGGAATTTAATACAAAAGGCACAATGCCAACTTAAGTGAAAGAGGACAGACAGTCTAACTTTCTATGATTTGAACCTCTCCTATGAGTCCAGTTTTAGATTCTGATGCTTCACTTGAGGTTTACTGTATCCCTTGTACCTTCTTATTGACGATGAAACACAGAAATTTGCATCCGAATTTAATACAAATGGCACAATGCCGTCTTAAGTAAAAGAGGACTGCCACTCTAACATTCTACGATTTGAACCTCTCCTGCGAGTCCAGTTTTAGATTCCGATGCTTCACTTAAGGTTTACTGTATCACTTGGACCTTCTTATTGACGATGAAACACAGAAATTGCATCCGAATTTAATCCAAAATTCACAATACCGACTTAAGTCCAAGAGGAGTGACACTCTAACTTTCTATGGTTTGAATCTCTCCTGTGGGTCCAGTTTTAGATTCCGATGCTTCACATCAGGTTTACCGTATCCCTTGGACCTTCTTATTGACGATGAAACACAGAAATTGCATCCGAATTTAGTACAAAAATCACAATGGCGACTTAAGTACAAGAGGACTGACACTCTCACTTTCTATGATTTGAACCTCCCCTGTGAGTCCAGTTTACGATTCCGATGCTTCACTTCAGGTTTGCTGTATCCCTTGGACCTTCTTATTGACGATGAAACACAGAAATTGCATCGGAATTAAATTCAAAACGCACAATCCCGACTTAAGTAAAAGAGGACTGACACTCTCACTTTCTATGATTTGAACCTCTCCTGTGTGTTCAGTTTTAAATTTCGATGCTTCACTTCAGGTTTACTGTATACCTTGGACCTTCTTATTGACGATGAAACACAGAAATTGCATCCGAATTTAATACAAATGGCACAATGCCGACTTAAGTACAATAGGACTGACACTCTCACTTTCTATGATTTGAACCTCTCCTGTGGGTCCAGGTTTAGATTCCGATGCTTCACTTCAGGTTTACTGTATACCTTGGACCTTCTAATTGACGATGAACCACAGAAATTGCATCGAAATTAAATTACAAAAGGCACAATGCCGACTTAAGAACAAGAGGACTGACACTCTAACTTTCTATGATTTGAACCTCTCCTGTGTGGTCAGATTTAGATTCCGATGCTTCACTTCAGGTTTACTGTATCCCGTGGACCTTCTTATAGACGATAAAACAAAGAAATTGCATCCGAATTTAATGCAAATGGCACAATGCCGACTTAAGTATAAGAGGACTGACATTCTAACTTTCTATGATTTGAACCTCTCTTGAGAGTCCAGTTTAAGATTCCGATGCTTCACTTCAGGTTTACTGTATCCCTTGGACTTTCTTGTTGACGATGAACCACCGAAATTGCATCGGAATTAAATTCAAAAGGCACAATGCCGACTTAAGTACAAGAGGACTGACACTCTAACTTTCTATGATTTGAACCTCTCCTGTGAGGTCAGATTTAGATTCCGATGCTTCACTGCAGGTTTACTGTATCCCTTGGACCTTCTTATAGACGATAAATCACAGATATTGCAACGGAATGTAATACAAATGGCACAATGCCGACTTAAGTACAAGAGGACTGACACTCTCACTTTCTATGATTGGAACCTCTCCTGAGAGTCCGGTTTTAGATTCCGATGCTTCACTTCTGGTTTACTGTATCCCTTGGACTTTCTTATTGTCGATGAAACACAGAAATTGCATCCGAGTTTAATACAAAGGGCACAATTCCGACTTAAGTACAAGAGGAGTGACACTCTAACTTTCTATCATTTGAACCTGTATTGCGAGTCCAGTTTTAGATACCGATGCTTCACTTAAGGTTTACTGTATCCCTTGGACCTTCTTATTGACGATGAAACACCGAAATTGCATCCGAATTTAATACAAAAGGCACAATACCGACTTAAGTACAAGAGGAGTGACACTCTAACTTTCTATGATTTGAATTTCTCCTGTTAGTCCAGTTTTAGATTCCGATGCTTCACTTCAGGTTTACTGTATTCCTTGGACGTTCTTATTGGCGATGAAACACAGACATTGCATCGGAATTAAATTCAAAAGGCACAATGCCGACCTAAGTAGAAGAGGACTAACACTCTCACTTTCCATGATTTGAACCTCTTCTGTGAGTCCAGTTTTAGATTCCGATGCTTCACTTCAGGTTTACTGTAATCCCTGCACCTTCTTATTGACGATGAAACACAGAAATTGCATCGGAATTAAATTCTAATGGCACAATTCCGACTTAATTACAAGAGGACTGACAGTCTCACTTTCTATGATTTGAACCTCTCCTGTGAGACCAGTTTTAGAATCCAATGCTTCACTTCAGGTTTACTGTATCCCTTGGACCTTCCAATTGACGATGAAACACAGAGTTAGCATCCGAATTTCATACAAAAGGTTCAATGCTGACTTAAGTAAAAGAGGACTGACACCCTAACTTTCTATGAATTGAACCTCTCCTGTGAGTCCATGTTAAGATTCCGATGCTTCACTTCACGTTTACTGTATACCTTGGACCTTCTTATTGACGATGAAACACAGATATTGCATCGGAATTAAATTAAAAAGGCACAATGCCGACCTAAGTAGAAGAGGACTAACACTCTCACTTTCTATGATTTGAACCTCTCCTGTGAGTCCAGTTTTAGATTCCGATGCTTCACTTCAGGTTTACTGTATCCCTTGGACCTTCTTATTGATGATTAATCACAGAAATTGCATCCGAATTTAATACAAAAATCACAATGGCGACTTAAGTACAAGAGGACTGACACTCTCACTTTCAATGATTTGAACCTCTCCTGTGAGTCCAGTTTTAGATTCCGATGCTTCACTTCAGGTTTACTGTATCCCTTGGACCTTCTTATTGACGATGAAACACAGAAATTGCATCGGAATTATATTCAAAACGCACAATCCCGACTTAAGTAAAAGAGGACTGACACTCTCAATTTCTATGATTTGAACCTCTCCTGTGATTCCAGTTTTAAATTCCGATGCTTCACTTCAGGTTTACTGTATCCCTTGGACCTTCTTATTGACGATGAAACACACAAATTGCATCTGAATTTAATACAAATGGCACAATGTCGACTTAAGTACAATAGGACTGACACCCTCACTTTCTATGATTTGAACCTCTCCTGTGAAGTCAGTTTTAGATTCCGATGCTTCACTTCAGGTTCACTGTATCCTTTGGACCTTCTTATTGACGATAAAACACAGAAACTGCATCGGAATTTAATACAAAACGCACAATACCGACGTAAGTACAAGAGGAGTTACACTCTAACTTTCTATGATTTGAACCTCTCCTGTGAGTCCAGTTTTAGCTTCCGATGTTTCACTTCAGGTTTAGTGTATTCCTTGGACCTTCTTATTGACTATGAAACACAGGAATTGCATCCGAATTTAATACAAATGGCACAACTTTCTATGATTTGTACCTCTCCTGTGAGTCCAGTTTTAAATTCCGATCCTTCACTTCAGGTTTCTTGTATACCTTGCACCTTCTTATTGACGATGAAACATGGAAATTGCATCGGAATATAATACAAATGGCACAATGCCGACTTAAGTACAAATATCACAACACCGACTTACGAACAAGAGGACTGACACTCTCACTTTCTATGATTTGAACCTCTCCTGTGAGTCCAGTTTTAACTTGCAATGCTCCACTTCGGGTTTACTGTATACCTTGCACCTTCTGATTGACGATGAAACACAGAAATTGCATCGGAATTAAATTAAAAAGGCACAATGCCGATCTAAGTAGATGGGGACTAACACTCTCACTTTCTATGATTTGAACCTCTCCTGTGAGTCCAGTTTTAGATTCCGATGCTTCACTTCAGGTTTACTGTATCCCTTGGACCTTCTTATTGACGATGAAACACAGAAATTGCATCCGAATTTAATACAAAAATCACAATGGCGACTTAAGTACAAGAGGACTGACACTCTCACTTTCTATGATTTGAACCTCTCCTGTGAGTCCAGTTTAAGATTCCGATGCTTCACTTCCGGTTTGCTGTATCCCTTGGACCTTCTTATTGACGATGAAACACAGATATTGCATCGGAATTAAATTCAAAACGCACAATCCCGACTTAAGTAAAAGAGTACTGACACTCTCACTTTCTATGATTTGAACCTCTCCTGTGTGTCCAGTTTCAAATTTCGATGCTTCACTTGAGGTTTACTGTATCCCTTGGACCTTCTTATTGACGATGAAACACAGGAATTGCATCCGAATTTAATACAAATGGCACAATGCCGACTTAAGTACAATAGGACTGACACTCTCACTTTCTATGATTTGAACCTCTCCTGTGAAGTCAGTTTTAGATTCCGATGCTTCACTTCAGGTTCACTGTATCCCTTGGACATTCTTATTGACGATAAAACACAGAAACTGCATCGGAATTTAATACAAAACGCACAATACCGACTTAAGTACAAGAGGAGTTACACTTTAACTTTCAATGATTTGAACCTCTCCTGTGAGTCCAGTTTTAGATTCCGATGTTTCACTTCAGGTTTAGTGTATCCCTTGGACCTTCTTATTGACTATGAAACACAGGAATTGCATCCGAATTTAATACAAATGGCACAATGCCGACTTAAGTACAAGAGGACTGACACTCTCACTGTCTATGATTTGAACCTCTCCTGTGGGTCCAGTTTTAAATTCCGATGCTTCACTTCAGGTTTACTGTATACCTTGCACCTTCTTATTGACGATGAAACACAGAAATTGCATCGGAATTAAATTCAAAAGGCACAATTCCGACTTAATTACAAGAGGACTGCCACTTTCACTTTCTATGATTTGAACCTCTCCTGTGAGTCCAGTTTTAGAATCCGATGCTTCACTTAAGGTTTACTGTATCCCTTGGACCTTCTTATTGACGATGAAACACAGAGTTTGCATCCGAATTTAATACAAAAATCACAATGCCGACTTAAGTACAAGAGGACTGACACTATAACTTTCTATGATTTGAATCTCTCCTGTGAGTCCAGTTTTAAATTCCGATGCTTCACTTCAGGTTTACTGTATCCCTTGGGCCTTCTTATTGAAGATGAAACACAGAAATTGCATCGGAATGAAATTCAAAAGGCACAATTCCGACCTAAGTAGAAGAGGACTGACACTCTCACTTTCTATGATTTTAACCTCCCCTGTGAGTTAAGTTTTAGATTCCGATGCTTCACGTCAGGTTTACTATATACCTTGGACCTTCTTATTTACGATGAGACACAGAAATTGCATCCGAATTTAATACAAATATCACAACACCGACTTACGTACAAGAGGACTGACACTCTTACTTTCTATGATTCGAACCACTCCTGTGACGTCAGTTTTAGATGCCGATGCTTCACTTCAGGTTTACTGTATCCCTTGGACCTTCTTATTGACGATAAAACACAGAAATTGCATCCGAATTTAATACAAAAGGCACAATACCGACTTAAGTACAAGAGGAGTGACACTCTAACTTTCTATGATTTGTACCTCTCCTGTGAGTCCAGTTTTAAATTCCGATCCTTCACTTTAGGTTTCTTGTATACCTTGCACCTTCTTATTGACGATGAAACATGGAAATTGCATCGGAATATAATACAAATGGCACAATGCCGACTTAAGTACAAGAGGACTGACACTCTCACTTTCTATGATTTGAACCTCTCCTGTGAGTCCAGTTTTAGATTGCGATGCTCCACTTCGGGTTTACTGTATACCTTGCACCTTCTGATTGACGATGAAACACAGAAATTGCATCGGAATTAAATTAAAAAGGCACAATGCCGACCTAAGTAGATGGGGACTAACACTCTCACTTTCTATGATTTGAACCTCTCCTGTGAGTCCAGTTTTAGATTCCGATGCTTCACTTCAGGTTTACTGTATCCCTTGGACCTTCTTATTGACGATGAAACACAGAAATTGCATCCGAATTTAATACAAAAATCACAATGGCGACTTAAGTACAAGAGGACTGACACTCTCACTTTCTATGATTTGAACCTCTCCTGTGAGTCCAGTTTAAGATTCCGATGCTTCACTTCCGGTTTGCTGTATCCCTTGGACCTTCTTATTGACGATGAAACACAGATATTGCATCGGAATTAAATTCAAAACGCACAATCCCGACTTAAGTAAAAGAGTACTGACACTCTCACTTTTTATGATTTGAACCTCTCCTGTGTGTCCAGTTTCAAATTTCGATGCTTCACTTCAGGTTTACTGTATCCCTTGGACCTTCTTATTGACGATGAAACACAGAAATTGCATCCGAATTTAATACAAATGGCACAATGCCGACTTAAGTACAATAGGACTGACACTCTCACTTTCTATGATTTGAACCTCTCCTGTGAAGTCAGTTTTAGATTCCGATGCTTCACTTCAGGTTCACTGTATCCCTTGGACATTCTTATTGACGATAAAACACAGAAACTGCATCGGAATTTAATACAAAACGCACAATACCGACTTAAGTACAAGAGGAGTTACACTCTAACTTTCAATGATTTGAACCTCTCCTGTGAGTCCAGTTTTAGATTCCGATGTTTCACTTCAGGTTTAGTGTATCCCTTGGACCTTCTTATTGACTATGAAACACAGGAATTGATTCCGAATTTAATACAAATGGCACAATGTCGACTTAAGTACAATAGGACTGACACCCTCACTTTCTATGATTTGAACCTCTCCTGTGAAGTCAGTTTTAGATTCCGATGCTTCACTTCAGGTTCACTGTATCCCTTGGACCTTCTTATTGACGATAAAACACAGAAACTGCATCGGAATTTAATACAAAACGCACAATACCGACGTAAGTACAAGAGGAGTTACACTCTAACTTTCTATGATTTGAACCTCTCCTGTGAGTCCAGTTTTAGCTTCCGATGTTTCACTTCAGGTTTAGTGTATTCCTTGGACCTTCTTATTGACTATGAAACACAGGAATTGCATCCGAATTTAATACAAATGGCACAACTTTCTATGATTTGTACCTCTCCTGTGAGTCCAGTTTTAAATTCCGATCCTTCACTTCAGGTTTCTTGTATACCTTGCACCTTCTTATTGACGATGAAACATGGAAATTGCATCGGAATATAATACAAATGGCACAATGCCGACTTAAGTACAAATATCACAACACCGACTTACGAACAAGAGGACTGACACTCTCACTTTCTATGATTTGAACCTCTCCTGTGAGTCCAGTTTTAACTTGCAATGCTCCACTTCGGGTTTACTGTATACCTTGCACCTTCTGATTGACGATGAAACACAGAAATTGCATCGGAATTAAATTAAAAAGGCACAATGCCGATCTAAGTAGATGGGGACTAACACTCTCACTTTCTATGATTTGAACCTCTCCTGTGAGTCCAGTTTTAGATTCCGATGCTTCACTTCAGGTTTACTGTATCCCTTGGACCTTCTTATTGACGATGAAACACAGAAATTGCATCCGAATTTAATACAAAAATCACAATGGCGACTTAAGTACAAGAGGACTGACACTCTCACTTTCTATGATTTGAACCTCTCCTGTGAGTCCAGTTTAAGATTCCGATGCTTCACTTCCGGTTTGCTGTATCCCTTGGACCTTCTTATTGACGATGAAACACAGATATTGCATCGGAATTAAATTCAAAACGCACAATCCCGACTTAAGTAAAAGAGTACTGACACTCTCACTTTCTATGATTTGAACCTCTCCTGTGTGTCCAGTTTCAAATTTCGATGCTTCACTTGAGGTTTACTGTATCCCTTGGACCTTCTTATTGACGATGAAACACAGGAATTGCATCCGAATTTAATACAAATGGCACAATGCCGACTTAAGTACAATAGGACTGACACTCTCACTTTCTATGATTTGAACCTCTCCTGTGAAGTCAGTTTTAGATTCCGATGCTTCACTTCAGGTTCACTGTATCCCTTGGACATTCTTATTGACGATAAAACACAGAAACTGCATCGGAATTTAATACAAAACGCACAATACCGACTTAAGTACAAGAGGAGATACACTTTAACTTTCAATGATTTGAACCTCTCCTGTGAGTCCAGTTTTAGATTCCGATGTTTCACTTCAGGTTTAGTGTATCCCTTGGACCTTCTTATTGACTATGAAACACAGGAATTGATTCCGAATTTAATACAAATGGCACAATGTCGACTTAAGTACAATAGGACTGACACCCTCACTTTCTATGATTTGAACCTCTCCTGTGAAGTCAGTTTTAGATTCCGATGCTTCACTTCAGGTTCACTGTATCCCTTGGACCTTCTTATTGACGATAAAACACAGAAACTGCATCGGAATTTAATACAAAACGCACAATACCGACGTAAGTACAAGAGGAGTTACACTCTAACTTTCTATGATTTGAACCTCTCCTGTGAGTCCAGTTTTAGCTCCCGATGTTTCACTTCAGGTTTAGTGTATTCCTTGGACCTTCTTATTGACTATGAAACACAGGAATTGCATCCGAATTTAATACAAATGGCACAATGCCGACTTAAGTACAAGAGGACTGACACTCTCACTGTCTATGATTTGAACCTCTCCTGTGGGTCCAGTTTTAAATTTCGATGCTTCACTTCAGGTTTACTGTATACCTTGCACCTTCTTATTGACGATGAAACACAGAAATTGCATCGGAATTAAATTCAAAAGGCACAATTCCGACTTAATTACAAGAGGACTGCCACTTTCACTTTCTATGATTTGAACCTCTCCTGTGAGTCCAGTTTTAGAATCCGATGCTTCACTTAAGGTTTACTGTATCCCTTGGACCTTCTTATTGACGATGAAACACAGAGTTTGCATCCGAATTTAATACAAAAATCACAATGCCGACTTAAGTACAAGAGGACTGACACTATAACTTTCTATGATTTGAATCTCTCCTGTGAGTCCAGTTTTAAATTCCGATGCTTCACTTCAGGTTTACTGTATCCCTTGGGCCTTCTTATTGAAGATGAAACACAGAAATTGCATCGGAATGAAATTCAAAAGGCACAATTCCGACCTAAGTAGAAGAGGACTGACACTCTCACTTTCTATGATTTGAACCTCCCCTGTGAGTCCAGTTTTAGATTCCGATGCTTCACGTCAGGTTTACTATATACCTTGGACCTTCTTATTTACGATGAGACACAGAAATTGCATCCGAATTTAATACAAATATCACAACACCGACTTACGTACAAGAGGACTGACACTCTCACTTTCTATGATTCGAACCACTCCTGTGACGTCAGTTTTAGATGCCGATGCTTCACTTCAGGTTTACTGTATCCCTTGGACCTTCTTATTGACGATAAAACACAGAAATTGCATCCGAATTTAATACAAAAGGCACAATACCGACTTAAGTACAAGAGGAGTGACACTCTAACTTTCTATGATTTGTACCTCTCCTGTGAGTCCAGTTTTAAATTCCGATCCTTCACTTTAGGTTTCTTGTATACCTTGCACCTTCTTATTGACGATGAAACATGGAAATTGCATCGGAATATAATACAAATGGCACAATGCCGACTTAAGTACAAGAGGACTGACACTCTCACTTTCTATGATTTGAACCTCTCCTGTGAGTCCAGTTTTAGATTGCGATGCTCCACTTCGGGTTTACTGTATACCTTGCACCTTCTGATTGACGATGAAACACAGAAATTGCATCGGAATTAAATTAAAAAGGCACAATGCCGACCTAAGTAGATGGGGACTAACACTCTCACTTTCTATGATTTGAACCTCTCCTGTGAGTCCAGTTTTAGATTCCGATGCTTCACTTCAGGTTTACTGTATCCCTTGGACCTTCTTATTGACGATGAAACACAGAAATTGCATCCGAATTTAATACAAAAATCACAATGGCGACTTAAGTACAAGAGGACTGACACTCTCACTTTCTATGATTTGAACCTCTCCTGTGAGTCCAGTTTAAGATTCCGATGCTTCACTTCCGGTTTGCTGTATCCCTTGGACCTTCTTATTGACGATGAAACACAGATATTGCATCGGAATTAAATTCAAAACGCACAATCCCGACTTAAGTAAAAGAGTACTGACACTCTCACTTTTTATGATTTGAACCTCTCCTGTGTGTCCAGTTTCAAATTTCGATGCTTCACTTCAGGTTTACTGTATCCCTTGGACCTTCTTATTGACGATGAAACACAGAAATTGCATCCGAATTTAATACAAATGGCACAATGCCGACTTAAGTACAATAGGACTGACACTCTCACTTTCTATGATTTGAACCTCTCCTGTGAAGTCAGTTTTAGATTCCGATGCTTCACTTCAGGTTCACTGTATCCCTTGGACATTCTTATTGACGATAAAACACAGAAACTGCATCGGAATTTAATACAAAACGCACAATACCGACTTAAGTACAAGAGGAGTTACACTCTAACTTTCAATGATTTGAACCTCTCCTGTGAGTCCAGTTTTAGATTCCGATGTTTCACTTCAGGTTTAGTGTATCCCTTGGACCTTCTTATTGACTATGAAACACAGGAATTGATTCCGAATTTAATACAAATGGCACAATGTCGACTTAAGTACAATAGGACTGACACCCTCACTTTCTATGATTTGAACCTCTCCTGTGAAGTCAGTTTTAGATTCCGATGCTTCACTTCAGGTTCACTGTATCCCTTGGACCTTCTTATTGACGATAAAACACAGAAACTGCATCGGAATTTAATACAAAGCGCACAATACCGACGTAAGTACAAGAGGAGTTACACTCTAACTTTCTATGATTTGAACCTCTCCTGTGAGTCCAGGTTTAGCTTCCGATGTTTCACTTCAGGTTTAGTGTATTCCTTGGACCTTCTTATTGACTATGAAACACAGGAATTGCATCCGAATTTAATACAAATGGCACAACTTTCTATGATTTGTACCTCTCCTGTGAGTCCAGTTTTAAATTCCGATCCTTCACTTCAGGTTTCTTGTATACCTTGCACCTTCTTATTGACGATGAAACATGGAAATTGCATCGGAATATAATACAAATGGCACAATGCCGACTTAAGTACAAATATCACAACACCGACTTACGAACAAGAGGACTGACACTCTCACTTTCTATGATTTGAACCTCTCCTGTGAGTCCAGTTTTAACTTGCAATGCTCCACTTCGGGTTCACTGTATACCTTGCACCTTCTGATTGACGATGAAACACAGAAATTGCATCGGAATTAAATTAAAAAGGCACAATGCCGATCTAAGTAGATGGGGACTAACACTCTCACTTTCTATGATTTGAACCTCTCCTGTGAGTCCAGTTTTAGATTCCGATGCTTCACTTCAGGTTTACTGTATCCCTTGGACCTTCTTATTGACGATGAAACACAGAAATTGCATCCGAATTTAATACAAAAATCACAATGGCGACTTAAGTACAAGAGGACTGACACTCTCACTTTCTATGATTTGAACCTCTCCTGTGAGTCCAGTTTAAGATTCCGATGCTTCACTTCCGGTTTGCTGTATCCCTTGGACCTTCTTATTGACGATGAAACACAGATATTGCATCGGAATTAAATTCAAAACGCACAATCCCGACTTAAGTAAAAGAGTACTGACACTCTCACTTTCTATGATTTGAACCTCTCCTGTGTGTCCAGTTTCAAATTTCGATGCTTCACTTGAGGTTTACTGTATCCCTTGGACCTTCTTATTGACGATGAAACACAGGAATTGCATCCGAATTTAATACAAATGGCACAATGCCGACTTAAGTACAATAGGACTGACACTCTCACTTTCTATGATTTGAACCTCTCCTGTGAAGTCAGTTTTAGATTCCGATGCTTCACTTCAGGTTCACTGTATCCCTTGGACATTCTTATTGACGATAAAACACAGAAACTGCATCGGAATTTAATACAAAACGCACAATACCGACTTAAGTACAAGAGGAGTTACACTTTAACTTTCAATGATTTGAACCTCTCCTGTGAGTCCAGTTTTAGATTCCGATGTTTCACTTCAGGTTTAGTGTATCCCTTGGACCTTCTTATTGACTATGAAACACAGGAATTGATTCCGAATTTAATACAAATGGCACAATGTCGACTTAAGTACAATAGGACTGACACCCTCACTTTCTATGATTTGAACCTCTCCTGTGAAGTCAGTTTTAGATTCCGATGCTTCACTTCAGGTTCACTGTATCCCTTGGACCTTCTTATTGACGATAAAACACAGAAACTGCATCGGAATTTAATACAAAACGCACAATACCGACGTAAGTACAAGAGGAGTTACACTCTAACTTTCTATGATTTGAACCTCTCCTGTGAGTCCAGTTTTAGCTCCCGATGTTTCACTTCAGGTTTAGTGTATTCCTTGGACCTTCTTATTGACTATGAAACACAGGAATTGCATCCGAATTTAATACAAATGGCACAATGCCGACTTAA
Organism: Schistocerca americana; assembly: GCF_021461395.2. Lineage (NCBI taxonomy): Eukaryota > Metazoa > Arthropoda > Insecta > Orthoptera > Acrididae > Schistocerca > Schistocerca americana. Next base: position 8,281,979 of record NC_060128.1, on the reverse strand, counting down.
GTACAAGAGGACTGACACTCTCACTGTCTATGATTTGAACCTCTCCTGTGGGTCCAGTTTTAAATTCCGATGCTTCACTTCAGGTTTACTGTATACCTTGCACCTTCTTATTGACGATGAATCACAGAAATTGCATCGGAATTAAATTCAAAAGGCACAATTCCGACTTAATTACAAGAGGACTGCCACTTTCACTTTCTATGATTTGAACCTCTCCTGTGAGTCCAGTTTTAGAATCCGATGCTTCACTTAAGGTTTACTGTATCCCTTGGACCTTCTTATTGACGATGAAACACAGAGTTTGCATCCGAATTTAATACAAAAATCACAATGCCGACTTAAGTACAAGAGGACTGACACTATAACTTTCTATGATTTGAATCTCTCCTGTGAGTCCAGTTTTAAATTCCGATGCTTCACTTCAGGTTTACTGTATCCCTTGGGCCTTCTTATTGAAGATGAAACACAGAAATTGCATCGGAATGAAATTCAAAAGGCACAATTCCGACCTAAGTAGAAGAGGACTGACACTCTCACTTTCTATGATTTGAACCTCCCCTGTGAGTCCAGTTTTAGATTCCGATGCTTCACGTCAGGTTTACTATATACCTTGGACCTTCTTATTTACGATGAGACACAGAAATTGCATCCGAATTTAATACAAATATCACAACACCGACTTACGTACAAGAGGACTGACACTCTCACTTTCTATGATTCGAACCACTCCTGTGACGTCAGTTTTAGATGCCGATGCTTCACTTCAGGTTTACTGTATCCCTTGGACCTTCTTATTGACGATAAAACACAGAAATTGCATCCGAATTTAATACAAAAGGCACAATACCGACTTAAGTACAAGAGGAGTGACACTCTAACTTTCTATGATTTGTACCTCTCCTGTGAGTCCAGTTTTAAATTCCGATCCTTCACTTTAGGTTTCTTGTATACCTTGCACCTTCTTATTGACGATGAAACATGGAAATTGCATCGGAATATAATACAAATGGCACAATGCCGACTTAAGTACAAGAGGACTGACACTCTCACTTTCTATGATTTGAACCTCTCCTGTGAGTCCAGTTTTAGATTGCGATGCTCCACTTCGGGTTTACTGTATACCTTGCACCTTCTGATTGACGATGAAACACAGAAATTGCATCGGAATTAAATTAAAAATGCACAATGCCGACCTAAGTAGATGGGGACTAACACTCTCACTTTCTATGATTTGAACCTCTCCTGTGAGTCCAGTTTTAGATTCCGATGCTTCACTTCAGGTTTACTGTATCCCTTGGACCTTCTTATTGACGATGAAACACAGAAATTGCATCCGAATTTAATACAAAAATCACAATGGCGACTTAAGTACAAGAGGACTGACACTCTCACTTTCTATGATTTGAACCTCTCCTGTGAGTCCAGTTTAAGATTCCGATGCTTCACTTCCGGTTTGCTGTATCCCTTGGACCTTCTTATTGACGATGAAACACAGATATTGCATCGGAATTAAATTCAAAACGCACAATCCCGACTTAAGTAAAAGAGTACTGACACTCTCACTTTTTATGATTTGAACCTCTCCTGTGTGTCCAGTTTCAAATTTCGATGCTTCACTTCAGGTTTACTGTATCCCTTGGACCTTCTTATTGACGATGAAACACAGAAATTGCATCCGAATTTAATACAAATGGCACAATGGCGACTTAAGTACAATAGGACTGACACTCTCACTTTCTATGATTTGAACCTCTCCTGTGAAGTCAGTTTTAGATTCCGATGCTTCACTTCAGGTTCACTGTATCCCTTGGACATTCTTATTGACGATAAAACACAGAAACTGCATCGGAATTTAATACAAAACGCACAATACCGACTTAAGTACAAGAGGAGTTACACTCTAACTTTCAATGATTTGAACCTCTCCTGTGAGTCCAGTTTTAGATTCCGATGTTTCACTTCAGGTTTATTGTATCCCTTGGACCTTCTTATTGACTATGAAACACAGGAATTGATTCCGAATTTAATACAAATGGCACAATGTCGACTTAAGTACAATAGGACTGACACCCTCACTTTCTATGATTTGAACCTCTCCTGTGAAGTCAGTTTTAGATTCCGATGCTTCACTTCAGGTTCACTGTATCCCTTGGACCTTCTTATTGACGATAAATTACAGAAACTGCATCGGAATTTAATACAAAACGCACAATACCGACGTAAGTACAAGAGGAGTTACACTCTAACTTTCTATGATTTGAACCTCTCCTGTGAGTCCAGTTTTAGCTCCCGATGTTTCACTTCAGGTTTAGTGTATTCCTTGGACCTTCTTATTGACTATGAAACACAGGAATTGCATCCGAATTTAATACAAATGGCACAATGCCGACTTAAGTACAAGAGGACTGACACTCTCACTGTCTATGATTTGAACCTCTCCTGTGGGTCCAGTTTTAGATTCCGATGTTTCACTTCAGGTTTAGTGTATCCCTTGGACCTTCTTATTGACGATGAAACACAGAAATTGCATCCGAGTTTAATACAAAGGGCACAATACCGACTTAAGTACAAGAGGAGTGACACTCTAACTTTCTATCATTTGAACCTGTATTGCGAGTCCAGTTTTAGATACCGATGCTTCACTTAAGGTTTACTGTATCCCTTGGACCTTCTTATTGACGATGAAACACCGAAATTGCATCCGAATTTAATACAAAAGGCACAATACCGACTTAAGTACAAGAGGAGTGACACTCTAACTTTCTATGATTTGAATCTCTCCTGTTAGTCCAGTTTTAGATTCCGATGCTTCACTTCAGGTTTACTGTATTCCTTGGACGTTCTTATTGGCGATGAAACACAGACATTGCATCGGAATTAAATTCAAAAGGCACAATGCCGACCTAAGTAGAAGAGGACTAACACTCTCACTTTCCATGATTTGAACCTCTTCTGTGAGTCCAGTTTTAGATTCCGATGCTTCACTTCAGGTTTACTGTAATCCCTGCACCTTCTTATTGACGATGAAACACAGAAATTGCATCGGAATTAAATTCTAATGGCACAATTCCGACTTAATTACAAGAGGACTGACAGTCTCACTTTCTATGATTTGAACCTCTCCTGTGAGACCAGTTTTAGAATCCAATGCTTCACTTCAGGTTTACTGTATCCCTTGGACCTTCCAATTGACGATGAAACACAGAGTTAGCATCCGAATTTCATACAAATGGTTAAATGCTGACTTAAGTAAAAGAGGACTGACACCCTAACTTTCTATGAATTGAACCTCTCCTGTGAGTCCATGTTAAGATTCCGATGCTTCACTTCACGTTTACTGTATACCTTGGACCTTCTTATTGACGATGAAACACAGATATTGCATCCGAATTTAATACAAAAATCACAATGGCGATTTAAGTACAAGAGGACTGACACTCTCTCTTTCTATGATATGAACCTCTCCTGTGAGTCCAGTTTTAGATTCCGATGCTTCACTTCAGGTTTACTGTATAACTTGGACTTTCTTGTTGACGATGAACCACCGAAATTGCATCAGAATTAAATTCAAAAGGCACAATGCCGACTTAAGTACAAGAGGACTGACACTCTAACTTTCTATGATTTGAACCTCTCCTAAGTGGTCAGATTTAGATTCCGATGCTTCACTTCAGGTTTACTGTATCCCTTGGACCTTCTTATTGACGATAAAACACAGAAATTGCATCCGAATTTAATACAAACGGCACAATGCCGACTTAAGTACAAGAGGACTGACACTCTCAATTTCTATGATTTGAACCTCTCCTGTGAGCCCAGTTTTAGATTCCGATGCTTCACTTCAGGTTGACTGTATCCCTTGCACCTTCCTATTGACGATGAAACACAGAAATTGCATCCGAATTTAATCCAAAATTCACAATACCGACTTAAGTACAAGAGGAGTGACACTCTCACTTTCTATGATTTGAATCTCTCCTGTGGATCCAGTTTTTAGATTCCGATGCTTCACATCAGGTTTACTGTATCCCTTGGACGCTCTTATTGACGATGAAACACAGAAATTGCATCGGAATTAAATTAAAAAGGCACAATGCCGACCTAAGTAGAAGAGGACTAACACTCTCACTTTCTATGATTTGAAGCTCTCCTATGAGTCCAGTTTTAGATTCCGATGCT